>NC_136516.1:22229950-22349950 GCF_053919585.1 Euprymna scolopes | reverse complement strand
CAGAATCATTATCATCAAACCAATCTTGATGTTTAGATTTTCGGAAGCCAAGAACAGCTACACTTATTTTATAGACTGTATTTTTACATATATATATATATATATATATATATATATATATACATATATATACATATATATACATATATATGTATATATATAAATATATATGCATATATATACATATATACATATATATACATATATATATACAGATATATATGTATATATACATATATATATATACATATATATATTTTATGTCAGGTCATGTCATATGCTACTGGTACCATGTAACCCAGTACTACCTGCCTCATGGTCGGGTCACCGGCGACTAAACTGGTTCCCCCACCAGACTTGTTTTGTGAGGAGGGCGGCTAGTCTCCCTGAAGGATTAAAAACAAGACCTTCCAAAGGGCGAATGAACTCTTTTTCTGGGTCAACGGCCAACTAACACCGTGTATATTTGTGTGTGTATATGTGTATTGGGGTGGAGAGGGCTCCCGTAAGCCGTGGTGAAGGCAACCTTTCTACGAGAAGCAAATCTCTAATTTAAAAAACCATAAAGCGGAAGATCAGTACCCGCATTAAGCTGGTCTGCAGTTTAATTTGTTGCTGGCTATCTTGCTCTTGCTTGTTGCT
This sequence comes from Euprymna scolopes, assembly GCF_053919585.1. Lineage (NCBI taxonomy): Eukaryota > Metazoa > Mollusca > Cephalopoda > Sepiida > Sepiolidae > Euprymna > Euprymna scolopes. The sequence continues at coordinate 22,349,308 of NC_136516.1, read as the reverse complement.
AGATCTCAACATTTTGAACTGAGAGAGAGACTTAGCTGTCGTACAAAGCTAAGACTCTGTAACATCATATTTGTATAGATACTCCCTCAGACATTTGGAATCATGGATTTTAAATGTCTGAGGGAGTGGCACTCGTCTGACAAGACGTTGCAATCATCATATATATATCTGAATATTCTATTAAAGTCCCCCTTTATCTCTCAAACACTGAGTTGGTAAAAATGTTTAGAACATATTTGTTAAAACACACGGATCTTTACGCATACTAACTCTAGTATTTCTGCTCTGCTTTAAAGAATCACAAAAAACATTCTCATCAATAAAAATTGTTGATATTGTGCATTTTAGTGACAGATATATGTGAAATCACAGCATTAGCAGACGTTTATGTCTCACTTGATAACCAGTAAACTTTATATATAAACGTTGATGCCTCACTCGATAACCAGTAAACTTTATCGATTTCAATTTTGATAATGTTATAAAGCTCGTTTTGGGAGGAAGCCTTCGCTATCTATATAGCTAGAGCACCTGGGTATTTATTCAGTTAAACGGTATTCCCGTCCCTGGAAAATACAGATAAACCTTATATACATTTTTGCATCAATAAATAGATATGTTATTTACTGAAGAACTCTGTCAATGCCAATAATCCAATCAATACTAATTCATGTTGGTTATGTGGTTAAATAGTGAAGATCTAACGATTCTATATTTCCAAGTTACAAGTTCCATTGTCAACACTCTTTACTATCAAGACTCACGACGCCAAATTCGACACTTTGCTGTAAAAACTTTCTACTCAAAAACTCGTAACTCTGCTATTAAAACTTTCTACCAACCCCAAAACCACCAGTCTCTGAAATATCAGCCTATTTATTTAAAATCGGAAGCCTTTCATTGGCATATAAGGTGACGAAATCGCAAACATATAAAAAGAAGTGGCAGCTATTTTTGTTTTCTTTTTGCCTGCCAACGAACACTACAATCTGCATAAAACAGGTTTGTACGAATTTTCTTTTAAAGCTATTAATCACAGTAATCTTTTGATAACGCTGACTTATTTAACCGATATATAATGATTAGTAGTCTACAACGGGCGCGAAAACACACACTACACTTATTTAAGCATACATGTACATGAAAAAGCTTGACTGCCTACTAGATATTATTTTCAAGCGTCTAAGGTACAGGAGCTTGTCAGGAAAATCTGGTTCAATAATACTTTCCACCACACGTAAACACTAACTAAATATTCAAAATTACATAGTACTCACGGTCCAAATAATATCTCCAAAGGATGGTTTGCCCACACCGGCTTTTATGAAGAATAGTGCACATTCTCCAAGTGATGTTGATCCTGGATATGACTTAAACAATATCCGATGGTGAGGCCCCAGCTTGCGGGCTTTGGGGACTGTTGAGCCACTCTTTAATTATCATTGCTCCCAGGTCCACTCTGACCCGGACTGGTAGTACCTGTTAGGGTCCCAACTATGGGTTAAATAGAAACCGACTAAAAAAACAAAAAATATACTCTATTAGAAACATGTTCTTCAAATCACTGGGTTTGGCATTAAATAATCTGAAAAGGTTTGATATGCCGTAAAACAAAAACAACCAACCAACCAAGTGATGTTTCCTCAAACAATAGTACTTAGTTGGATAAACCACTGCACTATATGAATTCTTGTCCTAGAATCCAGTAAGACCAAGATATCATAAGAAACATATACTATACATTATTTAAACAGTTTATTAGGGGAGAGGAAAACTAGGCTCTAAACTTCTTTGCTAAGTGTTTGAGATGTACGGGCAAATTATACGGAATATTCTAACATCTATGTATATCATATAGTTCAGGTGTTCGCCCCAGGAAGACGATCCTTAAGATTCCTGAGAACCTGCTAAAGTAAAATGAAACCAATAGTACATTATAATAAAACTGCGAACTGTGCTCTTTCCAACCTCCTATTGGTAAGCGTGAAGCTATTATGCAAAGAGAGCATTTAGTATTTGCGGCCGTGGGTTAAAGGCATACAAGTCGGAATATATAAAACAAAAAATACATGAAATCGCTCTTTAACAGAAGATACGTACTAAGAATTTACAAGAAAAACTAACTGGTTAGTCAAAACATTTATAAGTTAATGAAATGTAATAAGAGACTATATAGGAATATGCCTTTTTAATGTAACATGTATTTAAGCAAACAGCACACCCATCCATGCATACACCTTTTGACCAACGCATCAGTTATCGGCCCTGTGGTAACCTCCGTTTTGCCAAACAGGTGGCGTTCTCCATTTCCTCTTCCGTTCTCTCTCTCTCTCTCTCGCTCTCTCTTCCTTCTCTTCACACTCGAAATATGCAGCTGACAATACGTGTTTGCCTTCAATTCAAACCTCAAATGTGAGTGGCACGCAAATTACTTCCACGCCTCGGCAGGCCGTTTATCTTTTCTCAAGATAGGTAAGAAACTCGTGTAAACAGACTCTTACACACACAATAGACTTCCAATGTATACTTCGACGAACTCTTGCATGCATTCACGCACGCATACACGCAACGAACGTTTATCTAGATGAACACATAAACACTCTGTAACGTTCGTAACCTTTCTGTGTAAATAAATATTCCTTGTACATTTGTAAATATATGATCCTGTTTCAGCGTGCTTCGTTTCAATTTCATGTACTCATAGCACGCGCACTTATTGTTGATTGTTTTCTTTATTACGTTGTCTTAGTAAAGACGACCTCCAACTATCTAGCTTATCAAACACGCAACCTATTTCCCGTAACCGCTTCTTGCACGCAACCTACAAAGAGGGGATCCAGCTATACAACCGGTATACAAACTGCACACCAAGTCCCTCACAACTGCGTGTAGCAAAAGAAGTCGAAAACGTCGAAAGTTATTTTGTATATTTATGTTTGCGAAAAGCATTTAGATATCGAAAACATGTAACTTTATAAGCTTTGTCGTTTTGCAACGCCAGTTGTAGGAAGTGAATTTTAAATGGCTTAAATCCTACTAGTTATTTTTTCTGGCTCAGATTCCCAATATTTAATTCACCGGTGTTCTTATTAAAGAGGCTTTAATCGCTTTTAAAATTGTTTAAGTTAGTATGTTGCAGAGAATCGTAAATTCAGCTATATTTATTTTATTATATATGACATAAATTCTAAATGGAAGGTCAATATCAAAAGAATAACTCATTTTTTCACCGAAAATTTACAAGGGTTTTATCAACAGTCGACTTCCGGTTTTTGGATTCATCAGGCAACTGTTCTTATCTAAAAAATAATTTTTATAGTGTGTATAACCTCCAACCCTCCTCGGGTGGATCTTGTTGAACTCGAGAATATTTCTGTAGATGTCAGGAATCTTTCGGCTGTGACACAATGAAGAAGCTCTATTTTAAGGGGAAATGATTGCGGTCTGGAGAGGGAACCTTGTGCCAGACTTGTCACATATTTGTAGAGAGGTGCGCAGCAACGGGCTGGCGTAGATATCCAACATGTTGGGTCTGCTAACTTAACAGAATGACAGGCAACGTGTGCGACCGGAGATTGTTTATGTAACCATGTGCACAGTGAAAGTTCGAACCTGGCTGCCGTCATCAGAATCGAAAAACAATATACTATTTCGGTCGCTTTGTTTTCTTAACGTGTATGCATTTTTTTATAATTTCATCATTTTCTTCCTTTATTTTGTTCGTCTCTATTTTTTATCACTCTCTGTCTCTCTCTTTCAACAAGAGGACTTGATTTTATTGAGTCGAAGTTCGGACTCGGAACAACACAGTTTTTGACTGCGAACGCCATTAGCGAAACATACCTCTTTAATTGTAAAGAATAAGCAATTCTAATTTTCGCTTATTTTTTATACAAGCGTCTAATTCCAGCAAAACGGTTCTTGCTATCAAAACCGACGATAAAATCCTGTCTGTAATAACGACCAAACAAACTCAAGGAGAGAAGCACCAGTAGATCTAGCCGACGTCAAACCAACTGTAATCAACGCTATTCAACCCTTGACGTAACAAACGTTTCTATCGTATCAACCGATTAGTTTAAAGTTGATGTGCCTATCGTTTGATTGTTTCTACCTCATTATATCACAACAGTTTAAAACCAAATAAGTCGTCCCAATGTGGCACTATATCTCAGTGTCATGGTTGTTAATACACTCTTCAGCATGGCCGAGTGGTGATTTGATCAAACTCGTAGCGATACACAGAAATGCAGCCGATAATTCCCTTTCCTTTTATCGGCCTCTTTTTTGTCCGGGCAACATGGGGTAAGCACGCATATTTCTGTCTCTCCGAAAACAGGAAGGGGCACTTCCCCCCTCAACACTAGTTAAGCATAGTTAGTTTAATAATTGTAGGATAAGTAGAGTGTAAATTGCTTTTGTAATATATAGTGTATACATAATATAAAATAAATTGTTAATTATGTTTCATAAATATTGCGATTGTGTCGTGTTGTGTGTTTTTTCGTGTCTGCCATAAATGTCTCCATTAAACAACGAAGCGGTCCGGAGGACGAAGAAAGAAGATTCCAACCAGAATTCCACTAGGGTGAAGAGGTTATCTTGGGAGAATGAAAGAACCACACCCGCCTCCAATATCTCAGGTATGCTTTTTTTTCTTACAGGCCCTAATGACTGACCCATCTTCACATCTTCGTGAGACCGTTTCTAAGATATTTAGTGTAACACGTGACGCCGGTCACATACCAGTGACCGACTGATAGTGTTATAAATGTTGCTTTTAGACGAAAGATTGACTCTTAAAAATAGTCCACGGCATAACCAAAAATAATAGTCACCGACATCTCGACCCGTTTTTTGTTGATGTTTCCATGTGCTTATCTGTGGATATCGTTCATTACCCGGGGAGCGATAGTACCATACTAACAAACGATCACATTACACGATACTATTTAAATGAACGATCTTTTGTGCTCCAGAATTTAATTTTCTACATATTTACCATAATTCTCTTCGGCCAAACGCTTTTGAGGGCTCGGTTGTAAAAGCATGGAGCACGCTTTGACACTCATATCTCTTTTGCCAGTATTAAATCGATGAACCCATCTTTTAACTCTGCTGACATCAACTACATTTGCTCCAAAACGTTCCACATGCGTCGGTGAATCTTGATTGGTTCGTCTTTTTTCTGCATTGAGGAATAAAATGAAGCATCTCTGCTTCTGGCGCATTTCACACGTCAATATATTCAATAGAGATGAAAGTGTTAGGTCAAGAAGTTCAGTTCTCATAACAATGCAATTTGCAATCTTCTTTGATCCATTTATTTGGAACGTCGTTCATATTATAAAAAGATATCAACCGTTAATGCAAATGCATTTATGTGTCAGCATCCCAACCCTCTGTCAAAGCCAACAAATGGTTATGCAAATAAGTTAGTGGATAGGCAAGAGAGAAACAATACAAAAATCACTTTGTAAGTAATTTTCTCGTTTCCTGATTTTTCACAGAAAAGATTTTAGTCATTTTCTACTGTACCGGTATTTAAACGAAAGATGCTCGACTTATCTCCACTCTATGTTTCTCCGTGAAAACATTCACCATATAAGTATGTCTTATTACAACGCCTGCAAAGAATTTTCATTTCTTTTACATCTATAAATATAAAAGCGAAAATGTATGTATGTATGTATGTATGTATGTATGTATGTGTGTTCGTCTTTTCTGTATGTCTACAAAAGGCTGTTTTTCAGAGAAGCGGTCGCTCGCTTCACAACCTTTTAAAACTTTTTATATAGCATATAAATCGTAATATCTCACAGTTAACAAAGAAGCTCGCCTGTCTATTTAATTTGCTCGATTTCGGGAAAATAAATATTCAACATGTGTCGCTCGCCGCATGTGGGTTAGTCTTTTTCCTATAACATCTTGGGGAAAAAGCTTTCAGCAGGAAATGAAATCCCGCAGTCAAACTTGACCTCATTAACTCATTAAAACGGGCACCTGCTAAATCCAAGTAATTAAATAAATTCAAACGTGTTTCCGTTATCATGTCGCGGTGGGGCAATGGTTAACGATGCACGCTTTTTTTTTTTTCACACTTTAATTTACAACTTTGCCTCAAGGGTTCGGGTTCGATCCTCATATTTACTTTTTTTTAATCCCACACCACTCCCGGAGTTTCCACACACACCTCCAAATATCCGGGCAACGCCGGGTACCCCTGGCTAGTTGTATATAAAAGAAAACGAACTTCAATAATCAGAGTTTTATCCAAAGAATCTTGGAAAACATTGGCCCAAAATTACTTGCTCGCTGACTGCAACGGGCTCATCACAAGGTACGATCTAAACTATAAAATGTTTGTAAGTTGATTAGTCGTGCCTTTCCTTCTCGGCAACCTTTCTCTCACTCACGTAATGTTGCTAATCGTAATCTTTTCTTTAAATCTTATTACGGTATTTGTAACATTCTAGTACGGAGATGTGCCTCATTTCCTCGCTGCTTCCTTTGTTCCTGCTCATTTTATTCATTGGTCTAGTGGTCTCTATCAGTTTGTTGTTTTGATACCTCATTGTAGCTTATTTTCAATAACTGCTTTTTTGCGGAACTTTTTCCTGCTTACTGTTTTCCTCCTAACTACAGTCTCAGTATTTTCATGATTTAAGCCAGTAGACATGTCATATCTTTGTGTTGAGTAATATTAGTTCTTCTTAGTTCCTCACCTCAAGTGACTTCAAGTCTTGTATTGAACTAATAGCATATTCTCGTTCGATTCATTGTTTTTATGTCTCCTATAGATTTTTATCAATAATAATTCGTGACTAATGAAGTAAAAAATGAAACGCAACAATCAATAATTTGATTAAAATAATAATGATTCGGCATTAAATAATCCAACGAATACTTAACATAATCAAATCCAAGTTGTCCCCAATAGTCGTACGTAAAAAACATGATATAAATGCGGGTGTGACTCAGTGGTGGATCCTTGAGTCTTTATTATTCCTCATGTTCATAAATGACATCCCTTGTAAAATTGTCTTCGAGATGGGCATATTCACTAATGATACTACGCTCTACAATAGAAAACGAATGAACACATGTATAAGTGCATTGCCGAAAACTTAGATGAAGTCATGCAGTCTCTAGTGCAATGGAGACATAAATGGATGGTTACATTCAATGCTGCCAAATATAAGCTACTTTCCTTTCATAATAACCTTCTCAACCACTGATGGCCATGGCGAATGATATACTACCTGAGAGCTGTTCGTTTAATCTCCTTGGCTTAACATTCACATGGAACATGAACAAGAACAAATACATCGATTGCATAACTACTAAGAATTTAGCTCTCCCTCCCATATTAGAAAGTATCCTTTACCCTTAAAAGGTACCATTTGCTCATGCATGGGATATTGTTGCCATATTTGGACTGGTGTATCTGCTACTCGTCCCCCACCACTTAATAGGGTTCAAAAACTGTTATGGGGTTAAATGGTAATGAACAGAAGGAACACAGAATTTTTAGAAACGAACATGCATTCACATAAATTACAGGCAAAGAAAGGCTGGGAATACCATTCCTCAACTGTGGGCGGTTGCACACGCCCAGCTTGATCGCGTGCCAATCTCAGACTCCGGGCACCGGTACTCAATAACGAAAGTGACGTCACCAACGGAAGTGACGTCATGAGATAGTCCATTAATACCGTGGAGGGGCGTTTCCAACAAAACTTCACTATATACCGAACTCCAACGTCTGTCCTATCAACGAAATGTTGCAACCTGTTCCTATTTTCCATGTATTTTAATTAAAAGTGCTTCACGAGCTCCAAGCTCTGTACTCCACAAGCAGCTAAAATCTACCTCTCTGCTATTGAGATATCAAGATGCCGAAAATTTTTTTACTAAAATTTTTAATTCATTGGAATTTGTTGTAATTTGGAATTACCTTCCGGGCCTCTGCTTCTATAGTTATACTGACATGCAGAAGTTTAAAGGTAATTTGAACAAAAAATCTCCAAGATCAACTTTCCACAAATTATCGCTGTAAACTTGATTTTTAATTGTAGCTAATTACATCAAAGTAGCAGTATGCCTTATTTGGGTGTGCCTTATTTGGGTGTGCCTTATTTGGGTGTGAAGAAGAAATAAGACAACGTTTTATTGGTTCTTTTGAACTCAGATATCATACGACGTTTACGTTTACGACGTTTACGTTTACTAACTGTAATGCTTTTTTGCGAACTCATTTGATGCAAATTTACAGTATAGAATAAACGTAATTCAAATAAAAACTAGCGAAGAAGAAACATTTTTTAGAGATTAAATTGGATGATAAAAAGTGGTTTCATTATAATGCATTTGGAGATGACAGTAGTCAAGTGGTTTTACTGACGACTTTTTCGTTTAAAGTTCGAATTCAGTTGGTTCCATAAAATCATTTTAAGTTAGGATGTTAGCAACCTTCACCTTATTATTCTCGTAAGTACCCGATGTCTTTATAAAAAGAATACTGACTAGTAAAATATCAGGGAATCTAATGCAACAACAAAATATTCGGATTCATACGATGTGATGATTACAGCGTATAGCGAAAATAAACTCGTACTATAAAAAATAAACTTGTACTATACATACTCAGATATTATATAGTTCTCTCACTCTTTTTTATTACACTTTAAATACATAGTCCGAATATTCATATTATATATATCATATCTATAGATACATCCCATTTATATTAAGAACCCTTCTATTATTTTTTACGAAGGTTTTTTTCACTTGTCAAGGGCCTGAGGCCACTCGAGACTAAGGGTTAATAAGTATACGGCGGTCAATGGAGCAATATCGTAGTAATTGTTAGTAGTGGACATTCAATACATTGGATTACACTACATCAAGAATTTGTTTCCGTTGGACTTGAAGATAACCATATTCTAGTCAGATGGAAAACAGTTAAACGGAACAGAGTTCTACAGGCGTTCAGTTCAAAGAAAGAAGCTTTGTTTATGGAATCCATATTTATATATCAATGTAGGATATAAACGTTAATTTCATTCTTACTGTTGTTTGCTTATGCCGTTCTGTGCTAACGTAACTGTGTTGTATATTGGTTTATATTGGAGGAGATGATATATTAAAACGTGTCATGAATTATCTAGTGGATGTAAGATATTGTTCTTTTAACAGACAGATAATAAACGTATGAATCATATGTATGTTGTTTAGCCAGGGGACATGATATTGACCTGTAAACCGAGTCATGTTGTATCAGACTTATCACACGTGATATTTTTACAGTTCATATGTAAGAAGAATAATATATGCTTCATACCTTTTTCTTGAAGAGTTATTCTGTATCTTCCCGCTGCTCCGTGACGAACCATGAAGCGATCAACACCAACAAATTGAGACAACCGTTCTTATTTGTGAAACCATTAAAACAACTCTTTATATTTTTGTAATATAAATTTATTACAGTTGTCTCAATTGGTTTTCACAGGATCTGCAGTTAGTCTACATTTTCTGTTCATACAGCCCGCTCCTAGCTGTCTGTCCACCCTTTTCTAGTTGTCTGTCTGCTCTGGTGGTCAATCCTCAACTCTCTGAATCTCTCCAAAACTAACTGCATCACGTGTTCTCTTACGTCACCTAATTACGTGTCTCAGACCAACTGAATGTTTCTATCTAGTTATTTGTTTATCCAAATCCAAAATAATGTTTACATATATTTTCTATTTTCACATTCTTTTTGCGATTCAATCATTTCGTTCGCAATGTAATTGTTTTTATTCTAATCATAATAACTGATCCAGCGACCATCCGTCGCCCAAATCAATTAATAAGAATACAATAACAATAATAATAATGTTTTGACCATTGCTTCCACTTGCCACAGTTAACAGATACTACGCTATGATAACAGCCTAAAGGGTCATAACATTACAACTGTAGTCTACTCTTTGTACAGCACCAACACTTCATAATGGACTATACTTTTTAACCCTTTAAAGACACGCAAACGTTATATCCCGTTGATCTGTGCTAATTTTTGGATGAAATACTAATCCCTATTAATCTTTTTAATGCCTAACTTACATTAAACTAATACGATAATACTTCGATCGGTGGACCTTATCATATCAAATGTCTATACCAAATTACAGCCTTATCGGTCCAGTTGTTTCCAAGAAAACATGGAACGAACAGTTATACATACAGGGAACTATACGATAGAGTTTGAATGGATTACTTTCTGTAATGTTGTGTTCTTGTAATTTCTGATTTTGTTATTCATAAATTTGATCTTTCAACACATGATTCATGACTCAGACTGTTACAAATTGTGGTTTGCTTTTTCGATATGTCACGGAACTAATCTATTTACATGCGGTTCCCTGTAACATATCCATTGACATTCAACTATATATATATATATATATATATATATATATATATATATAGATAGATAGATTTAAATAAGGGGGTAGTCACCAACAATGTGTATTTTTTAACATTATTTTATTATTCCGTGTTTGGTTTTTCATTGCGAATTATGTTTATATCATTGTAAGAATGTTTTTAAATCATTAAAATCGTTTTTAACGCGTTCCAGACGTTCTGTGAAGCGTCCTCTTCAGAAATTATTTTTAAAATGTGTTGGAGATGTAAAAATAGCATTTTCGTAGATTATTTGAAATGTTTCCAAGGGGTGAAAACGTGTAAGTGTCTACTATTCATTGGAATGTTCAATTTTTATTTTCATATTAATTTTATACATATTTCTTTCGTTGGAATTTCTAAACCCATTTTATATAAATATATATATATATATAATAAAGTTCAGCTATACTGATGAGGAGAAAACTCTGAAACATGCATGTACATAGATGACTTACTTGTATGCATGTATTAATTATTAATTAATAATTAATCAATATTTAAATAAAATAAAAAATGCAAATACGTCCTAAAATGTGGGCGTAGAAAAATGTGAACAAAGGGCAAACAACTCCTTTTCTCATAATTAAAACGATCAGGGAGCGAAAAAAAGAAAGAAATTAATCGCTAATACAACAATAAATAAAATTCAACAATCTTATATATAGATGTATATATATATAATATATATGACCATTACTCCTGATCTTAAATGGAACACGTACATCAAATCTGTTGCCAAGGCCGTTGGAAAAATGGTGGGATCTTTCTATCGATCCAGTAGATATCTCACTGCTGATGCAATTCTCTATCTATATAAGAGCCTGGTACGTCCAAGGATGGAATACTGTTGCCACATCTGGGCAGGAGCTGCTAGAAAGGACTTGTCCTGCCTTGATAGAGTTCAAAATAGACTTCGTAGCCTCGTAGGAGATGTCCTTTTCTCTTCCTTGCAACCTCTATCTCACAGAAGAGATGTTGCGAGTTTGTCTCTGATGTATCGTTATTTTCATGGAAAGTGTTCGACTGAGCTTCAATCTATGGTCCCCCCTCGCAAAACTTTCACAAGAAACACTTGTCTAGCTGTAAAAACTATCAATAATTCCCCCCACTCTTTATCTGTGCCTAAACCTAAACGTAGATTCCATGAACAAAGCTTCTTTCTTAGAACTGCACGCCTGTGGAATTGTCTTCCGTTTTCCTGCTTTCCGGCTGACTACAATATGGTTGTGTTCAAGTCTAACGTAAATAAGTTCTTGATTAGCCGTTCCATATAAGTTATCAAATTTACCAAACTTTCATTACTAATTATTATTATATTGTCCAATTTCTACTGTACACTCTTTAACCCTTATCCTTGAGTGGCCTCTTGGCCTTGATAATGTGTTGATACCTATGAAAAAAAAAAGAAAAAGTCCAATGTGAACAAGTTCTAATTGAATCGTCCCCCTAAGTAATCCAAGTTACAAAATTCCCACTGTTTACTATGCTAAAATCACAATGACTAATGTATACCTATTAACCCTTATCCTCGAGTGGCCTCTGGGCTTTGATAAGTGGTGACACCCATGTAAATATATATATATATATATATATATATATATATATATATATATATACACTACATTATTTTTGCACCAACCATAATATGTATTGTAATCGCTTATTTATTTTTAAATTCTGATATTTTCAAATCTATGTTCTCGATATTGCCTGATTTGTTTTTATTGATTTTAGCGAGCTCACTACAAAGATGAAATAAGGTTAATATTTTAAGTGTGTCTTGTTTGACTAAATTAGAAACATCTGAATCCATTTCGGTCATATTTTTGTCCGAATATTCACTTCATGTTCAATTAAGCATAACTGCTACATACACGCCTCGCCATGTAAACTGAATATGACAAATGATCAGTCGCAATTTGAGATATGACTTTTATGTAACGTCACAGAAGAAATTATAGTTGTTAGGCATTCAGTATTTGCAAATAATTCCATTGAATAATGATACAGTGTAGTAAAGTCGCAAAACAGAAACTGAGTGGCGAAAATTGTCTAGACATACCTTAACGTCGCTATAATAGAGAAATCAGCATTGAAGTGAATAGTTGTAGAGTATTGTAAAGTTAATGAAGCAGAACCGCAACTGAGCGATGAAAATAGTCTACACTTACCACTCACCATAATAGAGCTTGTCTCTGTGTATGTTGTAGTTTTCCCATGTGGATAAGAGGGAGTATACAGGGGTGTATTTACCAGCATCAAAAACATGGATTATGCAGGCTTTGTCATTCATAAAATACGGATTAAATAGAAGTTGGTAGAAAACGAAGCTTCTATCTATATCAGAATTATTCTTGGGCAGTTTTTATCTTGATGTGGTATTTCTATGCTATTTATGTGGTATTTCTATGCTATTTATGTGGTATTTCTATGCTATTTATGTGGTATTTCTATGCTATTTATGTGATATTTCTATGCTATTTATGTGGTATTTCTATGCTATTTATGTGGTACTTCTATGCTATTTATGTGGCATTTCTATGCTATTTATGTGGTATTTCTATGCTATTTATGTGGTATTTCTATGCTATTTATGTGGTACTTCTATGCTATTTATGTGGTATTTCTGTGCTATTTATGTGGTATTTCTATGCTATTTATGTGGCATTTCTATGCTATTTATGTGGTATTTCTATGCTATTTATGTGGTATTTCTATGCTATTTATGTGGTACTTCTATGCTATTTATGTGGTATTTCTATGCTATTTATGTGGCATTTCTATGCTATTTATGTGGTATTTCTATGCTATTTATGTGGTATTTCTATGCTATTTATGTGGCATTTCTATGCTATTTATGTGGTATTTCTATGCTATTTATGTGGTATTTCTATGCTATTTATGTGGTATTTCTATGCTATTTATGTGGCATTTCTATGCTATTTATGTGGTATTTCTATGCTATTTATGTGGCATTTCTATGCTATTTATGTGGTATTTCTATGCTATTTATGTGGTATTTCTATGCTATTTATGCGGTACTTCTATGCTATTTATGTGGTATTTCTATGCTATTTATGTGGTATTTCTATGCTATTTATGCGGTACTTCTATGCTATTTATGTGGTATTTCTATGCTATTTATGTGGTATTTCTATGCTATTTATGTGGTATTTCTATGCTATTTATGTGATATTTCTATGCTATTTATGTGGTATTTCTATGCTTTTTATGTGGTATTTCTATGCTATTTATGTGGTATTTCTATGCTATTTATGCGGTACTTCTATGCTATTTATGTGGTATTTCTATGCTATTTATGTGGCATTTCTATGCTATTTATGTGGTATTTCTATGCTATTTATGTGGTATTTCTATGCTATTTATGTGGTACTTCTATGCTATTTATGTGGTATTTCTATGCTATTTATGTGGTATCTCTATGCTATTTATGTGTTATTTCTATGCTATTTATGTGGTATTTCTATGCTATTTATGTGGTATTTCTATGCTATTTATGTGGTATTTCTATGCTATTTATGTGGTATTTCTATGCTATTTATGTGGTACTTCTATGCTATTTATGTGGTATTTCTATGCTATTTATGTGGTATTTCTATGCTATTTATGTGGTATTTCTATGCTATTTATGTGGTATTTCTATGCTATTTATGTGGTACTTCTATGCTATTTATGTGGTATTTCTATGCTATTTATGTGGTATCTCTATGCTATTTATGTGGTATTTCTATGCTATTTATGTGGTATTTCTATGCTATTTATGTGGTATTTCTATGCTATTTATGTGGTATTTCTATGCTATTTATGTGGTATTTCTGTGCTATTTATGTGGTATTTCTATGCTATTTATGTGGTATTTCTATGCTATTTATGTGGTATTTCTATGCTATTTATGTGGTATTTCTATGCTATTTATGTGGTATTTCTATGCTATTTATGTGGTATTTCTATGCTATTTATGTGGTATTTCTGTGCTATTTATGTGGTATTTCTATGCTATTTATGTGGTATTTCTATGCTATTTATGTGGTATTTCTATGCTATTTATGTGGTACTTCTATGCTATTTATGTGGTATTTCTATGCTATTTATGTGGTATTTCTATGCTATTTATGCGGTACTTCTATGCTATTTATGTGGTATTTCTATGCTATTTATGTGGTATTTCTATGCTATTTATGTGGTATTTCTATGCTATTTATGTGGTATTTCTATGCTATTTATGCGGTACTTCTATGCTATTTATGTGGTATTTCTATGCTATTTATGTGGTATTTCTATGATATTTATGTGGTATTTCTATGCTATTTATGTGATATTTCTATGCTATTTATGTGGTATTTCTATGCTATTTATGTGGTATTTCTATGCTATTTATGTGGTATTTCTATGCTATTTATGCGGTACTTCTATGCTATTTATGTGGTATTTCTATGCTATTTATGTGGCATTTCTATGCTATTTATGTGGTATTTCTATGCTATTTATGTGGTATTTCTATGCTATTTATGTGGTACTTCTATGCTATTTATGTGGTATTTCTATGCTATTTATGTGGTATCTCTATGCTATTTATGTAGTATTTCTATGCTATTTATGTGGTATTTCTATGCTATTTATGTGGTATTTCTATGCTATTTATGTGGTATTTCTATGCTATTTATGTGGTATTTCTGTGCTATTTATGTGGTATTTCTATGCTATTTATGTGGTATTTCTATGCTATTTATGTGGTATTTCTGTGCTATTTATGTGGTATTTCTATGCTATTTATGTGGTATTTCTATGCTATTTATGTGGTATTTCTATGCTATTTATGTGGTACTTCTATGCTATTTATGTGGTATTTCTATGCTATTTATGTGGTATCTATATGCTATTTATGCGGTACTTCTATGCTATTTATGTGGTATTTCTATGCTATTTATGTGGTATTTCTATGCTATTTATGTGGTATTTCTATGCTATTTATGTGGTATTTCTATGCTATTTATGTGGTACTTCTATGCTATTTATGTGGTATTTCTATGCTATTTATGTGGTATTTCTATGCTATTTATGCGGTACTTCTATGCTATTTATGTGGTATTTCTATGCTATTTATGTGGTATTTCTATTCTATTTATGTGGTATTTCTATGCTATTTATGTGGTATTTCTATGCTATTTATGCGGTACTTCTATGCGATTTATGTGGTATTTCTATGCTATTTATGTGGTATTTCTATGCTATTTATGTGGTATTTCTATGCTATTTATGTGATATTTCTATGCTATTTATGTGGTATTTCTATGCTATTTATGTGGTATTTCTATGCTATTTATGTGGTATTTCTATGCTATTTATGCGGTACTTCTATGCTATTTATGTGGTATTTCTATGCTATTTATGTGGTATTTCTATGCTATTTATGTGGTATTTCTATGCTATTTATGTGGTACTTCTATGCTATTTATGTGGTATTTCTATGCTATTTATGTGGTATCTCTATGCTATTTATGTGGTATTTCTATGCTATTTATGTGGTATTTCTATGCTATTTATGTGGTATTTCTATGCTATTTATGTGGTATTTCTATGCTATTTATGTGGTATTTCTGTGCTATTTATGTGGTATTTCTATGCTATTTATGTGGTATTTCTATGCTATTTATGTGGTATTTCTGTGCTATTTATGTGGTATTTCTATGCTATTTATGTGGTATTTCTATGCTATTTATGTGGTATTTCTATGCTATTTATGTGGTACTTCTATGCTATTTATGTGGTATTTCTATGCTATTTATGTGGTATTTCTATGCTATTTATGCGGTACTTCTATGCTATTTATGTGGTATTTCTATGCTATTTATGTGGTATTTCTATGCTATTTATGTGGTATTTCTATGCTATTTATGTGGTATTTCTATGCTATTTATGCGGTACTTCTATGCTATTTATGTGGTATTTCTATGCTATTTATGTGGTATTTCTATGCTATTTATGTGGTATTTCTATGCTATTTATGTGATATTTCTATGCTATTTATGTGGTATTTCTATGCTATTTATGTGGTATTTCTATGCTATTTATGTGGTATTTCTATGCTATTTATGCGGTACTTCTATGCTATTTATGTGGTATTTCTATGCTATTTATGTGGCATTTCTATGCTATTTATGTGGTATTTCTATGCTATTTATGTGGTATTTCTATGCTATTTATGTGGTACTTCTATGCTATTTATGTGGTATTTCTATGCTATTTATGTGGTATCTCTATGCTATTTATGTGGTATTTCTATGCTATTTATGTGGTATTTCTATGCTATTTATGTGGTATTTCTATGCTATTTATGTGGTATTTCTATGCTATTTATGTGGTATTTCTGTGCTATTTATGTGGTATTTCTATGCTATTTATGTGGTATTTCTATGCTATTTATGTGGTATTTCTATGCTATTTATGTGGTATTTCTATGCTATTTATGCGGTATTTCTGTGCTATTTATGTGGTATTTCTATGCTATTTATGTGGTATTTCTATGCTATTTATGTGGTATTTCTATGCTATTTATGTGGTACTTCTATGCTATTTATGTGGTATTTCTATGCTATTTATGTGGTATTTCTATGCTATTAATGCGGTACTTCTATGCTATTTATGTGGTATTTCTATGCTATTTATGTGGTATTTCTATGCTATTTATGTGGTATTTCTATGCTATTTATGTGGTATTTCTATGCTATTTATGCGGTACTTCTATGCTATTTATGTGGTATTTCTATGCTATTTATGTGGTATTTCTATGCTATTTATGTGGTATTTCTATGCTATTTATGTGATATTTCTATGCTATTTATGTGGTATTTCTATGCTATTTATGTGGTATTTCTATGCTATTTATGTGGTATTTCTATGCTATTTATGCTGTACTTCTATGCTATTTATGTGGTATTTCTATGCTATTTATGTGGCATTTCTATGCTATTTATGTGGTATTTCTATGCTATTTATGTGGTATTTCTATGCTATTTATGTGGTACTTCTATGCTATTTATGTGGTATTTCTATGCTATTTATGTGGTATCTCTATGCTATTTATGTGGTATTTCTATGCTATTTATGTGGTATTTCTATGCTATTTATGTGGTATTTCTATGCTATTTATGTGGTATTTCTATGCTATTTATGTGGCATTTCTGTGCTATTTATGTGGTATTTCTATGCTATTTATGTGGTATTTCTATGCTATTTATGTGGTATTTCTGTGCTATTTATGTGGTATTTCTATGCTATTTATGTGGTATTTCTATGCTATTTATGTGGTATTTCTATGCTATTTATGTGGTACTTCTATGCTATTTATGTGGTATTTCTATGCTATTTATGTGGTATTTCTATGCTATTTATGCGGTACTTCTATGCTATTTATGTGGTATTTCTATGCTATTTATGTGGTATTTCTATGCTATTTATGTGGTATTTCTATGCTATTTATGTGGTATTTCTATGCTATTTATGTGGTACTTCTATGCTATTTATGTGGTATTTCTATGCTATTTATGTGGTATTTATATGCTATTTATGCGGTACTTCTATGCTATTTATGTGGTATTTCTATGCTATTTATGTGGTATTTCTATGCTATTTATGTGATATTTCTATGCTATTTATGTGGTATTTCTATGCTATTTATGCGGTACTTCTATGCTATTTATGTGGTATTTTTATGCTATTTATGTGGTATTTCTATGCTATTTATGTGGTATTTCTATGCTATTTATGTGATATTTCTATGCTATTTATGTGGTATTTCTATGCTATTTATGTGGTATTTCTATGCTATTTATGTGGTATTTCTATGCTATTTATGCGGTACTTCTATGCTATTTATGTGGTATTTCTATGCTATTTATGTGGCATTTCTATGCTATTTATGTGGTATTTCTATGCTATTTATGTGGTATTTCTATGCTATTTATGTGGTACTTCTATGCTATTTATGTGGTATTTCTATGCTATTTATGTGGTATCTCTATGCTATTTATGTGGTATTTCTATGCTATTTATGTGGTATTTCTATGCTATTTATGTGGTATTTCTATGCTATTTATGTGGTATTTCTATGCTATTAATGTGGTATTTCTGTGCTATTTATGTGGTATTTCTATGCTATTTATGTGGTATTTCTATGCTATTTATGTGGTATTTCTGTGCTATTTATGTGGTATTTCTATGCTATTTATGTGGTATTTCTATGCTATTTATGTGGTATTTCTATGCTATTTATGTGGTACTTCTATGCTATTTATGTGGTATTTCTATGCTATTTATGTGGTATTTCTATGCTATTTTTGCGGTACTTCTATGCTATTTATGTGGTATTTCTATGCTATTTATGTGGTATTTCTATGCTATTTATGTGGTATTTCTATGCTATTTATGCGGTATTTCTATGCTATTTATGTGGTATTTCTATGCTATTTATGCGGTATTTCTATGCTATTTATGTGGTATTTCTATGCTATTTATGTGGTATTTCTATGCTATTTATGTGGTATTTCTATGCTATTTATGTGGTATTTCTGTGCTATTTATGTGGTATTTCTATGCTATTTATGTGGTATTTCTATGCTATTTATGTGGTATTTCTGTGCTATTTATGTGGTATTTCTATGCTATTTATGTGGTATTTCTATGCTATTTATGTGGTATTTCTATGCTATTTATGTGGTATTTCTATGCTATTTATGTGGTATTTCTATGCTATTTATGTGGTATTTCTATGCTATTTATGTGGTATTTCTATGCTATTTATGTGGTATTTCTGTGCTATTTATGTGGTATTTCTATGCTATTTATGTGGTATTTCTATGCTATTTATGTGGTATTTCTATGCTATTTATGTGGTATTTCTATGCTATTTATGTGGTATTTCTATGCTATTTATGTGGTATTTCTATGCTATTTATGTGGTATTTCTGTGCTATTTATGTGGTATTTCTATGCTATTTATGTGGTATTTCTATGCTATTTATGTGGTATTTCTATGCTATTTATGTGGTACTTCTATGCTATATTATGTGGTATTTCTTTGCTATTTATGTGGTATTTCTATGCTATTTATGCGGTACTTCTATGCTATTTATGTGGTATTTCTATGCTATTTATGTGGTATTTCTATGCTATTTATGTGGTATTTCTATGCTATTTATGTGGTATTTCTATGCTATTTATGTGGTATTTCTATGCTATTTATGTGGTATTTCTGTGCTATTTATGTGGTATTTCTATGCTATTTATGTGGTATTTCTATGCTATTTATGTGGTATTTCTATGCTATTTATGCGGTACTTCTATGCTATTTATGTGGTATTTCTATGCTATTTATGTGGCATTTCTATGCTATTTATGTGGTATTTCTATGCTATTTATGTGGTATTTCTATGCTATTTATGTGGTACTTCTATGCTATTTATGTGGTATTTCTATGCTATTTATGTGGTATCTCTATGCTATTTATGTGGTATTTCTATGCTATTTATGTGGTATTTCTATGCTATTTATGTGGTATTTCTATGCTATTTATGTGGTATTTCTATGCTATTTATGTGGTATTTCTATGCTATTTATGTGGTATTTCTATGCTATTTATGTGGTATTTCTATGCTATTTATATGGTATTTCTATGCTATTTATGCGGTACTTCTATGCTATTTATGTGGTATTTCTATGCTATTTATGTGGTATTTCTATGCTATTCATGTGGTATTTCTATGCTATTTATGTGGTATTTCTATGCTATTTATGTGGCATTTCTATGCTATTCATGTGGTATTTCTATGCTATTTATGTGGTATTTCTATGCTATTTATGTGGTATTTCTATGCTATTTATGCGGTATTTCTATGCTATTTATGTGGTATTTCTATGCTATTTATGTGGTATTTCTATGCTATTTATGTGGTATTTCTATGCTATTTATGCGGTATTTCTATGCTATTTATGTGGTATTTCTATGCTATTTATGTGGTATTTCTATGCTATTTATGTGGTATTTCTATGCTATTTATGTGGTATTTCTATGCTATTTATGTGGTATTTCTATGCTATTTATGTGGTATTTCTATGCTATTTATGCGGTATTTCTATGCTATTTATGTGGTATTTCTATGCTATTTATGTGGTATTTCTATGCTATTTATGTGGTATTTCTATGCTATTTATGTGGTATTTCTATGCTATTTATGTGGTATTTCTATGCTATTTATGTGGTATTTCTATGCTATTTATGTGGTATTTCTATGCTATTTATGTGGTATTTCTATGCTATTTATGTGGTATTTCTATGCTATTTATGTGGTATTTCTATGCTATTTATGTGGTATTTCTATGCTATTTACATCAAGTACCTTATCTCGGGCTATTTCTATATAAAAGGTTTTCCACTTTAGGGACTTATATATTTACCGATAAAAAGTAGTATTATAAGCGGCATTGTTAAGAACTTGCTGCTTGCCGGGTTATTCGTGGATACGTATGCTGAGTGGTCACATCTGCTAGGAGATCATCAGGACACGTTCCATTAAAATACCAATAAAAATAGTCAGGAGGATGTTGCATGAAAGTGATTGGACAGAGGTTAGAGTTTAGCCGACAGTGCGGGACTTATTAGATTTGAGATTCTTTGCGGACGCCGT
The DNA here is from genome assembly GCF_053919585.1 of Euprymna scolopes. NCBI lineage: Eukaryota > Metazoa > Mollusca > Cephalopoda > Sepiida > Sepiolidae > Euprymna > Euprymna scolopes. The sequence continues at coordinate 22,328,153 of NC_136516.1, read as the reverse complement.
ATAAGGGTGAAAACTAGTGCTATATGCACTAGCCCAGATTTATTTCGTCGTGTTTTGAAACAGACATTATGAACTTACGGAAACAGATAAAAACTTCCAGATTTTCTAAAGCAAGTTCAATATCTCTTGTGAAGATCAATGTTAGAGACCAACTTAACGTGTAGTTGTGTTAGTGAATATTTTTCCGATGATTTCGAAGTATCGGTTTAACGTTGTTGCTGCAATCTTCAAATGAGAAACTCATGATGCATTTGCAACTTACTAAAACCGAACGAGTCCACACATCGACTTAGATGTTCTTACAAAAAGCGGGAAATAAAGTACAGTTTGACAATTGTCATACTTGTGGAGGATATAAGTTCGTGTTTAAAATCTAAACCTCAAAATGAGACAACAAATACCGAGGTTTCATATGGACAAAGGATACGCTTATTTACGAACAATTTAGAAACAGCATAAGGGCGTGCATACCGGTGTGCACATGGAAGCATGTATGAACTTGAATGTTCTTTGTGTGCAAACATGTGAAAGTAGCTAAAGTTCTGATAAGTTCATTGTAGATGCGTGTATACCGAGTATCTAGATGAGTTCGTCAATGACGTCATTTTTTTTACACGGTGATCACCACTTATCAAGGCCCGGAAGCCACTCAGGAATAAGGGTTATTGCAAGTACATTACGTTAGTGTGGAGATTTGATGAAGTGTTTACTTAAGGGGACTGTTCATTAGGAATTTGTTAACATTGGACTTGAACACATCCAAGTTGTAGTCCGGTGGGAAGCAGGCAGACGGAACAGAGTTCCACAGGCGTGTAGTTCTAAGAAAGAAGCTTTGTTCATGGAATCCACGTTTTGATTAAGGCACAGATAAAGAGTGGGGGAAATTTTTCACAGTGGATTCAGCTAGACGGGTGTTTTTCGTGAAAGATTTGCGAGAGGGGACCAGAGATTGGAGTTCAGACGAGCACCTGCCATGGAAATAACGATAAAACAAGGATAGGCTCGCAACGTCTCTTCTGTGGGAGAGAGGTTGCAGGGTAGAGAAAAGGGCATCCCCCACTAAGCCACGAAGTCTATTTTGTACTCTGTCAAGGCAGGATAGGCTGTTTTTGCAGCTCCTGCCCAGATATGGCAACAGTATTCTATCCTTGGACGTACTTGGCTTTTATATAGATAGAAAATTGCATCAGTAGTGAGATATCTTCTGGAGCGGTAGAAGGATCCCACCATCTTTCCAGCGACCTTGGCAACAGACTTGATGTACGTGTTCCATTTCAGATCAGGAGTAAAGGTCAAACCCAAAAGCTTGTCAAAACACGGGGCCTCACCCAGACGAGAGCCATCCATCACAATTCATGCCAGATGGGGATCAGAGCGTTGATGATGACGTCATAAAAATGTATCGTTTTACATTGAGGTGTCATCATTGTACGTTGATTGCTACCTTGCATCTTTGCCTTAGATCGGACGTCTGATCACATGAGAGGTTCTAGGCAAAAGAGAGGAAAATAAAGAACGGAAACGGAACGAATAATGCTAAACGAGAAGTAAAGTCGCCACCTGGCGGACAAATCGAAAACTAAGTCAAGAGCCAAAAACCGTTGCGTCATTGATGAATGTTTGTGTGCGTGTGTGCATGGCATACTTTTCGAGCAACAATACCGATATTTTTTTTAATTAAACGGAAAAAATATTTGGACGATTGTTCTTATCTTGTGCGTTTTCCGTAGAAAGTTTCAGTCGATATAATCATAACTTATTTAACCATAACTTTGTGGAACTCAGGAACTTTCTGTCGACCTCAGAAATCGGTATAGAATTTAAAACGAAACCTTTTATTTAATCCGTTAGCCATAATGGGTAGAAGACTTTGGTAAATTGCAGTTGTACGCAGAGTTTGGGCAACGTTAAGCATTGAAATTTCAATTTCCCGAAAAGAATGTATCGTACAATCGAAGTTTAATAGACAGAATTCCAACCGGATATGGCTTGTGGAAGGAGAGCGTGATTTCCTCTGTGGATTTAATAAAATTCATGCAGATTCCTGTAGCGCTAGAAAGATTCCCGAGTTCGACAGATACACACAAATGATAACCGATGTTTTTAAATTAACTCTCGAGATGATAACAGTAGTCCGAATAATAATCAAATATGAGTTAGCAACACTCATTTACATTCAGAAAAAATATAAATTGGAAAAGGGTTGATGTGGCGCAAAAATAAATATGCTTTGTAATTATTTAATTTCAAATACTCATATTTTTTGTCTACTTTCACGATATTGCTTGATTTGTTATTGCTTTTAGCGACCTCGCTACAAAGATGAAATATTTTTGCGTAAATAAAAAGATTTGAATAAACGTGACCGCGAATCGAAACGCCAAAGAATAAATTATCACGTTTTCAAAGATGGAAGAACGTGATTAACCTTCTTTTTTTATAATATATTTCTTATCATGTAACCTTTGGTAGAGAAAACTTAATAGATCGGGCGTGTTTCTTTCTAGTTTAAGGCGAATGCCTCGTAGACTTAAACTGGAAGGCATGTATGAAGATGTTGCACTCAGTCAGTTATTCAAATTTCCTTCTACTGTTTGATAATCCTCTAGTAAGTGATGCCCTTTTCTCTTCCCCGCAGCCCCTTTCCCACAGAAGAGACGTTGCGAGCCTGTTTATGCGCTATCGCTATTTTTATGGCAAGTGCTTAACTGAACTCGAATCTGTGTCCCTCCTTACCAAACTTTAACTAAAAAACACTCAACTGACTACGGCTACTATAAACGATTTCCTCCCCACTCTTTATCTTTACTTAAATCTAAACGCTTGTTATGTGAACGAAGTTTCGATCCCAGAATTGTCTTCCTGTAGAACACTGTTCCGCTGGCTTGTTTCCAGTGGAATACATCTGTTAGATATAGCATGGTAACGCCGAAGGTATTGATAAACAACGATTGTTGTGATAATTGAATATTTATAAACATAGAATGTTATCCTAGCAAAATAAATATTTACAGAGAAAATTATTGATGTTAAGACGTTTAATGAATAAAAGAACGTAGAACATGGACAATCATTTAAAATAGATTGACGTCTAGAGTCTGTCAACTCTTACGTAGATGCCATTTTAAAGTGACGTGAGCTTTAGTAAAAGTTTTGGGAAAAGATTCGATGATTTGGTCAGTCATAGATCGGAAGCGAGAGAGGGCAAACGCAGTTTAGGATCGGGAGTGAGAGAGAGAGAGTGTGTGTATGGAGCGAACTGATATGACTCCCAGCAGAAAGGATCAGAATGTGTTAGTCTAGGATCAGCGGCAGCTTTTCAATGGGAGAACATCGGTAAATAAAGTTGCTGAAGAGCCAACTCGAGATTTGTTGATTCATTGAGATAAATTTTCTTTGCGGCTTTTCCCGAGAATCCGTCAAACCATATAAGGGACAAACCAGGTATGTTTCTCATCTTGGGCCGATGGTGTAACCCGAAGAAACTATAATTTGTCCCTTTTGTAGCACGTTCTTGTTGTCATAATTTTATACGTTACGATACGTTACACGTATTAGACACACGAAACGTCATATATACATCCTCCATGTCCTACAGAACCACCTACAATACAATACAACATGTTTGTGGTAAAATTAAAACGAGCGACCTTTGGTAATCTACAGTTTATTTTTCTACATACTATTATAAATACACTCGAACGATCCGTAGATGATGGGTGTGCATGAGCGTCCGGGGCGCGTTTTGTCACACGTATCGTTCTAAAAGTAAGGCTTCTTATTCTTTGGGCTCAAAAAGTTGAAAAGCTACGGAGACGCGCGTGGTACGAGCGAGTTTTGTGCTTAAGGGCTTATTTATCTACATAGTAACTTCCATTCTCAATGCAATTTTGCCAGTTTCTTCTGATGAATCTACCGTAAATGTCCCTAGTGAGCTTTGTTATTTCTGAGCCAATCTTCTTACTGTGCTAATATCAATTGCATCGGTTTCATAACCAATGAATGTTGATCGGGTCAATTTTCTTTTCATGAAGAAATTCAATGATAAATCTCTGCTTCTGACGCACGTCTGTGACACCGTGTACATGTGTAACAGAACGTGAACGCGAGAATGGCAACAGAAGCAATAATGGATAACGTATGCCTGAGCAAGATGAAGTCACTGCGAGAAAGAATGAAAAAAATTATGTAAAAGAAAGATATAGACTTCTGACACACGTAACCCGAAAGCGACAGGACAGAACGTGCCCTGATAATGTTCAGACAGACAGAGTACCGCGTGTTTGACACGACAAAGTCATTTTTAACACATTGGAAAAGACTTTGGAACGAGAGACAATGCGTTATTCTGGAAAGTACCTGTAAATAAATGTCTGCTATTTCAAATAAAAAATAAATCTAATTCTTTCCTTGTCTTTGTTTCTTTAAGGCTCTACTTATACAACGTATGAGCCCTTTGAGTTGAGGTGTAATGGCTACGTTACATATATACAGGCTGAGTCAGGGTAAACGGATTTTTAGCACGCTCTTTGCTCTCATTGGTTAAGTCATTTTAGTTTGGGCAATTTAGTTTGTTTTTGTTTGTTTATCATTTAGGTTAAATTTTGTTTTAGTTATTGATTTTGAATTGCTTTTCTTTTCAGTCCGTTGTCCTCATGTTAGCGTGGAGTCGTGGACATCGGGGTTTTGCTTATGGCACGTATGTGAAAAATGGTGAACCAGTGAAAAAAACTCAACGTCTCCACAAGCGAAGATTCAACATCGGCCGTCCAAAAACTAAGTGAAGAAACTTTAATGAAAGTTGAGGCTAACTTTAGAAGTCGACTTCAAAGCTGTGCTCATGAAAATGACCATCATTTGTCAGACATCATTTCTCGCTTTCAAATATTCCACAATGTTTAGTAAATGTTTTTATGTACATTATAAAATTTTTGTTGACATATTCGCAGAGTTTTGTTATCCTTAAAAAAATCCCGGTTTCCGCTGTAGATATAAAAAGATTGTTTATTTACATAAGATACTGTTTTTTTTTTATCTAAGAACCTGTGTATTTGGGAATCGTTTAATTATCGAAATGCGGATTCAAATTATTCATCTCCGATGCTAATTTCATATAATTCGAGAACAAAATCCTGGCATTCCAATCGTTTCTACACTAATATAAACCAGAAAAAACATAAATGCTGCGTGAAAGGTGGACTCTCTCTACCGTACTAGAACCTTACTCACACTTGAGAATATCCTGTACCATTAGCAAGTAACTATTTGCCCATACATGGAATATTGTTGCCACATGTGTGCTGGTGCATTGACCCTTCCTAGATAGGGTTCAAAAATAAGTTGTTAACCATACAGCGAGACCAAAAAAAAAACGTGCCCCAACTCTAATTAGGCCCCGTTTCTTAGTGTTTTGTCCGAATGAAATGAAACTTTGGTCATAACTAGTTTATTATATTCAAAACATCACATCAAATTACAAGGGTCTTTGGCGTTTTTTCTCTGTTCTACAGCATATGTTGTAGATGGCCTCCATTTAGCTTTTGTTTTTTGGGGTCATCTTGTATATGTCCCCCCACTGTCGCTCAAACTTTAACGTTTGTTCTATCGCCGAAATTTGGATAGCGAAGTTTACTTTTCAGTGGCAAAAATATGAATGTTAATTTTGTTTATATTCAACCAATCAGATGCATTTCTTTGAGTTAATCAGAATTGCCGTTTTCATAAATCTTAAATTCATACGAAGATATATTTTTTCTTCATTAAACAGTTGAGCTAAAATCCACGACATAGCCAACATTTATTTATTCCAATGTCAAGCACGCTGTTACTGTATCAACTCACGTATACACACAATCATAACACCACGCGCACTGCCACTAAAGAACGCATATACACACAACTGATTTACCTTTTCCCATTATCGTCTGCTCATTAAAAACAAATGTATAAACTTATTCATTTTAAATATATCAAACATTTCTCACTGAACTTTCTTTCAACGTTGAAAACAAATGAATATTGACTCTTATTAATACATTTTTGTAATGAAATATTATTCGTGTGATTCAATGGAAAAGTTTTGATAACGATTAAAACCAGTTGATACTTTATTGCCCTAAAATTATCAACTATCACTTCCTAAGTATCTATGTTAATGAATTACTCTTGCTTTACAAGGAATCTTTCCATATGAATGAACATCCTATGCTCCTATTTATGATTATTTCCAATTTAGACATATATAAAATGTATATTTTCTAAAAGTACGTTTCTGCGTTTATGTTTGTGTTGATCATCTAATATTTTTATTGCGTTCTTTAAGTATAACCCAAAAAAAGGTCTCCCTAAAATCTGTGATTCGAAAAAATCTTCGTTCCAAATTGAATCCTTTTACAAATTAGAAGAGAGTAAAGATTTGTGCGACTGGCCATAATACTGAGAGAGAACAAAAGAAGATCTGTCGGGTATGCGCCTAAGTATCGGGCTTAACGACGGAGAAAAATGAGTTCGTCTAAAGGCTACAAAAAGAAAACGCCAGAGTCATTCAGGGAGTAACTGTCGAGCTTGCTCTAGTAGTGTGTCGGCTCGTATTGACGGAGTTGTTCGAGATCGTGTGGACGGAATTGCTCCGTACTATTCGCATCATATCGGGTCGTGTTGGCGGAGTTGTCCATGAATGTGTTAGGTCGTGTCGACGGAATCGTTTGGTGTCGTACCGCATCATCTCGACGGAATTGTTCGGGGCCGTGCTGGGTCGTGGCAATAGAAGTGTTTGATACCGTATATGGTTGCATCTATCGTATTGTTCGTGTTGAGTTGTCTAGATGGAAGCGTTCAGTTTACTGTTGTTGTTCAGTTGACTTGATGGTTGTCGCAGTCGTACTGCCGCGTGTGATAGACATATATATTATTTGCGGTCTGTCCCTCTAAACTGGTGGAGTTACGAGAGAAAATGGAAGAAAGATAGGAAAAGAAGTGCGTGATGATGAGAAAAGAAAAAGGGAAGGGAGAGATGGGAGAGAGAGAGAGAGAGAGAAAGAGTCAGTAATCATATGACAAGCGAAAGTTTATATATTTTTTGAAATTACAAATATCATCTCACTTTATATAGCGCGTTTGTTTCTATAAAATTTATTTGGACGACGTATTTTTATAGGCATTGCTTCAGACAAGGCATAAAGCCATTTAGTCAAATAAGCCAAGAAATACACTCCAAAATGTCAAAATCTATACACAATGATACTATTATACTGATAGATACTCAGAAAAAAATGTCTCCCATTTTCCAGAAATATGGCTACTAAAATGTACGCCTTTAAAAACAAAATAAGGAAATCAAGAATTACGAGGAAAGCGAATTACGAAGAAGTCTACTTACTATTCTCTTTAAAGATTATTTGTTGAAGACCTTGAAGATCCCAAGCTATTTATCGAATCAATATTAAGGTGCTTTCTAATCATCCATGGTCACCAGAGGCCAACATTAAACAGAAATAGATTGATCGATACTAAATAATTATTTTTTCTTAAATGAAAGAAATCAACACACCGTGTGTCTAACTACACTGAATAGTCATTATACAGAAAAACGTTATAGATAACTTAATTTGCTTCTCATTCTTTGAATGAAGTTACATTATATGTTGGCTGGGTTCGTGAAATCGGAAAACTTCGGAAAATATCCGATTAGTTTTGCACACACACACAGTTACATAACCGGGCAACACAAGGTTCCTGTGTTCCAATTGTTGATGCAACGGGGTAGAACAAAGTCTATTCTATTTCATGGTGTACAATAAAAAAAAATTTACATTTTGATCTCTTACGTCAATGGCCAAAACAAACAGAGAATGTAATTTGGTCAATATAAACAGACGCACAACAAAAAACTATGTAAGAGAAAAGTCAGAGCCAGAAATATAGAGAGAGAATAAAGAAACCGTTGCCGCCCCTCACACAACACCCATGCCTTGATAAAAAATATGTTAAAAATGTAATCATTCCACCGGGCAGTGCCGGTACACGGGTCCTGTTATTAGATGTTTATTCGTAAACATTTGAAAACGTGCATTTGAAAATCTCTACACACATTAATCTACAACTAGTTCACACTATAAGAGTAAGTCCAACGTTCATTCTCTATTGCTTTAGAGGTACTTGCCTCTTTCTATTCTTACTTATTATCTTTAACCAGCAATTGTAATTGAGATATTTTCATTGTATATTTATTTTGTTATTCTCAACTGAAATGAACTTCTTCTAGAGGTAATTTCCAACTATGAAAAATGTAAAGGAATGTAGCAACATGACAAAATCTCTATTTCTTTTCCTTCTAATATATAAAAGAAATTTTATAATTTAAAACTCATATATTTGAACAAATACATTTCGTTAATAAATATGGATATTAAAAGTTTAGCTCAGTATTTGCAAAATAGACACCATTTTATGACGTTTTTTTATTGTTATTTATTTTATACTAAAAATCATGAATAGCACTAATGCAGTTTAATGTACATAAGCAAATCAATTGTGTTTATTTTAGGATAATTCCGTCTTCTAGTGATGAAAGCCCACAAAACCCACTTCTTTATTTTAAGAATGTTACTCTAAATATGTCATCGGTCAATTATGTATATATCATTTCATAAATGCAATCCCAAGTGCAATTGTGAGCGAAATATATATATTTGCTGATGACATCATGAACTATTCTCGACATGCTGGCAAAACGAACACACGCATGTCACATGCAATGGATGGATCGTTAGGAAATGACCTCAAGTGATCTCAAGTCTTTAGTTGAATGGGGATATAAATAGACCATAACATTTATTTCTAAACGCCTTTCCTTTGATAATTAAAAAAATCCTTGTCAATCATCGATTACCATGACTAATAGCACCCGACTTGGCAGTCCATCATTCGAACTCCATGACCTATTATTCATTCGCAACATTAATCGGTTCAAAAACATAGAAGACATTGCTAATTTCAGGGTTATAAGGGGGCGGGGCATAATAAAGAAACGACCTCTAATTTGAAAATGTAACACTTTTAATTTCTCATTAAGACTCCACAAATTGTCCCTTTAATTTAAACAGACATTTTCTATAATCAATATGATGCACGAAAAGAACGTTCCAAAACTAATGCCTATTATTTTTTTATTCAATCCGAATGGATCAGAGGCGATTTACAATTGCATAATATTCTACAAGGAAAATGAGTTCTTTTCACCGAGCTAGAAAACTTGTGACGGCTGACAGTATTGTATTTCTCTGCAAAGTTACCATCTGTGAATGCGTTGATATTTTTATAACTGAGAGAGAGAGAGAGAGAGAGAGAGAGAGCATAAACTCATAGCGTCTTATTTTAAAGCAGGTTATAGAATGAATAAAAATCTAATACGGCTCACACTCTCTACCTACAACCCTTGTTACTTTTTTTTAATTAGAAAATCTAAAATAGATTCTTTTCCCTCGTGTCAATTCTTTTTATATTCAGTTACAAATGATATTTTGTTGACCTTTTAATTACCTGTAACGTGAATTTTGTTGACCTTTTAATTACCTGTAACGTGGATTTTGTTGACCTTGTAATTACCTGTAACGTGGATTTTGTTGACCTTTTAATTACCTGTAACGTGGATTTTGTTGACCTTGTAATTACCTGTAACGTGGATTTTGTTGACCTTGTAATTACCTGTAACGTGGATTTTGTTGACCTTGTAATTACCTGTAACGTGGATTTTGTTGACCTTTTAATTACCTGTAACGTGGATGTGGCCGTTGTCTTTTAACTGTGTTGTTACAGTTCAAACCTCTGGGACCCGCACGTCGTCTGGTACTGTCGCAAGTAAACAATAAATAGATCCGATTCGAAATTCTTTAAAAGTACAAATGAAGGGCATTTAATCGGGGTTATTCCAAAACGACGGATTTTATTATCTTCTTAAAGACTTTTCGCACGCACACATGTTCTTTTCTTAAACGTTTCTGTAGCGGCCAACCCATGCCGCTGCTAGCTAGCGCTTACTCGTCCTCGATCACGTCCATGTTGCTCGGTGCGCACTGTTTCTCTGCCGACCACGTGCTGTCTTTATTTTTATTTTTCTAATGGCCAAGCTCGCGTACACTTGCTAATTTGCAACTGCTGCCGTTAATATTTTCGCTAGCTAGCTATGTACCATTCGACTGCTGCTGGTATTTTCACACGCGCCATGTTAAATACCTTTAATTGAAAATATTGAAATAGAGTGACGAGAGCAATTGTAAAGACACCATTAAAGATTTAAAGAGTCAAAGCAAACAAAGTGATAAATAAGGCTGTAGGTAGCATAGCTAGAGATGGGCTGCCTTATAAAATAATTTCCATTCACGGCTAATTTAAATAGATTGGTTCAAACATAAATCAGCTTCAGAACGAAAGAATTTTAGAGCATAATTTTGCTATCTTTATTTATATAGTTATATATCTATAAGTATTAATATATTTGTTGGTACAACGCTCAGATATTGATTTACGGATCAGTATGTACTTTGGAAGAGTGCTACTTGGTTAAACGGTTGTGAATTAAGTTAACATACGTTTAATTTACGTTTTATGAAAATCAAGTAAAACATTTGATAGAAGCTAATTGAAAATTGAGCTACCTCAAATATCCATAAAGATTTAACAAGTCATTAACAACATTAATGGATATGCTTAAAATGTCAGGGGTTAAAGAGGACATGATAAGGGAACGACTTCTAATTTGAAAATCAGATTTTATATTGTATTTGATCCATCTGCATTATACAGTATGGAACGATTAAAATGTCGCCCTAAAGATAACCAAATACAAACTTTAATTAAAATGATCAATTCAGGTATCTTGATTATGTAGTAGAGCTAGCATCTATTTATTCTAATGTAGCCGCCTTCAGCCCCAATCAGCACCTTGATACGGGTCCGGAACTAGAAGCACGCTTTTTTTTACAAGCACCGGCGGGAGCCCGGCCGATAGCGGTGAAAAGCTAGTGAAAGAAGGGTAAAAATTGTACCACTCTTTCTGAGGCTAAGTCTGTGTAACTTTGGACTTGTGGGTCGACGCCGAATGCTGCTGCCATACACAAGGTCTGATAACGCCATATTTGATTGCACCAGAGCATCACCAAACTTTTCAGCATATCCATGTACATTTTGATGTTGACTTTTAAGCCGACTTCGAAGATGTGAGGTTGAATGCGGTGGCCCTCACTTGAAACCATACCAAAGACCATAACCGTGGCTGGAAACTTGTTTTCATTAGTCTAGGCATGTGTCTCAAGCGTTGAACCATCAGTCTTTGCATATTAAAGGTGTTGGCAATGGTCCTGTTATCATCAATTAGATCGGTAGAGAGCATGAGTTGTACAGCGGCGCATCTCCAATCTCGGTCGTTGAACATTGTGCCACTTTCAGACAGAGTTGGCTAATATCGCTCTTGGGATCTGCACGCAACTAACAAACTAGTAGATGGTCTGTAACAACAAAAAAAAACAGTTTCCACCCAACGGAAATGGAATCATGTTGTCTTTCTACGACAACAATTTTATCGTTCCACCTTGTATAACAACTTTAATTTCTCATTAAGACTTCACAAATTGTCACTTAAATTAAAAAAGACATTTTCTATAATCAATATAATGTACGAACGGCGTTCTACATTTCTATTCCGTTTGAATGGATCAGAGGCGATTTTAAAATTACATTGTTATAATGACTGAACGTGTGCATTCATGTTCTGAATTTTCATCTCTCTGTTGCAGATATTGACAGTGTGAGAATTTTAGAAAGCATCCCGTGCCACAGACGTTCGTCAAATCACAGACGTACATCATTGAAATTCTGACAGAAGTGCATAACAATGGTGGTAATATAGTGAATATGTTGAAAAATAAATATCGGACCACAAAAATTTCCCGTTTTAATTGCACGAGTCCTGTTTTCGTAGTGCTTTAACATTTTGAGTTTTAAAAAGGAGCGCTTTTCTTTGGAAAGAACCCTCCTAAGAGAAAGGGTATTCCAGACGCCCATGCACAGCCATCGTTCATCGCTGGCAATATTAATAATGGTTGTAACTGTGCAGAAAAAATGAACTTCATAACGAAAAGGTTGCTCGTTTGTATAGTACTACTCTTGTTTTCGTAACTCTTCAACTTTTGAGTATAGTATCGTTTGGAACGAGTCTAGTACATTTTTCTTTTTAGCAAAGTTGGGATGAAGAGTTGAGACTTAAGGTTTACTCTTATTATCCTTTGATTTTTATCTTCCTAAGGTGATAATAAACATTAATTAAATTAATCTTATTTGTCCTGCGACGAGTATATGTTTAGTCAAATTATTTCTGAAAACACCTTCAGGGACGCGAAGTGTATTCACTTTTATATTGTTAACGCTATAACTTGATTATGTTTTTTATTTGATGTTTCGGATGAACCCACATTGATATTTATCTGTAAGGAAAGAACTTGATTGAATTCCCGTAAGGTGTTATATGTAATTTGATTAAATAAATTGAGATTTCCGGTCGAATGTAACTATTGTATACGCGAGTGCCGCCCCAAAAGTAAAGCCTCCTATTTTTTTAAGTTCTAAAACTAAAACGTTGATGAGCTACGAAGACATACTTGAGCCCCGCAAAACAATCGATATTTTGTATTCAAAATTTCTACATAGTCACCACAATTATCAATGTACTTTTAGCAGCGTCTTTTGATGCCTCGGTCGTCGACTAATCTCCTCGCGTAAAACTACCGTCGGAAGAGGTTTATCGGTTCAATATTTGTCCGCATGGAGGAATTCTATGACGCATGTCCGCCTCCGAGACACGGTAGTGACACGGGTTGCTTTTTTAGAGTTTTATACCGCCAATATCTGCAACAGAGAGATGAAACTTTAAGGGTATGAATGTATAAGTCATATATGACAATGCAATTTGAAATACCCTCTGACTCATTAGGTCTGAATAAAAGATTATTCAAGGAAAACATATTCCGAAGAAAAAAATCTTTCTGACCGTTTTTCTGAGGAACACATGTCTTTGATGAGTTGTTTGGTAAATTTGCCATGCATCAACGAAACACGTGAAAGACGTACAACATTAAGATATGAGTGAAATACTATGAGTGTAAAATAAATATTTCAGTTACTTTCCAATAATAACTTACTATACAGCCCCCCATATATATATATATATATATATATATATATATATATATATATATATATATATATATATATATATATATACTAGCAAAAGTACCCGTCGTGGACTGTGTTCAAATGCATTTATGAAAGTATGATAGGTTATGAAAAAGAAGGGTTGTAAAGAGATAGCTTCGAATTTGGGGGTATCAAAACCAAAGCAAAATATGATGAAAGTAAAAATAAAATAGATAACCCCCATAATTTATTATACCATACCTGTTCACACTGAAACACTTATCACAATATTCTATGGATCTATATTAAAAAACATTGTTAAACTTTGTGACATATTTTCATTCTATGGAGGTCAGGCGCGAACGAACACCCCATAATTTTATTATACCATATTTCTTCAAACTGAAACACAATTATCAAAGCATACTTACGCAGATAGATATGAAAACTCTTTATTAAAGATTGTGCCTATTTCCATTCTTTGGAGGCAAGGCGCGAACACAGACCCCACAATTTTATTATACCATCCCTATTTAAGTTAAAACATACTTATCAAAGTATTATTATGTACATCTATATCAAAAACACTTGTAAACATTTTTTTTTTAATTTTTAAATTTTTTATTTCCATACTTTGTGGACTAGGCGCGTACACATACCCCACAATTTTAATGAATCATCATTATACCAGATCAAACATACCCACTCCTGTGTCTCGATACATCTTCTATCGTTATATGTTATCAGTTTTCTATAATAGTCAACCATATAGGAGCCTATTCGTGACCAGACAACTACAGACGTTCAGCTTTATATTATAGATATAGATATATTTAAACAGATATACATTTGTTATTATTATTATTATTATTATTATTATTATTATTATTATTATTGTTATTATTATTATTGTTATTATTATTATTATTTACTCACAGGCCATCATCAAAAATAATAATAATAATAATAATAATAATAATAATAATAATAATAATAATAATAATAATAATCTCAACATTTGGATGTTTTTAGTTTTATTTTCTTTCTTGAACATCAGGTCAATTCCTTTTACTTAAGACATTCAAGCTAATTATTATTATTATTATTATTATTATTATTATTATTATTATTATTATTATTATTATTATTGGCTAAGAGTACTGAAGCCTTTGTTTGTGCAGCACAAGAGCAGGCATTAGGAACACCATTGTTCAAAAAAGTGGTTCTAGGAGAGGAAATTGCTGCAGAATGCCGGAGTTATGGTAAGACCTCAGAATCAATTGCGCACCTTGCAGCAGGGTGTAGTGGACTGGCCCAGAGAGAGAGAGAGAGAGAGAGAGAGAGAGAGAGAGAATACCGCAAAATACACGATCACATGGGAGTCCGGACATATTGGGACGTGTGTAAGAGGGTTGGGGTGAAGTGTGCTGGAAAATGGTTTGAGGAGGTGCCTGATGAAGTGACAACAAGTGAGGAAGGCAAGGTAGAGGTTCGGTGGGACAAAAGTGTCATAACGACCAAGCAATTGGAAGATAATAGTCCGGATTTAGTTGTCATTGACAAGGTCTCAAAAAATGGCAGATTGTATACTTCTCAGTACCCTGGGACAGGAATGTGACAGGGAAGGAGAATGAGAAGTGGGGCAAGTAATATCTATCAGGATTTTTCATCTGAATTCTATCAGTGTCTTATCTCGCTTATATATATATATATATATATATATATATATATATATATATATATATATATATATATATATGATATTTAAATACGTAAAAAACTTTTAATTGCGATTTTCCATGTCTCACTTACTTTAGCAAATAAGGGGTAAACCATTATAACTATTTGTACTATTTTCTCCTCTGAGGAGATGGTAGACATCGAAATCCTATAGGATAAGGAGTTATAATATTCCAAATGTATTCTTTGTCTTACATAGCATAGGATAATAAAAAGTTTTTGATGTGAAATTTAACAATTTCTCGTCATAATTTTTAAATTTATTGAATGGCTGCAATTATATATATATATGTGTGTGTGTGTGTGTGTGTGTGTGTGTGTATGTGTATGTGTGTGTTTATGTGTGTATGTGTCTGTTGGATGGTTTCGTAACTAGACACTTGAAAATGTTACTACTATTTTCAAAATTCACATTGTTTATTTTTCGTTGTCTATATATATATATATATATATATATATATATATATATATATCAGAGAAAGAGAGAGGGGCATATACAACTGATAAGCTGTGTGAATGCATCGTTGGAACAGTAAAAAAGAAAATCTATCACATCCTCGTATCATAATCAAAGAAAAACGAATTTGTCTTCCGGCAGCGATCATCTGGAATTTGATTTCAGAAATGATAAAGCCGCGCCATATAACACTATGCTATTATGCTGTATGTTTATTGGTGAGAGGTTGTAGAGTCCACCAGCATTTAGGTCGAGTCCCGGAGAACGTCTATGAATTAAATATCATTTCCGCTGTCTGATAGGATTAATGAAACTGTGGAAATGCTTTTACGAGACGCCAGACGTGTCATCATAAAACGCCAACTGAAAATGTATGGCGGCACACTATAGAACACATAGAGAATCAGTATTTATTAGTAAAATCAATATAAGTAAATGGAAAAGAAATTAGATAAAGTAACAAAAATATTAAGCCAAATAAAAGAAACACCTATTATAGACACATTCTAATGCACGTATGTATATTATAGAAAAATGTCAGCATGAAAAGTAATATGGTTAAGTTTAAATATCGAAAAGTAAAGGACCAGTTGTTAAACCAGAAAAAAGGACAAGATATTCTAGCAAAAAATATAATAAAATTATATCTTAAAAGATGGCAGCATTAAGAATTGATTATATAATGTTATAGATTGAATTATTAAAAAAATATTCTTAATGCTGCAATATTTTAAGTAATACGTTTATTATATTTTTACTAGAATGTCTTATCCTTTTCTTTTCCAGTTTTAACAACTAGCCCTTTAATTTTTCCAGGTTTAAGTTTAACCATATTACTTTTATGTTCCCAGTTTAATATAATCCATGATTTTTCCAGGTTTCAAATAAATTCACTTGTTCTTTGTGAAATGTCTTATTTTTTGCCCCTATGAACACATGTAATAACAATGTACGGCACTCGTCTGCTTTCAATAATTTACCCCCAATTATCTCCCTTTCGTGCTTTCATTCTGTCTGTTTCACGAGTTACTGCTCTTTTCGCGACAGTAGTCGCTAAAGCGACGATGTTGCTATTGAAACCAGTTATAAAAAGCGTCGCTCACGGCCTATATATATATATATATATATATATATATATATATATATATATATATACATCATTTATAATCGAAACCGAAACCAAAACCTTGGAAGAATTCTTGATAAAATTATTTATAAAAAAAGAAAATAGATGAGTTAAGTACCATCAGTTATAATTGAAACCAAAACCAAAGCTTATGAAGAATTCTTGGAAAAATTATTTATGGCAAAAAACGGAAGTACATAACAATTAAACCACCCGGATATAAGCGTGACACAGAAAATAACACACACTATCGTATGTATATATATATATATACATATATATATATATATATATATATATATATATATATATATATATACATACAGAATAGCTTATGAGGATGGATTTACTAATCAAGAAAAAGCAAATTCCAAAACCAAATATAAATATTATTATTTATATTTTAATCCCAACCAAATGAAAAAGCTAAATACATTAACTGGGGGCAGTAGAGTTTAGGATAAGTAATAATAAGAACGGAGCTGTAAAAAAGAATTTTACAAAAAGTTATTATTATTTGGCAAAATATTCCAAAATGGATGTTCCTTAATCCGCGGAGTTTCAAAGAATGCAAACAATTTTTCATATGATAAGAAGAAATAGCATTCTTTGAAACTCCACGGATTAAAGAACGCCCAGCTTTGAAATATTCTGCCGAATAATAACTCTTTGTAAAATTCTACTTTACAACTCCGTTCTTCTTATTATTTATTTATTATACACACACACACACACACACACACACACACATATATATATATATATATATATATATATATATATATATATATATATATATATATAGACAGACAGATAATCAAAAATTACGTTGGATTTATTTTATGTAATGTACATTTTGTTGCAATTTAAAAACATTATCTTTCATCTAGCAATTAAGGATATATATATGAAATTTTCAATTAATATTTTAAAAAGTGCAACAGAATGTACATTACATAAAATAAATCCAAGGTAATTTTTTGATTCAATTTAAATTAAATTTTCTATACCTTACTTTGTAAAATTTTTAAAAGAGCATTTTGAAGATAAATAAATTTCAAATTGAATATTGTACCTTTATTTTTAAAGCATATAGTATAAACATTTTGTTTAACAATTTTCATTCCTTGGATGAAATGCTTATCTAACTTGTATATATATATGTATGTATATATGTATTACTATCCGGGGTTACCCGGCGTTGCACGGGTTTTTGAGATGTGTAAGCGAAGTAACAGCCCTATTTAAATATAATAAAAACAAACAATGTTAAAACTATTAAATAAAAATCGTGAAAAAAACAAAAACAATTATAAAAATGGATGTAATGCAATACGAATGGTCCGGCGGTGCCCGGGTGATTGAAAACCCCCAAAAAAGTTCAAGGGAGGGGTCGAACTCTAATCATTGAGGCGGAAGCGCCACCACCACCCCAAAAAAACGTGATGAATTAACCCAAAAGTGAATTAGATAAAATATCAATTCCGCAATGAAATTTGTTTTGGTTTATTTTCAGTAGTCACGCATCACACTTGAATTCTGAATTAATTTTTGTGTTTTCTCGAATTCTAAATGAATTAATTTGTTTTAATTTTAATTTAAGTGTAATGCAAGTGAAATCACGATATTGTTGTGTTGTAATAATAGATATTAAAGAATGAATTCTTTGTGTATAAGTAAATGTTGAGTTGAAAGCACTAATAAATAAAGGCCATAGTTAGATTTCACTGGTAGAGTCGGTAACACCGGAAGTAAGAAGCGCTTAGTCCCGCAGGTTGCGTCTTACACTAACTAAAAAAAAGCAAAACGAAAATAATAGTAATAATCGCGTTTTATTTTTATTTTTTTTAATTTTTATTTTATTATGGGAAAAGCAGAAAGCATAAATCAGGGGAAAAAGATTTAAAAAAAAACGGCATAAATAACCTTGTATGATTCCAAACCGGTGTTTCCTCGTACTGTTCCTTGCGAACGCATCCGCCGCGGTGTAAATGGGGAGCGGGGAAAGGAGGAATCTAATAGAGAGAAAAGATGTTGCAACTTCCATTGATTTTGGTCGATTTTGGCAGTGGACGCTCACCGGAAAAAATATATGAATGTACCATTGTGGATGAACTGTAGAGGTAATAGGCCTATAGCACACCTCAGATAATGTGCTACAGTTTGTACGTATTACATTTGCATGTTATGGCATGATTTTTAATCATATTAAGGTAAAATTCGGAGGAAAAAAATGAGTTCATTTTATTTATATAGAAGAAGAGAAAATGTATATATGTATGTATATATGTATCGTGTATATATATGTATGTATATATATATGTATGTATATATATGCATTTATATATATATATATATATATGTATATATAAAAATATACATATGTATATATATACATATGCATATATGTATGTATATATATATATATATATATATATATTAAACGCATCGAACTTTAAATTTACAATATGTTTCAAGCTTTTTCACTTGAAGAGTTTGTAAACTATCGGTTTTAGTTCACAATTTTTTGCAATGCATCATGAAGAAACTGACATCCACACACATCTGCAAAGTGCAACTGATACGATAAATTTATTGGGAAAAACATCGGATAAACGAATTATTTCACGAAATAAACCTGCCACATTGTTCGTGAAATTTAATATTATTAATTACTTTTCCTTAGGGTTACGTAAAGCCTCATATCAACGCTGATAAAAAAACAAACAGAATAGGAAGACAGAATTATTGGCGAAATAAAATTAATGCGGAAAGTCTGTGAAGATTGGACCTCTAGATAATGCCATACACGGACAAACTTCGCGATTTGTTATAAATGTCAAAACCAATTCTTCGGAATAAACTACATACTTGTATAAAATAAATATATTTTCTGTTTTGAATATTAATTTAAAGTTCGCGCCGCATGTAAAAAAAGATTATTTATATATAAAGTCTTCTTAGCCCCTTAAAACTGGCAAAATATATAATGAGTATTTTATGCAAACTTGGTGGTTGGTGGTTAATATAACGTAAACAAAACAACTATTCTGTTTTTTAGATGAGGGCTGATTGTTTATATTACTTGTTTTGATTGGACTATTGTTCTCATCTTGATTGTTATTTGTGCTACGTTTCGGTCGAGGTAACCGTCGAATCTCGTCAGGCATGTTGGTATATATATATATATATATATATATATATATATATATATATATATATATATAAGTGAACGTGTGTGTGTATGTACATTTTCCCACTCAATAACTCTGTCAATTTTAAGTCTATAGACTCGAGATTTTATATACAGGGTACTGAGATTTAGGAAAATCTTTGTGATCGGTTTTCGGCCAGAAATTTGGCTGTTTAGGTATCAGAGTTCAACGATTTGACCTTTGAGGACTCTACCAAACTCCTCAGCCAATTTTGCGTCTAAACACTTGAAATTCTAGATATACGTTCCTTGGATATGTATCTGACTTAATAACTTGATTTGAGGCCAAAACCATAAATGTTAAGTGGTCATAATAGGGGTCAAAGTTTAAAAAAATTGACCTCTTTTTTTCTTTTTTTTTTTTTTTTTGCTCAACATACACCTCCAAACATCCGGGCAACCCCGGGCTGAAATGCTAGTATTGAAAAAAAAAGAGGAGAAAACTTACTGGCTCCTTAGATGTTTTCGTATTCTAAAGATTATTTTTGTTATCTCTTGCCGTGCTTTGCTGTCTGAAAAATTGATGATAAAAGGCTGGTAACTTTATTATAGTTCAACACAGGGTTATCTCCATTCTATAGCTGAAATTTTAAGGAGGATGATGTACATGTTTTACACATTTATAAATCTATATATCCATAAAAGTTAAATTGTCTGTATGTGTCTGTCTCTGTGTGTACATGTCCCTACCAAATTACTCCGTCAATTTCCAGTCTACAGACTCGAGATTTGACATAAGGCCGATTGAGATTTGGGAAACTCTATTTAATTGGTTTTCGGCCAGAAATTTGCTGTCAATGGGTCTAAGTATAACGTTTGAAAACTCTGCGTAACTCCGCTAATTTTGTGTCTAAACATATACAAGTTTAGATGTTGATTACGTGGACATGGATCAAACTTTTTAACTTGATATGAACCCAAAACTATACATGTTAAAGGGTCTAAATTGGGGTCAAATCAAAACAAATTTGACCTCTTATCCAATTTTTGGTCTAAACATTTGAAATTTTACGTAAAGTGTATTCAAACACAGGGCAACGTTTTTAATCATTTTTTAGTTAAAAATTTGTCTGTTAAGGGGTCTAAGTTCGAAAGATTTGACCTTGCGGTCACTAGCAAACTACTCAGCCAATTTTGGGTCTAAAGATTTGAAATTTTATATAAAGAGAATTTAGATATGCAGTAGGTTTTTTAATCAGTTTTTAGGCGAAAATTTATCTGCAAACAGGTCAAGGTTGAAAGAGTTGAAATTTGCAGACTCTACTAAACTCTTCGGTCAAGTTTGGATCTAACACTTGAAATTTTAGATGTAGGTTACCTGGCCATGATTCGAACATATTAATATATATATATATATATATATATATATATATATATATATATATGCACATAAAGTTATGAACTGTACATAGGGCCCGGGCAAAGCCGGGATTAACTACAAGTGTAGTAAATATGAATGTTTCACCTGATTTTCTCTCCTCGCTTCTTGGATATGGCGCAGTTTTTTAGTTTCAATTTGCTTCAAGTTTCCTATCATTCTGTTTTTTACTAGAGGTAGGGCATTCTACCGGATAACACTCATCCACTATTTCAGTCCCTCCTCTGGAGATCTGTTTTAAAGGTTCTAATGGGCCCTTTTATTCTATTCTGATTTCTCCTGCACTTGGTTAATCTGGTACATTTGACAGGTAATTTTTGGAATTTATTTTCCTGAATCCAGTTGTTCCTATGACTATTGGAATGATGGAAACCTCTTTAAGAGTCATTTTTTCATATCGTACATAAGGCCTAAGTATTTAGTTATCTTATTCCTCTCACTCTGTTTAGGCCACCATTATTCGGGATGACCACGGCAACTTTGATTGCTAAATTTCCTCACTTGATCTATATCACTGTATCAGGCTTTCCAGCTCTTTTTAGGGACGTCGCTGTAAGAATTTCATAGTCAAGATGAGCTGTGTTTTACTTATTTACAACTGTTCCTTCTGTTAGGGAGAGGTATACAGGCGATCAAAGAACACAATTAGTCAATCCCAGGAAATGTGACCCATACTAGTGTTATAGATCTGTCTGTGGGCAATCAAAGAACACAATTAGTATATCCCAGGAAAGGTGACCTATAATAGTGTTATGGAGCTGTATCCGGGCGATCAAAAGAATACAATGGGGAATCCCGGGATTTAAAACGACCTATATCCATGAAGTCAATTATCCAGGAAAGGTAACCGATATTAAATGGGTCAGATTAAAACCAGCAAAAAGTACAATAAACAAAAGCTAGCGAAAATAGGTAAACGGGTCAATCAACAGGAACTATGATTCAGAGAGTTGTAAAACAAGAAAATAAGCTGGCGAGAAAAAGGTCAACAAGTCGAAGTGATATGTATAAAAAGAGCAGAGAGAAAAGAAAGCGAGCAGACACAAAGCGAAAATACAAAGTTCTGCGACCGACCCTCGTCCCTAACCGATGAGAATTATCACTGTTATTTTGAAGTGGAAAGTTTTGTTTTTTTACACAGTGATCACCACTTATCAAGGCCCGGAAGCCACTCAGGGATAAGGGTTATTGCAAGTACATTACGTTAGTGTGGAGATTTGATGAAGTGTTTACTTAAGGGGGCGGTTCATTAGGAATTTTTAAACGTTGGACTTGAACACATCCAAGTTGTAGTCCGGTGGGAAGCAGGCAGACGGAACAGAGTTCCACAGGCGTGTAGTTCTAAGAAAGAAACTTTGTTCATGGAATCCGCGTTTTGATTTAGGCACAGATATAGAGTGGGGGAAATTTTTCACAGTGGATTCAGCTAGACGGGTGTTTTTCGTGAAAGATTGGCGAGGGGGGACCAGAGATTCGAGTTCAGAGGAGCACCTGCCATGGAAATAAGGATAAAACAAGGATAGGCTCGTAACGTCTTTTCTGTGGGAGAGATGGTGCAGGGTAGAGAAAAGGGCATCCACCACTAAGCCACGAAGTCTATTTTGTACTCTGTCAAGGCAGGATAGGCTGTTTTTAGCAGCTCCTGCCCAGATATGGCAACAGTATTCCATCCTTGGACGTACTTGACTTTTATATAGATAGAAAATTGCATCATAGTGAGATATCTTCTGGAGCGGTAGAAGGATCCCACCATCTTTCCAGTGACCTTTGCAACAGACTTGATGTATGTGTTCCATTTCAGATTAGAAGTATAGGTCAAACCCAGAAGCTTGTCAAAACACGGGGCCTCACCCAGACGAGAGCCATCCATCACAGTTGATGCCAGATGGGGATCAGAGCGTTGATGATGTCCTTTCAATAGGAGTTTGGTTTTGGATGCATTAAAGATAACCAGTGTAAATAAACAATTTGTATTAAAAAACATAAAAGTGTCTCGTATTCATTTTAGCAAGAAATAACTTATTTATATATGTAACACTTCTAGTCCGTGTTCCCAAAACTTTCTGTTACACTGTTGGGTTTTTACCAGATTTTCCAGTGTACAAGTACACGCATTTCATAATAGCCATAAATTTATAATTAGATTTCAAGTTGCTCACACTCTCTACCCCTGCGTGACAAAGCGTGGCTAATTTTTACTCAAACTATTCGTCGGTTTCACGTTCTCTGCGTGTAACTCCAAGCTTGCCTTCCTATTTAATTATACACTACTGACATGGTGCTGTCTTCTTAAATAAACCGAATTCTACCCAATCTAAACCATTAACGATTACTATAATAAAACCTTAACCCTTACCCTAACCCTAACCTTACATTCATAAACCATTCAGCCTTGATAAGTGGTGTAAAAAAAAGGTTTCCCTTTTATGCCAGATGTAAATCCCAAGAAAATGTTGTCTGGCATAAACTAGGTAACCACACATATATATGTACTCCATTATATAGAGAGAAACTGGAGGATCACAACATTTTAAATATACACCGTTTTATACATCTTTATTCAACACAAATATCGCAAAGGATTAAAGAGACACGTCACAAAGGATAAAAATAATAGAGAGGTGTATATAAATACACACGACTACATGACAATAAACTTGTTGCAGTGTAAGAAAAATATCCCTATACTAAATCTGACCTTTATTCGTCTCGATTTAGGAAGGTGTGCCAATTAAATTTGCACGTTTTATCATGAAAATATTACTTCAAAATTAAGAGTGACAGATCGATAATCCTTTTTAAATATTACAGAGTGGAACTATAAAATAGTCGCCATAGACAAGACGATATAATTCCATTTCCGTTTTATGAAAACCGGTTTTCTTTTTTGTTACAGACCCTCTACAAGCTGGTCACTTGTGTACAAATCCCAAGAACGATAGGCGCCTTCTATCATGTCTTAAGGTAGCACATAGTTCGATGAGCGAGATCGAAGATGCGCCGCTGTCAGCTCATGCTCTCAACTGATGCAAGTTGTGAAAACAGGACCATATCCAGCACTTTCATAATGAATCGTTGGATAGACGTGGCAGGATGCTTAAAACAAAGTTATTATCTTTGGCATGGTTTCAAGTAACGGCCACATCATGTCACCTCACATTTTCTATGTCGGCTTGAAAGTTAACACCATAGTGTGTCTGGATATATTGAAGAGTGTAGGGATCCCCTGGTGCAATCAGGTGGCCGTTGACAGACCCTAGATGTGGCAGCAGGATTCAGCGCCGGCCCAAAAGTCTTAAGATACCATGGTTGGCTTTAGAATGATTACTACGACTCTGTAACCTTCTCTCACTGGTCCCCTCTCTTTCCCTGATCTGAACCCGCTGGATTACTTCGTTTTGTCATACGTCGGGAAAATCACCAACAGTACCTATCACAATACCGAAGTTCAGCTTATGTTTTTCTTTACCAAATTATAATGTATTAAATACCATGTTCATTGGTAAACTTTTTTGTTGATTTGTTTAATAAATAAATTATAATTGGCATCAACATCTTAACTAATTCTCTACATAGATTTCTGCTTTTGATGTGATGATTTAATACATGTGAGTTCGCTAAGAATTTTCAAAATTGAATTTTCGACAGTTTTAATACTTTCAAATTTCTATCACACATGGAAGGACACTTGTAATTATCATCGATAAATAAAATAACTGAGTTGTTTGCAAAAACAAGTGATCCACTTTTTCCAACTGTCTTTGATCTTGTGGCCCACTTTGAATTCATCGATTCTAGGAGGGAAGCTAGAAACCTGTGAACGAAATAATTTCTCTGAAAAACGATGGTTGGATTTATATTATTTTTTATGCACTTTCCAGGTGTTGAACGCAGAAAATGGAAAGTGAGTTTCTATGCTTGTGGTTAATTATAATAGTCTCCATTTTAGAGACACGTCGTCACCCTCTCAGAGGGGGGAGGGAGACAAACGCTAACCCGTTTGCTCTTTTTTAAGTTCAATTCAAACTTCGACTCTATGTCCAGCTAACCTAATCACGTGGAACCAAAAACGTTTTACCGGTCAGCTATTTTTAGAACTTCCAGTGCAATTTGTCCATTTAATACCTCAATATGTTTTGACAACTTTTATCAAAACATAGCTTCACATCTCATCTCTTGTTCATTTTGCCAGTTAGATAGATAGATAGATAGATAGATAGATAGATAGATAGATAGATAGATAGATCGCGAAAGATAGATAGATAGATAGATAGATAGTTGATATATACAGATAGATCGACGGACATAAATAACAGATAATTTCTCATGTCCTCAATTATATAACAAAATGATGCCAATTATAAATCATCATTTACAAATATTTAGAGATCCATTCCTTTTTTTTAATGATGTATTAATTAAACGATCCTATTGTTAGCATTGGTTTCCCTTGTCTTTTTCTAATTAAAATTTATCAGTCGGAAGATACAAGGTACATACATGAGGGGACACCTGAAGGTTGCCAGCATTTTGTTCCTATGGAACGAATATGATACGAACTTTGCACCGCTATGCTATCAGTCCGTGTCGGTAACTACATAACCACTATTACCCTTCTCTGAAGGATAACCGTAAAATTTTCACGTATATCGATAGTAAGGATTACAGTTAACATATTTTTGGTGGAACAATGATATCTCTGTTTAAAATTCAAATTTATCTCTATTGTAAATGTATGCCCTCCAACGTTAAGAAACCTATTGGCGTAGAACGAACATTCTGCTCTGTTAATTAATCTTTTGCGTAATTAAATAACAGAAAAGGATTATTTTCTGGCAAACAGACAACCTAGCCTAAAACTTGACCGATTTCAGAATTTCTATGTGAATGATTGTACTTGTCGACTTACAACTAAATGCACTTAAAATTGAAACTGACAACAAACCAGAGTTAATGCAACGGAATACTCGTCTTCTTTCGTCGTAAGACAACGGAGTATCGTATACGTTTAATCTGTCGGCTTCATGCAGCAGATTTATCGACGATGTTCGGCTTTTATTCGCAATTTATTGATCTGTAGACACGTGTCCTCAATACACTTCTCTTCTTCACAGATCTTGGGGCGGCTTAAATATTTAATGACAGAAACGAAAATTATCAATATTAAATAAATTAAAACACTAATTATGTTCGAGTTTTCTTAAAAGAAAGCTGTATACTTATTTAACAGAAACCCACGATTAACCCGACAATCATCAAAATCTCACCCATTTAGTGTAGAGGTCTCTAAATGTTGGAAAGTCTTCGACTCTAATAGATTTTTTTTCGGGCTTTTGGAATTTGGAACTCCCTTCCTATCTCTTGTTTCCTTTTATATACAAACATGAAAAAAAAAAAGGCGAATATAATCGCTAGGCTAATCACTACATAAAAAACTTAGTACACACTCGGGACCCACACGTTGTATGCAGATAGTCGCAAGGAAACAAAGAATAGAAAAAATGAGATAGTCTTTTTTTTCAATGTAAACAACAGACATTTATTTACATGTACTTCTAGAATAACGACTTGTATTTTCTTTCAAAGGATTTTCGTACTTACAAGGAGCTTAACAAGACTCTGCCGTGTCGAAAACATAATACTCTGTCTTTGCCGGCCATGTTTAAGAGACGTTTTTCCTGTCGGTTTCGGGTCACGTGTTTAACACGTTTATTTCTTTCTTTTGCGGGCAACGTTTTTCTTTTTTGTAATCTTTTTATTCCTTCCTCTTGTTGTGACGTCATCTCGAACGCGGCTCGGTCATTTGCATAAGTTAGCTCTCGTACAGCTGGTGCTGCTTCAATAGAGCAGGTCGATTTGCAACTTTTTTCGGAAAATCAACATGGCACTGGTGATGATAGTTGGGATTTGATGTGATAAGAACATGTATCAAAAATTAGATTCCAATCTTGAACAGAAAATTGAACATTTAATTTTAAAATCGTGTAGAAAAATGCTGAACAATCCTTCATTTTTTTTCATTTATTTTTCACAACACTGACTTTTAAATTTCACTATTTTTATCAAAAAAATTCAATTAAAATTGATATATTTATATGAAATACATTGAAAGAAAAATAAATACATGAATTTTACTGCATTGATTTAACAATAATTGTAAAAAAGCTAATTAGTAACTAAGTCTTCTAAATTTCACAATTCAAAAAGATATGTGGAGATGTATTACACAATATAACAACTTGATACAAGTTACAGAACCATGTATTTTAATTTTTTATTAGAGGCAATAATATAAACTTATAATAGAACTAAATTGTTCTGTATAATTTCCTTTTGAGGAAAATGAAGGTCTGATTTGCTGGCTCGATGACTTTGTAATAATGTGTCTATGTCTTGCTTTCTGCCCATATACAACTTTTTGAGAAAAATCAATCAAATTTGACCAGTGTGTGGCTTCAAAATTGATAGCAGTAATCTTTTTATTTTCTTTTTTTTTAGGTTGTTCACTAGTTCTGGAAAAAACAACGCAAAAATCTTTTTCATTTTTTTTTTTTTAGTTGTTCACTATTTCTGGAAAAAAACAACGCAAAAAAAGTAAAACAATTATTTGAAAACACTTACTTTTATATTTTTGCGATGTAATATGAATAAAACTAACTATTGTTTGGGTAAATTAAGAAAACTAATAAAATTTAATGGATAAATATTTATTTACCTAATGGACAAAATCGTTTGAATGCTCTCTTCTCTCACATCCAATTCATCTGACTTTATCATCGATATTATATTTTCCGGAAGTAGTGCAAAAGCACTATATTTTGAACACTTTAAAACAGTAATTTGGATTTCAGTTAACTGTTTTGTTCTCTGAATCATATTAAAATATACTGTTGTTGGTTAAAAAATATTGTCGGTGTTGATCTCAAACCAACTACTAACTGCATACATTTGGATGATAAATTTGACCAAAATGTTTAATTTATCATAGTGTTTGAAGATAGGCAACCCTAGTCCATAAACACATTAATCTTGTGGTCTATGTTAGCCAACTTTCTTGATTCGAGGGCCCAATTTTCTAACTTGACTTTTTTTTACAAGAAATGCCAACAGCATACTCAAAAGTAGCCTCTGGTCTTCACATTTAAATTATTTGTTTCTTCTGCTGTCAGATAATGATGATCGGAGAGACACTATTTTTTTTTAGAATTCTACTTGAGGCAAATCTTGATAATTATTGATACAAAGTTTCCCCAAAGGACCAGTAAATGTTAGACTTTTTGTTGTTCTATCAATTAATTTTAAAAAATTCTGTAAATGGCAGTTCTTCTAGTGGAACCCGAAAATTGAAAAATTTGTATGTTTAATAATAGAGCCAGCTTACATAATAAATATCAATACATTATTTTATTTTCCACAAAAAGGAACATAATTGCAAGTGAATCTACAGAATTAATTTTACATCGTTGTTAGGAGGTCAATGACAGATTATGTGCCTTGTTTGACAATTTTCTGTCTTGCACTTTACTGCAAAGTCATCACATCTCAAGACAGAAAGTTTACAGCTACAAGATGTATCAAACAGTCTGTCTAGCTGTTCCTTCATTCTTTTCAATTTGATTGCTGCAAGAGATTTCCTGTAAATCTGTTTGGCCCTCTTATAGCAAAATATATCGACCTTGTGTCCTATATAATGTTACCTTAACAAGGGCAATTGTGGATTGACTGCTTGCCAAATACTAATTATTTCCTTGGCAATTAACTTAGAAATCTCACTATTTTTTTAAGTGGGGATAACTGTTTTCGAGGAAAAAACTAAGCTGGATGAGTTGTCGTGAAGCTGGGGTGCTGTTTCATCCAAATGACAAGGTGAACCGGCAAATTTTGTGAACCACGGGTTAAAACTGAACGTCGTTCTTTTTCTGATTCTAATCTGAAAAGTAAAATAATAAATGGATTATAACTGAAGGAAACTGTTTTAGGCTATCTTCCAGTTTCATACATAACAAAATAAGTGCTAGTTATGAGAAATAATGAAAAACTTTGTTGAGTTGAATTAGATGTATTGAAGAGAGAGAAACAAACCAAACCAGAGGCATAGTAGTGTTTAGTTTAGACATTTTAGGATATTTTAGCTCCTCCTTCGATAACATGAATTTATCCATAAAGAGAGTCATTCTTGCTGTAGCTGTGCCATTGTAAACGAGTGTTTAGAGTTTGAAAAACCAGTGCTTGTTGCATCTATTTACTATGCTATTTTTAATAGTATTTTCAAGTTAAATTTAATTTTTATTATATTTTTATTTATTACATTTTTAGATGAAAGTACAGAATAGTTACACTATATACAATCAAGAATGGCTTTCTAAATAACAAAGTTATTTTAGCACAATAACATAGATGCACAAATAACGAAAAACCTTTAAAGGAGTTTCCTTATTTACTCGTATTAATCTTTTTGGGGTATCTGATTTTAAAACTATAATTTTAGAAGAAAAACACGGCTTAAAAACAATTACTCCCTAAAAATAAAAGAAATTTAAATTTGACACTAATTTTCTGCAAAGTATTTTTAATAAGTAGAACACTTGAAAATTTACGTGGTTATGTTTCGTAAAGAATGTGTAGAATAGAATTATATGGAGTATTTTTTGTTTTAATATAAAACTGGAGTATTACCATATTTTAATAAAAAAATTAAAATAGAATTTGATGTGAAATATTAGGTTGGTGCAAAAATAATGTTTTTGACGTTCATTTAAACGTCAAGAAATGACATTATTTTGCACCAACCTAATAGAAAAAACAAATTAAAAAAGATAAAACGAATATGTTAAAATTCACTGCAGACACTTGAAATATAATAATATATATTTTAAAGAAGTCTTTTTCGTTTTTCCTTTCGAAATAATTAAGCATGAATCGTAATGTTTTCAAATTAAATAATAAACAAACGTTAATTTTCAATATCAATAACGAGCGTGTTTTGCGACGGTGAAATCTAAAATATTTCCACCCCAAAAAAGTTCCTGAAATGAAAAAGCGAACATTGGTCGTTATTATTTTCAAAAAATAATTTTGCCTTTACACTTAATATTTATTTTATTAATTCATTTTAAACTCATTTTATTTAAAAATGTAGTTTAAAACCTATTCTAAATAGCAATTGCATTTTCTTAACAGTACGGATTGTTTTGATGACAGGACGTTCTTAACAATTCACCGAAAAACTTTTAATCGCTTCAATTTTTTAACTTTTAAAGTCATTTCCTCAAGCAAAGATGACGATTTTGAGAAAAGTATTCCGTGTAGGTCTTTTCTATGTCAAACTCCAACTATCATCACCATTTCCTCACTGTGGTTCCAAAATCGACCTGCCCTACTGCTTCAATACGCGCATCCGCGCTTTATTACACATAGTGTCATTGTAGATATTGCCCCAACTAGTAACCGTTTACCTTCAACATGTGCTATGCATTTTT
Source organism: Euprymna scolopes (assembly GCF_053919585.1). Taxonomy (NCBI): domain Eukaryota; kingdom Metazoa; phylum Mollusca; class Cephalopoda; order Sepiida; family Sepiolidae; genus Euprymna; species Euprymna scolopes. The sequence continues at coordinate 22,297,571 of NC_136516.1, read as the reverse complement.
TTCGTTAAACAAGGGTAAAGAAAAAAGGTATTTATGAAAATACGATATCTGTGTTAAAATCCAATTTTATCTCTATTGTAAATGTACGCACTCCAATCTTACGAAACATATTGACATGCAACGTACGTTCTGTTCTGTTAATATTATGTTCGTCTTTCTTCGTCGTAAGAGAACGGATTATAGAACACGTTTAATTCGCCGACGTCATGCAGCAAATTTACAAACGATGCTTATCTTTCCTTTGCAATCTATTGAGCTTTTCACGCATGTCCTCTATACGCTTCTCCACTTTACATATCTCTAAGAGGTTTAGATAATCGATTAGAAAAACAACGATTTTTCAATGGATTAATAAATTAAAATGCTAATTTACAAAAAACTGTACATTTATCTAATAGAAACTCATAATTAACCCAAAAGTAGCAACATCTAACCCCTTTATTGTAGATGTTCCTAAATGTCGGAATGATTCATAATTTAATATTTTTTCTTTCTCGAACTGTAGGAATATGGAATTCCCTACTCATCTCCTGTTTCTCTGACTGTACTGACATGCATAAATTTAAATGAGCTATTCACTCACTGGACAATTCCCCATATAGTGCCAATGTATATATGGTCTCAAATAGTATATAGTTACCTTAAATCGCAATGTGCCATATTTAGGTTAAATAATAGTAAACTAATGTTTTCTGGTTGGTTTTGTACATTTTTAGTAGCTTTACTTCAATCCTCGCCTTGCATAATAAGGTTGACAGACTGTTTATCATTAGATCATTGAAGTTAAGCAGCGTTGAGCTTGGTCAATACTAGATGGGTGAGGACGTCGACAATGTCATCTCCTTTACATGCAAATGGCTTGTGAATGTCAGACCCCCAAGAGATTTCCTCCTCCGGAGGTAGCCGATTGAACTTGCGTTGGTTTAGTGCCGTAGTTTTATTATTTTTTTCAGCCTTACTCGTACATTCCTCCTCGAATTTGATTTGCGCATTGCATAACAAGGATTGAAATTGTAAATATTTGGAAGATAAATAAAATTTTGCTATTATTCACTGTTTTTATTTGTTTATGTTTTGAGTTTTTATATAATATATATATATATATATGTGCGTATATATATATGTGTGTATATATATATATATGTGTATATATATGTCTATATATATATATCTGTGATATATATGTGTGTATATATGTGTATATATATGTGTGTATATATATGTGTATATATATGTGTGTATATATATATCAGAAAAATTATATATATATATATATATATATATATATATATATATATATATATATATACTAGCAAAAGTACCCGTCGTTGACTGGGGTCAAAAACAGCCTACAGAAAATGGACTCTGATTTATCAAAACCAAAGCAAAATGGACTCTGATTTATCAAAACCAAAGCAAAATATGATGAAAGTAAAAATAAAACAGATAAACCCCATAATTTATTATACCATACCTGTTCACACTGAAACACTATATTATGTGGATCTATATTAAAAAACCTTGTTAAACTTTATGAAATATTTCCATTCTATGGAGGTCAGGCGCACACCCCCATGATTTTATTATACCATATTTCTTCAAACTTAAACATAACTATCAAAGTAAACTTACGCAGATAGATATGAAAAGTCTTTATTAAAATTTGTGCCTATTTCCATTCCATGGAGGCCAGGCGCGAACGCAGACTCCACGATTTTATTATACCATCCCTATTTAAGTTAAAACATACTTATCAAAGTATTATTATGTACATCTATATCAAAAACACTTGTAAACGTTTTTTTTATTTTATTTTTTTATTTCCATACTTTGTGGACCAGGCGCGTACGCAGGTCCCACAATTTTAATGAATCATCATTATACCAGATCCAACATACCCATCCCTGTGTCTCGGTACATCTTCTATCATTATATGTGATCAGTTTTCTATAATAGTCAACCATATAGAAGCCTATTCGTGACCAGACACACACAGACGTTCAGCTTTGTATTATATATATATATATATATATATATATATATATATATATATATATATGTATATATATATATATATATACTAGCATGTATATAGAGAGAATAAATGACAAAAGTTATATTCACAAATTCATGATGTTAACCATCTCATAATTTATTCATTCATGTATAATTTAGTTATTGTCATTTATTCTCTATATTGCTCTGTAATTACATTGAGCTTCTTAAATAAGGATTGATATATATTATAAGAATATATATATATGTATATATATATACATATATATATATATATATTTAAATATATATATATATACACTTCCTTTGGGCCAAGGTTCTTTTAACAAAAGCCTAAGGGTGAGGTAACACTGACAGAAACCTCCAGATGAGCTTAGGCCCTGTCAGCTGCAGCATACATGATCCAACTGCGTGTGGAGTATGCTCTGGTGCCCAGAAACCTAAAACCCAGTCATAGATCAAATGTCATTTTCGGTGGAGAGTGTTCCTGTAAACCGTGATGAAGGTACCATCTCTAGGAGAAGGAAAATAAACCTGCGGCGACTGCTGTTTCAAATTATGTTGACATGCTCTTTTTTGGGGTTCAATGTGGCAGTTGTTTAGGGAGTGGATTGTCTCAGTGCAAAGTCTTTCCTCACTATAAAAAGCTTCAATTCCCAGGCATTACTTGATATGCAGTTGAATACACATGTTGCAATAAGTGTGTATCTCGATTATAAAAAAGCTAACTGTAGCCTGAAGCGTCAATGGCAATAAAGGCGCTGGAACTTCCAAGGTCTGGCTTGATAGGTGTTCGGGTCACTACAGCTTGGACTCGGTCATCATTGGATGTGGAGGACTATACAAGGTTCATAAAAGTGACCGTCCGGCACGTGCTGCTCTTTGCGCTCATGTTTGCGTCTGTTGAGACAGAGATATATTAAGTAATAGAAATACTCGAGAATGAGTTGCTACTATCTTATATATATATATATGTGTGTGTGCGTGTGTGTGTATGTGTATGTGTGTGTATGTGTGTATATGTGTGTGTGTTCGTGTGTGTGTGTGTTCGTGTGTGTGTGTATGTGTGTGTGCGTGTGTGTGTGTGTGTTTGTGTGTGTTCGTGCTAGCAGGGAATGCCGTCGTTGCCCCGGAATTAAATGTTGATCAACGAATATTTCACACTCTTATATTTTATGATCAATGAAATGTGTGAAAGCTTTATATGCATCCATGCAGAAACTTACTCAAAAATATATGTTATTTTACATTGCAATCTTGAGAACGTACTGTTTCTCTTTTATAAAAATAGTTTATATAAACTTCTTTTCCAGTTAATGAAAAAAAAATGTAAGAAATTTACCTGTAGGGTTTTAACGTACAGACCACATCATGCAAAAAAACAAAAACACGTAAATTTTCAAGTCTTATAAAATTCTTTGCAGTTAATGAAAGTAAATTAAGAAATTTACGTGCGGAGTTTGAACCTACAGATCACGTCATGAAAAAAAAACTGCAAGCTATTAACCTACAGTCGAATTTTCACGGCTTGTTGTCCTATCATTGTTGCTCAGCGACGACATGGAAAATTGCTTTACTGATGATAGATAAATTAAATTAACGTTTTCGATTATCGATTAGCGGTAACTAGCGGTAGTATTCTTAGACAAAACTAAACTAAGATTACTCCCAGACTCATACGCTAAAGTTCTGTCAATTTTAAAGAAAATCTATTCAGCCGTTTCGGAGTCTATAAGGAACGTACTTACACACACAAAGTTGCATTTATATAATTGTAGATATATATAATCTGATATATCTTTAATCGAAATTTTGATTTAATTAATCGATATGACTCTATAGCTGTCATTTTTCCAATATAATAGATTATATTAGCAACTTAAGTTGTTAACATAATTAATCGTATCTTGTTGGTAGAGTTCAAAACAGACTTCGGAACTCAGTAGCGTGTGCCCTTTTCCTTTCCATTCACACTCTTTCCCGCAGAGGAGAGGTCCCGAGCTTGCTTCTTCTTTATCGTTATTTTCATGACCAGTGTTCATCTGAAGTCCAATCTATCGTCCCCGTCATTTCCAAACATTTGCAAAAAAACGGTCGACTAGCTACAATCACTATCAACGACTTTTCTCACTCCATCTGTGCCTAAATCGAAACGCAGATTCCATGAACAAAGCTTATTTCCAAGAATTGCCTGTCAGTGGAACATTGTTTCATTGGTCTGCTTCCCGGCCGAATACAATATTGCAGCTTTCAAATCTAATGTAAACAAATTCTTGTTGATCCGTCTCCTTAAATTATCAAAATTCTACCCCATTATATACCATTTAAGATTATCAAACTAGCACCATACATTCATTAACCTTTATCCTCGAGTGGCTTCAAGCCTTGATAAGTGATGACTCTCTTGTAAATAAAATGCGACTTCCTTTACTTTCGAAACTTTGTACCTCTCGCTTACGTTTTATTTTCACATTACATGAGCGATGTTTCTGACAAAGGGTAGACGATTGCTGTTTTCCCGGTCGAAATCTATTCATATAACACTTGTGGTTATTGTTTCATCCTAAAGCAATTTGTTTAGCTCTTTACAATAAGTGACTTTATACCTTGTCTGGAGCAATTTGCAGAAAGAAAGTGATATGAAAAATTTGTAACACACAAAATAAATCTGACTGTATAGAATAGAATGATAAGTAGTCAATTTAGACAATGTTCAATTTTGTCCAATTCGGAATAATCCATTAAAAGAATTGTGCTTTTATATAAACTTATATGTAATATATTTATTTAATTATTTGCTGGTTGTTATTCTCATCTTCATTTTTCGGCCAATTATCTCTCTGGCTTTCGTAAGGTGTTTAACCCCGACGGGATAGGAATACTCAGTCGCAGTGGATGGTGACGTGTAGTCTCTACGGTTTCAGTTGATGATTGTTTGAAGGTAGCGGTTTCAATTTCACCGAAAAGCAGGCCAGAGGATCACTATGCCCACACGTGATGAGACAACAACAATTATGGAAAGCAGTCATTTAGAGGACACAGTAAGATACTCAGCATTTCTATCCCGTCACAGTTAACAACCTGACGAAGATCAGAAGAATAGTTGGTCGAAACGTCGTGATGAAACAACGATGAAGATGAGGATAACATTCCGCAAATAAATAAATAAATATACGAACTAGTCATCACAACAAATTCGATTAAAAGATAATATCTCTAATTATAAAAAAAAAATGTGACTTAATTGACAGTTGGGTACTTGTGCGGAATTCGAACAAGACGTTTCTAACCGTCCGCTCGGCTTTGCTTGGAACATGACGTCATGCGCTCGGGTTTTACTGTAATCTGATATGAGACGCTATCAGCCAATAACTATGCGGCAAATGAGCAGACGATCTTAGGGGAAATATTGGAAGAAAAAAAAATCAATCAATTAAGTACACAACATACTCTTAAACGGCCGTTTCTAACAACTTTATACAAGATGATTACATTCAACTTGGATCAACATTGCAGACGCTGAAAGATGTCGTTTCAGATTGTCAGATATCTTTTCGATTTTATGTGGAGGCAGAAATTGTGTATTGATATTTTGTTCTCCATCTTAAACCATATATGGAAAAACTATCCGGTTGGCAAAGTTTCTTCATCCGCTTGCCTCTTCTGACTCCAGTTTGACATCCTCTGATGCGACCATAGAAAAGCCTACCTTATCATAAGCGAATATCCCGATTGTCTTAATTTAATTGAAAAAAAAAACAGTTTCTCAGCTCCACCCTTCACGAAAAAAGATAACAAAATTAAGTTTTACAAAGTTTAGTTTAAAAAATAAAGAAAGAATGCAAAAAAATTAACATAAAAACCAAAAAAATTTATTAAAATTTTTCTTAAAAATCATTAATCTTTTTTTGTTTATTTGGTTTGACAAAACAAAAGTGGTTTATTAAATTTTTGCTTAAAAATCATTAATCTTTTTTGTTTATTTGGTTTAACAAAACAAAAGTGGTTAGAAAAAAAAAACCGTACAACTTTCTTGTTAATTTTTTTCGTATTAAGAAAATTTGTTAAAAAATAAAAGACAAAAAAGAAATTGTTTTATTTATTTTCGTTATTTTATTTCTTGTGGTTTTATTATATTTAAATGTTTTCTTCAGTATTTTCCCTTGATAATCGGCTACGCTCGGCGACAGCCGGTAGTTGACGTTATGTTCTGAGCAAAGCTGAGCGGCCAGTTAGTAATATATGGTTCAAATTTTGCGCAAGTACCGACTTTTGTCACCATAAGGATTTAGGCGTACATATATTGTGCTTTAATAAGAACACATATTACTCTGATGACAGATTCGAAGGACTAGAAAATAGATTAGGATTACCTTCGCTCCAGGCCAGAAGTGGAACATTTACATAAAATCAGTTGCCAAAAAATAGTTGTGCCAGTCTATCGCACCAGAAAATATCTCACTCCTGACGCAATTCTCCAACTGCAAAAGAAAAAAAGCAAATACGTTCTACAATAGAGTACTCTTGCCAAAGTTTAAAATTGGTCTTTGTAGTACCCTATCCGGCCGTTATAGAGTCCAAAGCCGATTTCGAAACCGAATTATACATATTCGTTAACGGCTCTGTTACAGTGCCTAAGGCGATTAAGCATAAATTAGCCCTTCTTTCTTAAAGTCGGGAAAGTAAAGTTTTGATAGAACGAGAGAGGGCATATAGAAAACATAAATGTAATTCAGGATTTGAGCTATTTAATTTTTATGCAAATCGCCTCAGACAATTCATAAAGCCACTTGATGTAAGAGACTGAAGTAAAAATGTCAAAACTTAACCTCTTATAAGTGTTTGATGGGTCTATTCCAACCCAGGAAAGAACCGTTCTATACAAATTGTCAGAAACATCGGTCATGGATGCGACCATTAAGGGACAAAATATCGGAAGTAAACGTTACAAGACCGCTGAACGTAAACACTAGGTATATTTTCTACACACGTTATATTAAATTTAACCGACTTTGTCTAAGCTCAATTTTTCCTGGTTTAAGACTTTTCATCTGAGCTAAAAATGATTGATCAATTGGACCATAGTTATGTTCTCGTTACGTGTATAATATCAGTCAACCTGCAGATGTGAAATCATGTGCGCCACATGTGTTATAACTGTTTTGCCTGATTCTAACACGTCCACAAATGATTGAATGATAGAATTTTATAAAAAGTGAAGTTCGTTGCTTTCTTTAGCGTAGAAATTGAAAGCGGATTAAGTAGCATAGGTTCACCAACTATCACTACGTTTTCTCTTGATCGACTGGATTATCGAAATATTTTCAAGATTGATAAACAGGCGAATCGTACTGACAAGCCTTACGGCAGTTAGATCAATTTAAAATGACAGCTAAGAATCCTCCTAAATCTGATGATTGAGTGGTTGGTTTAAAGCTGTTATTAGTAGCGATGACTTTGTCACATTTTGAGATGAAATAAAAACGAAAATGCCATTGAATTTAATTTAGATATGACAACAGAACAACAACAAAAAAAAACGAATAAAAAAATACCTCAAGATTTATATAAAATTAGCTGGCCGCCCGACGTTGCTCAATCGTAAAATACTCATAAATATTATATTTGCATTCATACAAAAACTGAGACATGTTCATGCGAGTATTATATATTTTCTAAACTTCTCGTAAGTAAAACAAAAATACTCTAGCTGAGATCAGAACCAAAATCTATAGACAGTGGTTCGAGTAGGATAACCATAAGTCCAACTTGACACGTCCTATAAAAAGTGCTCTCAAACCAAATTATTCTTAACATCAGAAATCTATTATTCGAACGCTCCACACATGCTCATTCGTGAAACAGTTTAAACAGAATAAAATAAGATGACCCTGACCTATTAATGTTTAAGTTTAGCAACTTAGCAGCCGTTTTTTTTTCGGATCCAAACCGATTAAAAAGTTTTTCACATGTCAGAATACCATATGTACCAAATTTCAAGTCTGTAGATGAAAAACGTGCTGAGTATATAGGTTGAGAAGTGTCTACACATAAACACACATTCTCACTTTTGTAGATGTACTAGAAGGTGTACCCGGCGTTTCCCGGTATTAAACATAACGTTATATTACTTTTAATGATGAAGTAAAAATATTTCAGAAAGAAACTGATATATGATATATATATGATATATATGCAAGTATCATGTCTTTCTAAAATATTCACTTCTTGTAATTAAAAAAAAAATACTCGAGCTGATATCGAAAGCAAAACCTAAGGAGAGTGAATAAAGTACAATAACCATTAAGCCAGCTTCATATGATCTTTAAAAATATATAGAGAATATACGTTGAGAAGTATCCTTACACACACATATTCTCTCTCTCTCTCTCTCCATATATATATATATATATATATATATATATATATATATATATATATATATATATATATATATATATATATATATATATATATATATATATATATATATATACAACTCACTCAGCAGCCGCTGATAGCGTAATGGTTAGGAGCCTTGACTGTTGTACAGACGGTCGGGTTTCAATCCTGGCTTGAGGTAGTTGCCTGTCTAACCGCACGGATGAGCTGTGAAACAGCGAAACAGTAACTGTATGTGGATGACGGTGTATAAATATATATGTATATATGTATATATATATGTATTTATTTATATGTATATATATATATGTATATATATGTTTATATGTACATACATATATATATATATATATATATAGAGAGAGAGAGAGAGACAGAGACAGAGACAGAGACAGAGAAAACGAGAGAGAGATTAAGGGGTGGTGCCCCTTGTCGCCCGTAAAATACATTTGAATAATCGATTCGGTATAATCTGACTGTTACGTATCCTGGCAGAATATGTGAATACGAAGCTGACGGCGATTTTTTTTTTTTTACAAATGATGCACTATTTATCAAGGTCCAGAGGACACTCGAGGATAAGGTTAAATAAGTATATCGTATTCACTGGGACAATATCACAATAATCGTTAATAGCGGAAATTTGGTAAATTGGATTACGTAAGGGGGCAGCTAATCAAGAATTTGTTTACATTTTACTTGAAGACAACCATATTGTAGTCAGCTTAAAAGCAGGGAAACGAAACAGTCTTACAAACGTGCAGTTCTAAGAAAGAAGCTTTTTCCATTGAATCTACTTTTAGGTTAAGGCACAGTGGAAAAATATTGATAGCGAGTTAAGATAGATGAATGTTTTTCGTGAAAGTTTGGCGGGAGAGGATCAGAAATTTAAACTCAGACGAGCACTTGCCATGAAAATAACGATGAAGCAGAGCCAGGCTCGCAACGTCTCTTCTGTGGGAAAGTTGTTGCAGTTAAGAGAAAAGGGCACCCTCACTAGATTACGAAGTCTATTTTGAACTCTTTCAAAGCAGACTAATATCTTTCCAGCAGCTCCTGCCCAGATGTGGCAACAGTACTCCGTCCTTGGATTTACTTGGTCCAAGACTGTACTTATATTTTTTTCGTAAGCTGATTTAAAAATATAGCATAAACAGATCTGACAATCTTATTTTGCGCTCATCACCTTGCACCTCGTATCCCTTAAAACGACGCACTAGTCCAACTGCCGAACGATGACACGTTACGACTGGTTTGACTTAATCTTGTTGAACACTGATCAAGCTAAGACGACCTTTAATAGATACGCATTCAAGTCGTGAAGTCGATAAGTATTAAATAAATTGGAGTTTCTTCGAAATTTACAGAATGTAACAAACCTTCTACCAAAGCGAAACTCTATTGTTATAGACAAAATCAGTAGAAAGAAGTTCGTAAAAATTATTTTTTCATAAATCTCCAAACTAAAATCATCGTCAAAACATACAATAAAACCAAATTGTGATTTATTCGAAAGGAAATCTTATTTGCTTGGTGACGTTCAATAAAATGATTTACAATACGTATTCTTTCGCTCGACCAATTTGTAAAGTAAACTTACATATAATCAATCTAAATATAAAATTGTTAAGTATAAACTAGCAAGAGTCGCCCGGCGTTGCCCGGCCGTAAAATATTATTAAATTTATTTTAATTCATGGAAATTTCGTATTTGTTAATAAAGCTTATTCTCTATTGAGTCTTTATCCTGGGCTTCCAAAATCAACAGTGATTAAACCATTCATGTAATGATCCGGTTGCTGATGATTTTGAGGTGGCAACGCCCCTGTACAGATAGACCTTGCAACAGTGTCTAGTAGGCCTTCTATTTCATACTTTTTTTTCTAATCAGTTTCTTCAAGCTTCCGATGAAGCATCCTAACGGATGTCAAACATTCACTTGCTAACTCAGATATTCCAACCGGGAGATATTCTATTTTTTTTTAAGATTGTGACCGTCCCATTAAGTGCAATTGTTCGAATGTCTCTTGCGCTTGGTTCACCGGGTGTATTTGCGTGGTAGTTTTTGAAATTCTTCGTCATGAGTCCAGTTGCTCCTATAATACATTGAATGATAGACATCTTTAGGTTCATGTTTCTTTTCATGTCATACATAAACATTGGTATTTCGTTATCTTTCCCATTTCAGCTGTTATGTAACATGTTATGTAACATGTTATGTCTATGGAAGATTTATGTCTTTTGATTGCAAAAAATAATCATTTCAATCGATACATCATAGAAATTGCTTTTTCATCCGAAGTCTATTGATTACTGAAGAAGACAAATTACATATGTATTTTATAGTCAAATGTAATATCTGTTACACGAGGCTCTCACCGTATAAATAAAAGAGTAGGCGGATTATATTATTATTATATTATATTATCCGATTTTTAAATATTCGACTGTTTAACAGGTGGAACGATAAAATTGCCGCACCAAAAAAAAAAACGACATGATTCCTTTTCCGTTTTATGGAAACCAGTTTTCTTGTTGTTATTGTTGTTGTTGTTGTAGCAGCAGCAGCAGACCATCTACTAGTTGGCCAATTGTGTAAAACTCCCAATAGCGATAGGAACCTTCCCTCAGCAACAAGCGAGATCGAAGATGCGCTGTAGTACAACTCATGGTCTTTACCGAGCCAAGTAATAACAACATGGTCATTGCCAGCGCCTTAAAAGTGCAAATCTAACTGGTTCCAAGTTTAAGGGCACAAGTGAATGAAGTTTCCAGTCATGGTTATGGTCTTTGATGTGGTTTCAAGTGAGGATAACTTGCGCAAGTAGGGCCAAGAACAGGACTCTCGATGCCCCTGCGGCGAAATCTATTATGGATTATAATCCATTATTATTTTGGAGCAACTTTTTTTTTTCCAAAAAGATAAAGGCCTGAATTTTATCATATGAAAAGCAGAATAATATAAAACTCTTTCTATTTTTAATAGAATTGAAAATTTTTAACAACCAAAAAAAACACTATTCGCCGCTATTTTTGTTTCGATGTTTCAACACATTTAAATATTTTTAAAAGGTTTTAGAATCAATTAATTTTTGTATCTTTATTGGATAATTACTTGATTTTTGGTAGATTCTTAAAGAAACATTCTGTCAAAGAATACTTACTCTCTTCTTTCCGTTATGGCCGTATCTGTATAAATAGTTTCGCAAACCTACAATATTTTAATACACGGAAAATTTCCGAGAATTTTGAAGTCAGTTTAAATCAGTTTCTATTCGACATTTACATGCCTTCAAACTCGTTAAACTTTTCTATGCTAATGTATTCTTTTTTGATATATAAATATATATATATATACATATATATATATATGTATGTGAATATATATATACATATATATACATATATATACATATACATATATATACATATATATATATACATATATACATATATATATACATATATACATATATAGCTTTTATTTTTTATTACCGTATCTTTCTGTTAAGTTACATTATTGTTTCATCTACCCGGCCGTTTTTTGGGCGTCCGTAGCTTCCTCAGACTTTTACAGAAATGTTCGTTATCATGGGATGAAAGAGTGAAAGAGTGAATGAGGTCAGGGAAGGGGTGTGAGAAGGGTGGAAAAACGAGGAAGGGAACATGGGGGAAAGGTGGGAGGGGTGCTTGGTATGTCGGTAATGTTTTAGTTTTGGAGTTTAAGGAACTTGTGGGGGAGGGTCTAGGACGTTCATTGCTGCTGTGGCTGAGGGCATAGGGATACATGGAGGGGGAAGGGGTTTATGTGGGGGTAAGAGGAGGGGGCTGTTTTAAAATTCGAGTCTTAATGTTAAAGTTTTTGGCGTCTCGTTAGTGAGATGGTTTCTTGATAAGTATGTCTTGACCTGTTCGGTGTTCGTTTAGGTTCGGAGGCGGCGGGGGGGGCTATGATTCGGTCTATTTATTTAGTTTTTTATTTGTTGTTAATTGTTTGGAGAGGGTTAGCTAACGGCCGCGGCCGTGAGCACACACATGCGCACGTACACACATATATACTTAAAGAAACGTTCACATGTACACATACATCAACAACGAGTTTTATACAGATGTATGTGTACAAGCTACGGACGGCCAAACAAACGGCCGGGTAACTGAAACAATAATGTAACTTAACAGAAAAATACGGTAATAAAAAATAAAACGCATATTTGCTCTACAACAGTATTGAGCACTTTCTTCAGTTTTTATTAATTACCATTTCTACTAAATATAATATATATATAGATATATATATATATGCATATATATGTGTGTGTGAGAAGTTGTATGTGAGAACACTCTTGAATCTATATACTTTGATCTACAGAATTCAAATTTGTTATATAATATATTCAGACAAGTGGAAAACTTTTAATCCGTCTCCATCCGGAAAAAAGAGATACTAACGGGTCTAAATTGAAAAAGTGTACGTGGAAGTCATTGGATATTTACGCTTGTTAACTGTTTCACGAATACGCATGCATGATTAGTTCACATTACAGAATTCTTATGTTAAAAATAAGTAGTTTGAAAATACGTTTCTTTCGAAGAACGCGTCATGCTGGTATAATAGTTATCGTACTTATCCCACTGTATTTAGATTTTGGTTTCGATTTCAGCTCGAGTATTCTTTTGGTACTACCAAGAATATTACTGTTTTAAAAAAATATATAATACTATCATTTTTATCGTCAAGGATGAGAGTTCATACAGAAACGTTGTTTTAATTTGAATAAAATAAAATACGCATCAAGTTCGTTTGAAAGCCAAATCACAACGTAATATTAGGAAAATAAACAACTAGTTCAAGCATTTCAAAATACAACTGCTAGAAACCACGCGCAACAGGGAAACTGCTGGAAAGATATTAGTCTGCTTTGACAGAGTTCAAAATAGACTTCGTAATCTAGTGAGGGTGCCCTTTTCTCTTCTCTGCAACAACTTTCCCACAGAAGAGACGTTGCGAGCCTGGCTCTGCTTCATCGTTATTTTCATGGCAAGTGCTCGTCTGAGTTTAAATTTCTGATCCCCTCCCGCCAAACTTTCACGAAAAACATTCATCTATCTTAACCCGCTATCAATATTTTTCCACTGTGCCTAAACCTGAAAGTAGATTCAATGAAAACAACTTCTTTCTTAGAACTGCACGTTTGTAAGACTGTTTCGTTTCCCTGCTTTGCAAACAAACATCTTTCTCCAAATTTACAAACTGGCAAGAAAGAAGAAAAGGAAAAAAAAAGAAACAAAACAACACACTGAAGATGAAGGTTATCTCTGAAATATATTTCTGATAAATTTCAAACAAGTAAAATATTTGTGTATTTTCCTAATATTACGTTGTGATTTGGCTTTCAAGCGCACTTGATGCGTAATTTATTTTAGCATGTATATGTCTCAGTTTCTTTCCGTTTTTTTTTAATTCATGTATTTAAGGAATTTAACGTTACGTTTTATGCACACGGTATTTCTATTGATAATAAGTATTCTGCATGAATTAAGTATAATTTTTATGCGTATTTTACGACCGGACAATGTCGGGTGGCCTGTTAGTATATCTATAAAAGTGATAATGTGTTCACATGTGAGAACAAGTCTCAACCTATATACTCAGCGAATTTTTCACCTACAGACTTACAACATACAGTATGCAGACATGAAAAAAAAACTATTTAATCGCTCTTCATCCGGAAAATTGGTTGCAAATTGGTATGTGAATGTCATCATATTTTTATCCGTTTACTAAGTGTTTTGGGAATGCACATGCGTGAATGGTTAACGTTATTATTTCCTTATGTTTTTTTTTCTTTTCTTAAATATTATGTAACGTTCACTTAATGGTTATTGTACTGGATCCACTGTTTATAGGTTTTGATTTCGATCTCAGCTCGAGTATTTTTTTTTTATATACAAAAAGTCAACTGTTTTGGAAAATACGATACACGTGCACATTTCTCACTGTCTTTACGTTTTTTTTTTTAATATTTACTTATTTTTTAAGGGAATTTACGTTGCGTTTAATACCGGCAACGCGGGTACGTAATTCATTGCTTCTTATTTATGAAAAATACTTTCGGATGAAATAGATCGAGCTTAAATTACTAATTTAAACATGATTTCCAATAAGTTACTATTCGAAATTTACATGTATACCTTTTATATTTATCAATAAATAAGAAATATAATAAGTACGTCACATAGAGACGAGAAATACATACAATAATCCATAATATAATGAATTAATGGATTTTTTTATTGACATAAATGAAGACAAAAGAGGCAACCACTTGACGTAATGAACTAAAAAATACCACTTCCAAGTGAAAAAAAAAACCATCCAACAATAAATAATATGTGGATTGATTCCAATCCAGAAGCCTAAAGTTTGTTCCCCTTAGGCATAAGCATTACTCATGGAATGTGAGAACTAAAGAACAAAATAGAGGAACCGGAAGTCATCAGGTTGTCGAAACTAAAACCAAGATCCACTTTCTACTTCCCATAATTTATTGTATCGTTTATTTTTTAAATTTGGTGATATTGACTTTTATTGCCAGTCGTTGGTGTAAGACTGTGCTCTACCGCGTGTCATTGGCTTAATAAACAAGCCTTTGCCACAGTTAAACTGATCGTATCAGACACGATATTTTATTTATAAACGTTCTCCGGGGCACTACATAGATGTTCGCGGACTTGACAACTCCTGACCAATAAGTAGACAGCATAAAAGCATGTCGCTATCGCATGTCGCTTCAGAATTCGCTAAATCAAATTACAGAGAATCGCTGCAAGTGTTTCGCTTCATCTCTCTTTGTTTATTATTAATATATCCGCCATATCAGCATTCGAAATAAGTTTAAATATCTTATCGGTTCTGTATCCCAAATATTATTTAAACTTTATAATAAAACTTCCAAATCTACTGCACTCTGTTTCACTTTTAGTTGGTTTAAAATAACAAAGACAAGAAACTTTTAGTCAAGGAACTGTATTAAATTGCGGTGTTGATTAGTCAAGATTAGTCTTTACATTTCTGAATTTTTTAGATAAGGGCTGATTGTTTGTATTACTTATTTTGATCGCACTATTGTTCTCATCTTGAGTGCAACGTTTCGGTTTGTGTAGTCATCGACCTTCGTAGGCATGTTTGCTGCCATCTAGAGCATGGATCAAAATTGATTGCAAATTGTATTGTTATCATAAGTGAACGTATACGATTATGACCTGAAAATTTCATCTCTTTGCTGCAGATATTGGCGGTATGAGATTCGAAAAAGACATCCTCTAACATGGACGCCCGTCCGAATCAGAGATGCGTCATTAAATTTATTCATGTAGAAAAAAAGTGAATCGAAAGAAATTACGATTTTAAAAAAATAATATCAGAATGGAAATATGGCGGAGAACAAAAAACTGGGAATCGGGAATAGGATCAACAAGAAAGGGCATTGACTCCTTTCTTGCGAAGACAAGGTTTCAAAAAGTTAACGTATAGGTTTTATAGAATTTTTAAATAAAAAAGCGAGTGTGACTTGCTTAAGAATAGAGAATAAGTAGACACTAAATGTAGATGCATAAACACTCTTATATATAAGGTGTTCACAGATGGTCGAACAGTAGGTATTATTCAAAACATTATGTAATCAGTAATATATTCCTATATTGATTTTTTATCGAAAACTTTTTACCTCGATTAATATATATATATACATATATACATGTATATATACACATATATATATACATATATATATACATGCACACACACACACATACACAGATATATATATATATATATATATATATATAAATATATATATATATATATATATATATATATAAAATCAATTTGCGTATGAGCTTCGTCCTCATAGGTTTCGAAACGACCGAGCTTAGCTTTTGCAAATTTTACGCAAATTTAATTTATATGTCTGGCAACGTTCTTAGAAATGTTTTTTTTACAGAAATTCTTCTGATGCGTATCGAAAAGCAAACAAACCTGACCCTTAAAAGAGTTATTCTCTTATGGATGAAATAGAAAAAAATTTACAGGGGAATTTTTATACGTTACACCGGTAAGTAAGATAACAAAATCTTGGCAAATGATTTCTTCTTAAAAAAGCAGAATTATTGACATCTTGAGATATAGGTCATTGGTAGTTCATTCGACTACAGATCGAATGATACACTGTTCAACCGCGGGTGCATTTTACTATTTAATCTTATTTTTTGTTAATCAGTTCAATTTATGGTAATAGATGAAGTACCATTTAAAATCGTCTCAAATATTTTTTTTGTTTGCATATTTCCAAACTAACCATTAATCAGAAGTAATTTTCCAGGGAATTATCGTCAAGCCTAAATATTAGCTAGTGTGATATTGTAAACAAACACCTATGGAATTTAATGAACAACATTATCATTTTTCCATTTTTTTTTTTTTTTTTTCAAATTAGTCGACCTGGGAAATTAGTCCTCGTAATAAATATTCAATAGAGGATTGATTCTATAATAGTACATACGCAATCTGCATAAATTATAATATCATGTTTAAGCGTATTGTACGACCGGTAAAACCCCGACGGACATACAGCTAGTTATAATTATAGTTAACATTAATTAAAGTGAATAAATCAAGAAAGAAATATTGTTTTCGAAATTAATTTTCATGCGATATAATTGACATGATAATTTGTGAGAGAATGTTTGGTGGCTTAGGTATAGAAACAATAGAAGTTAATGGCTGATGGTTTTAAATGACCAACCAAACAATACTTTTTTACAAGTGTGTAGTGTACCATCGGATCTGTTATTACGCGACCGTCTTCGCAGAAATATGAGGTGCCTTAACTGTTTCCAGACTTTTTTTTCCTATGAACACTTTCGTCGATAGTACACGTATGAAACGCTAGTCCCCTTCGAAGTACTTTTCACCGGCTGTAATGCACTCGTACCGTTTCAGCAACTTCTGGAAGGCCCCATGGAAGTCCTCTTGTGTGAGTATATCAATTACCCTCGTCGCGGTCTTTTTAGTTCGTCAATTGTCTCATAATGACATCTTCTAATTTTTTCCTTGAGCTCTGAGAATAACCAAAAGTCATATGAAACGTGGCATGGTCTATAGGGAGGCTGAGGCACTGTGTTGATGCCCATCTTGGTCAAACAGTCTACGAAAAGAATGGATCAAACTTCGTGCAAATCTTCCGCGTCTTCAGTTCCTCGCGAATAATTGTATGTACAGTTCCAACACCGGCATCAAAGTATGAACTTACTATCTCTATAGACACACGACGGTATTTATCTATGAAATTCTTTATTTGGCCAATCAACTCTGGTTTTCTGACTTTCTTACTCCTCCCACACTCTCATAATCCTTCACAGATTCCCTTCCTTGAATCTCTTATGCCACTCACAAGCTGATGTTCGATTCATCCAAGATGGTTCAAAATCAGTCTGAAGCATTCCATAGATTTTTGCAAGTTTGAAACAGAACTTTATTGCATGCCGTTCTTCCAACGTGTCCTCATGCACAGATTGCATTTTTGAAATAGCAATAATGCTTTAGTAGGGTGTATTCCAATTCCTGCTGTAGCTGTTCATTTTAACCTGAAATCATAAAAGTATGTCAGCCATCGAATAAGAGTTATAGCAACAACATACTGAATTTTCAAGTGTCTATGACATTGCAGGCACCTTGTAACTTGTTTCATTTTAGATGAATTTCAGGAATCTTATTTAAGGAACCTCATACCTTGTGCTAGTAATGCTGAGGGGTACTCAGACTGAAGCCAGCTTTGTGTTGCAACAGCCTATGGTCATATGGAGATGTATATGTATCTGCTTAGCCAACAAGACCCTTGTTAGATTTGATGGTGAGAAAAAGGTAAAAATGATCTTTAGAACTGGCATATTAAAACCAATAGGATTCATTATATGCTAGCTTGACGTCATGGAAAAGAAAGTAAATTAAAATATCTTTTGACCGATGCAGAAGTTTTACGTTTGATAATGCACCTCCTCGGTTTAATAACAACTAAAAAAGAGAAAAGAACGAAGTATACGCTTTAGCAGATGTATTAAGCAAAACAGTAATGTAGAATTTTTTTACATTGGACTTGAAGACGACCATGTTATAGTGAGCCGGAAAGCAGGTTAGTAGAACAGACTTCCACTTTCTAAGAAAGAAGCTTTGTTTATAGAACTTGGGCCGCTAGATGCGTGATTATTAAAATCTGTGAAGCCCAAAACATTTTGTTTACCACTCTAATTCTAACGGCCGATCTTTTTTCTAAGGGCGATAACTCTCCTTTCTGTCCGAGGAAAATAAGTTTATTTTGGGAGCAGGTACTGTAATGTCTGTTCTGTGGTATTAAGAACATCTTCCCAGTGATTTGTTTACGAGGGTGTCATCATTAATCAAGGCCTGATGAACATTCGAGTATAAAGGTTAAATGATCTTCCGGTAGACGGTGCGACAACACCGTAATGATTAGAAATGCTTGTGGTCATTGGACAGAATTTGATAGTTAAAGAGACTGGCTCAGCAAAAATTTGTTTACTTTGTACTTAAAAACGACCGTGTTGTCGTTAATCTTTGTACTCCACAACTAAACGCTCTTTTGGTAAAACTTCCAACTCCAAGTCAAAAGACACTATCTCTTATGTTCTGGCCTTTTATTCACACTTTCTGGCCTTGTATCACACTTTCTGGCCTTGTATCACACTTTCTGGCCTTGTATCACACTTTCCCGGTAGTGAGAGTGAAGTAAGTATCGTAATCGAAGTAGAATTAAAACCGGGTGTTGATTATACAACCGAGAAAACTAGTCCGTTTTTAATAGAGTGCAAATTGTAATCTAAAGAGATAATATTGATTGAATATAGTCCTGAAAAACATAGTTGGTGGGGTGCTAATATAAAAAACACTTTAATGCAAATGAAATTACATTTTTTAGACATTGTGATTTATTCAAAAAATTTCCTAAAGACATTAATAGATTAACACAAAAAGAAAATAAATTTAAAAAATAACGAATTTGGAAGAAGTTCTCTGTTTGCTTCACATCCGTATTCTATTCAGATTTGCATAGAAGATGCGACATTTTAGCTTTTTTATTTCCATTTTTTTATTTACACGATCGACACTTTGAAGCACGCATACGTGCTAGCCAGTAAGTTACGATTTTCACTACCACCTCTTCTTTTCAGAATAAGTAATATAGCGTCTGTTCGGGTATAATACTCCCAGGAATTACCACATCCTATTGTTTTGGAGAAAAGGGGGTAGTACATTTGTAAGGGATTGTTATACATTCTTCCCAGGCATTACTTCTTTTGGAGAGGAAATGCAGTATAATATACTTCGTTTCTCATGATGCAGTTCTCCAAGAATTATCTCCTCTACTTTTAGAGGTTAGAATATAGCAGTAATTGCTTTGTTATGATTTAATCCTTTAAGACATAACTCCTCCTTAATCCTTTAAGCCATAACTCCTAACACATAAATAAAAAAAGAAAGAACGGACAGAAATGGTTAGAAAGACAAACGGAAGGAAACGAAGCGTTGCCGATTCTTATGTTCATTTCAGACAATTTATCGTCAATCTTATGCCAAACTCTGTAAAACAATGTCAAGAAAATTTTGAGAATAGGATTGGTTATTTATTTATTTGGATTATATGGACTACTCTTCTTCTTCTTTTTAGTGTTAATTTCGCATTTCTCTCGATGAAAACTCAGACTGTATTCAGGTGTTACATCTAAATCAGTTCTCCAAGAATTATCTCCTCTACTTTTAGAGGTTAGAATATAGCAGTAATTGCTTTGTTATGATTTAATCCTTTAAGACATGACTCCTCCTCTCGTAAGAAGGTCGGGATCGTATACGTTCGTTTAACAGCACAATCACCCCCTCCCCCCGGCTAACAAAACAGTATGCGGCGGAAGAAAACATATGAATTTGCTAATATCTAATATTTAACGGGATGTTCTTTATTGTTGACTTTTACTTTTATCTGCGTAAAAATTCACTATAACCAAGTAACTTCCGGTTCATGCCTTTCACAGACTGATGCTTAAATGTGATTGCGTGTGCTTTTGGTGACGAAAACGCAAAAAAAAACGCATGTAATTAATTTCCATCAAGCACGCTTTCTAAGCAGTTCCGCTTTGCACTGACAACGAAGTGGCGCTGGTTGCGTGATGCACGGATGGCCTTTAAGTTGTTTTTCTCTTTTGTTTTCATTGTCATCCCAAAAGTTGAACACAACTTCAGTTATTCTGAAACGAACGGAAAGATGAATTGGAAAGACTATTTACGGATTTGAATAAAAAATAAAATTAACGAATGTTCTTTAGATGTCTTCATACTGGGAGTTAAACAACGGAAATGTTATTCAACGCGTCATTTTGGCAAAAGCTTAGAACTATCAAATTTAAGTAAACATTGTTAAATATTGGACACCCGGAAAACACTGGATGCCCCAATTTAAGTGAAAATGTTTTCGACTGTCAGTGTTATGAATTAATAGCAAAAGGAATGTTTAAGAAATATAAAACAACAAGCTGGCAGATCGGCGTTGCCTGGTCGTACAATACGTTTAAACATGATATGTTGATGTATGTAGATTGCGTATTATTATAGAATCAATTTTCTATTGAATATTATATATTACGAGGAGTAATTTATCCGGTGGACCAATTCGCAAAGAAAAATTGCAAAATAAAATAATAATAATAATAATAATAATAATAATAATAATAATAATAATAATAATAATATTGTGCATCAAATTTCGTCTGTGTTTGTTTACAATATCACGTCGGCTGATATTTAGGCTTGCCGATGGATGCCCTGGTAAAGTAACTTCTGATTATTTTTTTTAAATTAGTGAGGTACACCCGGTCTTGAACACTTTCCATGAACACTTTCCATTAAAATAACGATACATCAGAGACAAACTGGCAACATCTCTTCTGTGAGATAGAGGTTGCAGGGAAGAGAAAAGGACATCTCCTACGACGCTACGAAGTCTATTTTGAACTATATCAAGGCAGGACAAGTCTAGCAGCTCCTTCCCAGATGTGGCAACAGTATTCCATCCTTGGACGTACCTGGCTCTTATATAGATAGAGAATTGCATTAGCAGTGAGATATCTGCAGGATCGATAGAAAGATCACACAATTTTTCCAACGGCCTTGGCAACAGATTTGATGTACGTGTTCCATTTAAGATCAGCAGTAATGGTCAAGCCCAAAAGATTGTCAAAACTTGAGGCCTCCTGAAGACGAGAGCCATTCATTTCAATTGATGCCAGATGTGGATCAGAATGTTGAT
Organism: Euprymna scolopes; assembly: GCF_053919585.1. Lineage (NCBI taxonomy): Eukaryota > Metazoa > Mollusca > Cephalopoda > Sepiida > Sepiolidae > Euprymna > Euprymna scolopes. The sequence continues at coordinate 22,275,777 of NC_136516.1, read as the reverse complement.
TATGTAAAGAGAGAAGCTTGGTTTTAGATGCATTAAAAGTGACCAGCCAATCCTTTCCCCATTGTACTACGTGTTCAAGATCAGAGGAGAGAGAAGCGGAGAGAACTTGATTGTTTACTGTCTTCGATGTGCTACCATAAATGGTATTGTCGTCAGCATAAATGTTTACAAATGATGTAAGGATGTGATTTGGAAGATCATTAATGTAGATAAGGAAAACAGTTGGGCCCAGGATGGACCCCTGATTATTATGGATTATTATACGTTGTAAAGAGCTACCGCATTACTAATTATTATTTTATGAATTGTATTTAATATTTGTATAGTTGATGAACATTATACAACACGCAAAGAATTTATACATATAAGAAAAGATCAACATTTTGCGTAAAAAAATTATTTAGACGGTAGACATAAGTACAGCGCGAGAAGACACGGACGACTAAACAAACATACACACGTATACACAATCTAGTTTATGTTTAAATTTCATTTAAAAGGATCAACTATAAAATAAAATTTAAAATGTAATGCTTGAATCAAAGGATACAACGTTTAGATTAATGCCCTTAACCGATAAGAATAGAGATCTTTAGAAACACCAATGTGTAATCTAATTAATTTTAATATCTCAAAGTATATATATATATATATATATGCATATACATATATGTATATATATGTGTATATATATATATGTATATATATGTATATAAATATATATATGTGTATATATATATGTGTATATGCATATATATGTATATATATGTATATATCTGCATATATGTATATATCTGCATATATGTATATATATGCATATATATATTTATATATATATATATGTATAGATATATATGCATATATATATATGTATATGTATATATATGCATATGTATATGTATTTGTATATATATATGTATATGCATACATATGTATATGTATATATACGTATGTATATATATAGAGATATATTTATATATATATGTATAGATATATGTATCTATATGTTTATGTATATATACATGTATATGTATATATATGGATGCATATATATATATATTCATATATATATATATATACTTGTTTATTGTTATATAAACATGCTCAAATCTCTCTTCTACAAACAGCCACTTGTTTCAATCAAACAACAGATATCATCAGGCAGCGACTTGACTATTTGATTGAAACAAGTGGCTGTTTGTAGCAGCGGGATGTGAGCATGTTTATATAACAATAAACAAGTATTATCAGCTCTTTTTATTGAGCACTATCTAACAACCTCGTTGAATTCACTAGTCCATTACTTTTGAATATAAAAAACGAGTATATATATATATATATATATATATATATATATATATATATATATATATATATATATATATATGCGCGCATTGCGACAATATTCCAAACATAAGTGGGCAGACTCCCAAATCTACATTTTAAAACTGAAGGTGACACATCCTTATACACATATGCTATACTAAAGTGAATATGTAACGTAGCGTTTCATGTCAATAGTCGAGACCCGCACGTTGTATAAAGACAGTCGCAAGGATGAACTCGTTTTACATTTTCGTTGGTGAAAACAGGATACATCACAGAATTACATCCTGCCCCTTTGTTCACAAGCCTTCTCATACTCGAATGTATTAAACAAGACTGCTGTGTCGAAAGTGGTGCGCTCTGTCTTAGTTCGGCCATGCTTAGGACACGGTTTTACTGTCACTCTCGGACCAGTGGTTAAACACGTATATTTCTCGCATTCTCAGTCTCATATTTCTTTTTTTTATATCTTTTTTCTTTCATTTTTCCTCGGTTTAACGTCATCCGCATACGTTTCGATCATTTGCATACGTTGGCTGTTGTAACTACTGTCATACGCTCGCCTGCGTTCTGTAAAAAAACAGATACCAAGTTTAACAGCCTTAACTTATGTTAACGGACATCAAATAAAATAATGCAAGTATGAGTTGAAGCACCCTAAAATTTCGATTCTAAACTTGTAAGGAAAATTGCTACTTACCTGCCTAGCATGTATACATACTTCAAAGGGTTGATATTATTGCCGACTCTGCATATCTCAGTGGATAAACTGGGTGGTTGTTGGTTCGATCTCGGGCTTGTGGTCGGTGCTTTTCAAGCCAAACTAAAGATCTGTCTGTCTCTGAATGAATATGTAAGCCACCTTACAAGTCGAAATCGACAGCGCCTTTTATTGCTTTAGATCAATAAAAATCTTTAGAAGTGGCGGCCAATGTTTGCATACAACATTGTTAAATATTTATGCTGATGGCGCCTATCACAATGATTTCATAGACAGAGCTACAGGCCATAAAATCGATAGGTTTGGGCAGGATCCCGGGCTTGGGATGAATGATGGTCTACCCACACTGATGAGTTGTGATACAGCGAAACAATCTATCTCTGCATTAGTATATATATAGATTTGTTTACAGAGTGGTCACCACTTATCAAGGCACAGAACCCACTCAGGGATAAGGGTTATTGCAAGTACATTACGTTAGTGTTGAGATTTGATGAAGTGTTTACTTAAGGAGGCGGTTCATTAGGAATTTGTTAACGTTGGACTTGAACACATCCAAGTTGTAAGGTGGGAAGCAGGCAGACGGAACAGTTCTACAGGCGTGCAGTTCTAAGAAAGAAGCTTTGTTCATGGAATCCACGTTTTGATTTAGGCACAGATAAAGAGTGGGGGAAATTTATCACAGTGGATTCGGCTAGACGGGTGTTTTCGTGAAAGATTGGCGAGGGGGGACCAGAGATTGGAGTTCAGACGAGCACCTGCCATGAAAATAACGATAAAACAAGGATAGGTTCGCAACGTCTCTTCTGTGGGAGAGAGGTTGCAGGGAAGAGAAAAGGGCATCCCCCACTAAGCCACGAAGTCTATTTTGTACTCTGTCAAGGCAGGATAGGCTGTTTTTAGCAACTCCTGCCCAGATATGGCAGCAGTATTCCATCCTTGGACGTACTTGGCTTTTATATAGATAGAGAATTACATCAGTAGTGAAATATCTTCTGGAGCGGTAGAAGGATCCCACCATCTTTCCAGCGACCTTGGCAACAGACTTGAGGTACTTGTTCCATTTCAGATCAGGAGTAAAGGTCAAACCCAGAAGCTTGTCAAAACACGGGACCTGTCTCAGACGAGAGCCATCCATCCCAATTGATGCCAGATGGTGATCAGAGCGTTGATGATGTAAGGATAGGAGTTTGGTTTTAGATGCATTAAAGGTAACCAGCCACGTCTTCCCCCACTGTACCACGCGCTCGAGATCAGAGGAGAGAGAATCAGAGAGAACTTTGTCATTTACAGCCTTTGATGTGTTGCCGTAGACGGTCATGTCATCAGCATAGATGTCACCGAATGATTTGTGTTGAGTATGTGTTTAGGGAGGTCATTGATGTAGATCAGGAAGAGAGTTGGGCCCAGGATTGACCCCTGGGGGACTCCAGCATTAATACTGCATGCCTCTGATTTTTGTCCATCGACCACTACTCTTATGAGCCTATCGGAGAGAAATTACTTACTGATTGAAAAAACATTTCCAGTTATACCGTGGCTGGAAATCTTGTGAAGTAGCCCCTTATGCCATACCTTGTCCAAGGCTTTTGATATGTCAAGAGCAATTGCCCTAGAAAAAAAGCCTTAGTCAAGAGATTCACTAATCCTGTGAGATATAACCGTCAGCATATCTGCGGTAGATCTTGCAGAGCGGAAACCATATTGTGTGTCGCTAAGAAGGTTGTTTCTGCTGAGGTGGTTGACTATCTCTCTATTTAATATGGATTCCATCAGCTTACTCATAACAAACAGGAGACTTATTGGTCTGTACTGAGAGGGAGATGACTTATCACCTGAATTCTTAAATACAGGGCAAACTGATGAGGTCTTCCAGGGAGTCGGAAAGCACTTCTCCTTTAGCCAGCGCTTAAACAGTTTCGTAAGTATGGGAGCAAGTTCTGGTTGAAGCTTTTTTAACATTATAATTGGGATGCCGTCAGGGCCAGTTGCTTTACTGGAATCTAGGTTCTTGATTAGCTTGGCGACCTCATGCACGGATATTTGTATGTTACCTAGCATGTTCTGTGTTATAGGAGGAAATATGGGGAGTTGATGGCCTTCGTCGCATAGGGTAGAGTTAGCTGCAAAGTTCTTTGCAAATAGTTTGGTCTTGTCTGACGCTGACGAGATGACCTCTGGTCCTTTGATAATGGTTGGGATAGAACGCACACTTCTGTTTAGGATCCTATTTGTTATTTGCCAAAACTTGTGGGAACCAAGCCGCTGATCAGCTACCTTGGATTTAACAGACTGGGTATATAGGTCTCTTGCATTTTTATTACTCTTTTACAGTGGTTGCTGGCAGTCCTGAAAGCAGCTTTAGTCTCAGTGCATCTATTACGTTGGTAGCTATGGAAAAAGTGATTGCTGTGCGCGATAGCAGCAGCACATTCTTCGGAGAACCATGACTGGCTGTTAGGTTTTTGTTTGAATTTTTTAGATGGTATGAATTGGTCTATGCCTATAATTAACCATTCGGTCAGATCTGATACTATAGAGGACACTTCCTTTTTAAACATGGAGTGCAGAGGTAAAGCAGATATGAATGTACGGAACCTATCCCAGTCAGCCTTAGAGTATCGGTATACAGTACGGTGGAGGGATACGTCTGGGGACTTATTACATTTCGTTTTTATCTTAACTGATACAACGGAGTGGTCGGAGGATCCTAGAGGAGAATGAACGGAACATGAACATAGCTCAGGGGAAGTTGAGAGAAAAAAGTCTAGGAGGCATGCATATTGACCGGATGTATCGGGAACACGGATGGGTTCGCGAACAATCTGAGTGAGCTCATAAGCAATGGCAAAATCATGACAAAACCTCCCCTGTATCCTTTGAAGAGGTCTCTGGTGTTACTGGTATCCAGCTGATCGAAAAATGCTCATGACTGTGTAGCAACATAACGCCGCTTATATAAAAACAAATAAAGAATATATCCTGCTCTACTTCTGTATTGAGCACTGTTGTATTTACCTCGGTAAATTTCATAGATTACTTAATCTCTGGAAAACAACCTCAAATTATATATATATATATGTGTGTGTGTTTGTGTGTGTGTGTGTGTGTGTGAAAATAACATTTTACGGTATCAGTGTTGTTTCAGCTGCCCACGCAATGTTTACTCGTAAGAAAATGTGTTCATTACAAGATCTCGTGCAACGTAGCTTTTGCGTTTCCTTTTTGTGTCGGTGCGCCCTTATGTTGACTTTTTTCTGCATCGTTGTCTTTGATATCTGTACGGGGAAGCTTTTGTAACAGTAATTAATGGACTTCTTGGCTCTTTCGGATATAGCTGAATCTTATTTTATTTCACGAATCGGCTCAGAGACGCACCGACAATTTTTTCGTTTATTCCTCATCTTATGGGAATGGGCTTTTAGCTTTTTGCTACATTTCAACGTTTCCTCGCTTCTATGAAGTAAATGCCATGCGTCCTCGTCGCTTTCCGTGGACGGACTCTCTTATTCTCATTCAAATCTCATACGCCAGGACGCGATTCCACACACCTTGACAAATAGCCTTTACATGCACCCAAATAACTTTCGATCTAAAACAATGAGTCCCATTGTAAAAATTTATCTCTAATTAACTGATCAAAGCGGTCAGTTTGTCTACGTAGGCCTCCATTATATAACGCATACACACAAACACTCTCCTTAACACACACGCACACACACACACACACACACACATATATATATATATATATATATATATATATATATATATATATAGAGAGAGAGAGAGAGAGAGAGAACGAGAATAGAAGAAGAGAGTACATTCAATTCTATAAGAGGAGACATATCAGGTTAATATAAAACTCAAGAAATTTCAATTTATAGGAGAACAATAGAAGTGGAAAATGAATTCTACCTTATATAGGAGAACAATAGAAGTGAAAATGAATTGGACCTTATATAGGAGAACAATAGAAGTGAAAATGAATTGGACCTTATATAGGATAACAATAGAAGTGAAAATTAATTGGACCTTATATAGGAGAACAATAGAAGTGGAAAATGAATTCTACCTTATATAGGAGAACAATAGAAGTGGAAAAATCATCGGACCTTATATAGGAGAACAATAGAAGTGAAAATGAATTGGACCTTATATAGGAGAACAATAGAAGTGGAAAATGAATTGGACCTTATATAGGAGAACAATAGAAGTGAAAATGAATTGGACCTTATATAGGAGAACAATAGAAGTGAAAATGAATTGGACCTTATATAGGAGAACAATAGAAGTGAAAATAAATTGGACCTTATATAGGAGAACAATAGAAGTTGAAAATGAATTGGACCTTATATACGAGAGCAATAGAAGTAGAAAATGAATTCTACCTTATATAGGAGAACAATAGAAGTGAAAATGAATTGGACCTTATATAGGAGAACAATAGAAGTTGAAAAATCATCGGACCTTATATAGGAGAACAATAGAAGTGAAAATGAATTGGACCTTATATAGGAGAACAATAGAAGTGGAAAATGAATTCTACCTTATATAGGAGAACAATAGAAGTTGAAAATTAATTGGACCTTATATAGGAGAACAATAGAAGTGGAAAATGAATTGGACCTTATATTGGAGAACAATAGAAGTGAAGATGAATTGGACCTTATATACGAGAGCAATAGAAGTGGAAAATGAATTCTACCTTATATAGGAGAACAATAGAAGTTGAAAATGAATTGGACCTTATATGGGAGAACAATAGAAGTTGAAAAATGAATTGGACCTTATATAGGAGAACAATAGAAGTGGAAAATGAATTGGACCTTATATAGGAGAACAATAGAAGTGGAAAATGAATTCTACCTTATATAGGAGAACAATAGAAGTGAAAATGAATTGCACCTTATATAGGAGAACAATAGAAGTGGAAAATGAATTGGACCTTATATAGGACAACAATAGAAGTGGAAAATGAATTGGACCTTATATAGGAGAACAATAGAAGTTGAAAAATGAATTGGACCTTATATAGGAGAACAATAGAAGTGGAAAATGAATTGGACCTTATATAGGAGAACAATAGAAGTGAAAATGAATTGGACCGTATATAGGAGAACAATAGAAGTGGAAAATGAATTGGACCTTATATAGGAGAACAATAGAAGTGAAAATGAATTGTACCTTATATAGGAGAACAATAGAAGTGGAAAATGAATTGGACCTTATATAGGAGAACAATAGAAGTGAAAATGAATTGGACCTTATATAGGAGAACAATAGAAGTTGAAAATGAATTGGACCTTATATGGGAGAACAATAGAAGTTGAAAATGAATTCACAAACACTATATATTAGAAAATATAAGTGAGTTAATTTAGTCACACCCGTTGTAATCCTTAACCATACTTGCATTAATCTCGTAACATCACGATACAGCCATTTTCCCTTTCTAAGTAATGTTGCGATATACGTTACTCTAATAAATCCTGCTTAGTATAAACAATATCGCTTTAATTCTTCATCATAACATTACGCCTGAAAACATACACAATCTCTAAGTGCTGTCGATAAAAACCTTTAGCGCAAATTCTCTGCATAGACACTATACATCTTGCATATGGATAAAATAGAACCACATCCCAACTACCCCTATACCTCCCCCAGAATCTTAAATACATAAACTACTTACATTATTTAAAAACTATGATAGAAACCCTATACTCCTTTTTACACTACACATTATATAGTACGCTCCTCCTTTATCTTAGAATTCAATATAGCCCCCAACATCATCAATAATTTTATTTATTTATTTCATTCCTGATGATTCTCTTGCTAGACGTCACATCCACATTATGTTACCTAGCACCTTCTCTACTCTTCTGATGAGAAGCATTAGGCTTCGAAATGCCTTAGCATAAAGAGTCCCCTTTATCCCCCAAATAATTGTATGTATATCCTTATTAAATAAATGGCTCATTCTATATTTTCCAATATATAGTGTTTGTGAATCAATTTTCCAGTTCTATTGTCTCATATATATATATATATATATATATATATATATATATATATATATATTGCCTTGTGGGCCAAGTTTATGTAATCAAAGGCTAAGGGTGAGGAAACCCTGACAAAAACCTTTAGAGGAGCTTAGGCCCTGTAAGCTGCGGCATATATGACCCACCGGCGTGTGGAATATGCTCTGGTGACCAGCAACCTAAGTTACAGTCATGGATCAAACGGCATGGTGGGTGAAGAGGGCTCTGTAAGCCGTAGTGAAGACAGCCTCCCTAGTAGAAGGAAAACTCTGATATAAAACCTGCGATGACTGCTACATCCAATAATGTTGACTTGTTCTTCTTTTTGGATCAATGTGGCAGGTTTTAGAGAGTGGGATTGTCTCAGTGCAATCCTCATGCACAGGCATTGCTCGATATAAATTAGATACACTTTTATATCGAGTGATGGCAATGTTAGAAAGCGAATTTGCTGCCATCATATATATATATATATATATATATATATATATATATATATATATAACGCGCCTAACATATTGAAAAGTACAATAATTATCTAAAAAGCCCCTCCACGTCTTCTAGACTCTGTAATATACCTAACATATACGCCTAATAAATCCCATAATACTCCTATTGATAGATTCTGTAGCCTTATCTTATTACCTAGCACTTCCACTCTCTTATGACGAGAAGCATAAGGCTTTGAAATGTCTGACATAAAGAGCTATCATTACGCATATACTGTATTGTATTCCCTTGTTTTAAATTGATCACTAAATCTGTATGCATCAGTTTATATTTTCCTATTACCAGTTTATTTTCCATTTTGTATATTATATATATATATATAATAAGAATATTATTTTTGTGTTTTCATTCATGCCGTAATGATACATATAATTATAGCGACGAAAAACAAATGTAATAGACTATTAGTAAATAAAATGTAAACCAAGCTTAACAAATCCTTTTCAAATAAATTTCTTTGGCATATACCCATGATTCCTTTAGCTGTCAACGCCCCTGACATGGTCTGTCGACAGGTTTTCGAACTGACTGTAGTTCTGTGAGTGTTAGAAGAAACCGCCGGATTATACCGAGCGGGCGAGCAGACGGTAAAAATTGCAAGAAAAAAGAAAGAAAAGGAAAGAGTCTAAAACATTTTACAATTTTATGTGCATATATATATATATATACATATATGTATATATATATATATATATATATATATTTATATATATATATATATATATTCTTTTGCTTCATATATTTTGGTTTCGGTTTCGATGCAAGCTGGTAGATGTGTTTCATATAGATATTTTTTTTTATTTTTAGAAATCACTTCCTTGTAATGTATTATAATCGATAAAAATTGACTTTATTATTAAATATACGCAATCTGCATTAATTAAAATATCATATTTAAGTGTACTTTACGCTACGCCGGGCGTCTCTGCTCGCTTAGATAGATACTTTTGCAGTTTAAACAAAAGAGTAACAATAATACTGGGGCGGTTCCATTCACGTCGAACATCCAGAGACTGCCACCATCAATACGTTACATATGAAAGAGTTCGCCGTGGAATTTTCACAGATCTCACTAATCTATATAATTATAAAATTCAAATGATCTTGTAACGATGCATGTAACCGACTTTCCGGTTTATGACATTCGGTTGCACATGCGCGCATGACCTACGCACTAAATTATTAACGTTATTATTTTGAAATTATTATTTAACATGGGAAGAGTGGGTTTTAAAATAACTTAAACGTAATACAGAAATGAACGATGTAAAAAAAAACAGATATATCAAAATTTTAATCTAACTATAATAAGTATTATGGTATCTGTTCAGTGCACATTTACCTATAAGTATGGTCAACGACTTATTATTCAGTAACTGTAAAAAAAATTTTTTAAATAATCTATTATAAACAGAACGACCCATAGAAATCTATCTATATTCTTTTTTCATTTTAATATACTTTCATAGAAATGTTTCTGTTATGTAAAAAAAAAAACTATTTTCTTTACGTCACAAGTGTCACGCTCATACATGAATTTCATAGTTAATATAACATACTGACCCAACGGGTCACGGGTAGCCTAGTATCTTATAATATCTGGTCGAACTTAGCGTTCTCAATTTCAATTATGAACGATGAATACCTGCAAATACTACTTCAAACTTAAAGTTTTTTTCATTTATTATTACTGTGTTCAATAAAGGCAGTTCAATTGAGAAGATTTCGCACACCCGTGTAGAATAATCCATCGACCGAACCTCTGACATTGGATTTGCATTTGTATGTTAATTGAATTACATCCGGAAAAAAAATCTGCACATCTTTTCCTAATGCGATTAAAGCATTGATGTTACAGATTTGTAAGACAATGTTGTTTGTAGCGGTCGTTATCCTTTTTATTAAGAGCATTTCCTCCGTAATTAAAAAAGAGTCACTGAAGCATTCATTTCGATGTATATATTCCCTTTGTAATCTTTTTTAGTTAATCCTTTTAAATATGTGAACCCTACCGTGATTCTAAAAATATACTGAACTATTTTTTTATAATTATTTTTGCTTTATTTATACAAACATCCACTTACAGACTTTTTCTTCCGTGTCACAGCTGTTTACTGCGGTTAGATCAACATCTGCCTCAACCGAGATCGAAACTAAATATTTTATATGACAGCAGGCGTTTATAAGAATTTGCAATCATCATCGTGCTACTGATATGAGGTGTCTTAAATAAGTTTCTAGAGTTTTTGGTACGTACAGGCATTAACAATTGTCAAAGTCTTGTGAAAATTCAGTATGTTATTGCTATACACATTATGAGAGGATTGATCAGTTTTTATGATTTCAGGTTCAAATGAACAGCTACATCAGAAATTGGCATATACTCTACTAAAGCCTGATTGTCACAGCTGGTGAAGTTTAAAAGAGCAATCTGGACGTGAAGACAATCTAGAATAACTATATGCGATAAAACTGTTTTAAAATTGGAGAAAGTGTCACAAAATGGATGGAATATTTCTTACTCCTTTGGGACCATCTTGCAGTAATCGATCTTTAGTTTGCGAGTGGCATAAGTCATTCAATGTGGGCAGGGAGTTTTTTAGGGATGATGAGAGTTGTGGGAAGAGTAAAGAAGTTCAAATACCAGATTTGATTGGCCAAATAAAGAATTTCATGGATAAGCATCGTTGTGTGACTATAGAGCCAATAAGTGAAGAGTTTAATGTCAGTGTGGAAATTGTACACAAAATTACGGGCGAGGAAGTGCTAGGTAATAAAGATGCTTTTCTCTATCCTTGTAACAGACTATTTGGCCAAGATGGGCATCAAGACAGTTCGCTCAATCTTCTTATAGTCCACATCTTTCTCCATGTGACTTTTGGATAAGCTCCAAGAAAATCTTAGAAGCTGTCGTCATGAGGCAATTCAGGAAACAATTCAGGAAATGAAAGTGGTTGTGACTTACTAACAGGCTAACACAAGATGACTTTCAGGGGGCTTTCCTGGAGTTGTTAGAACGGGTTAACAAGTGCATTACAGCCGGAAGAAATTTCTTTACAAGAATTTTATGTTTGTAATATCAATAAAAGTGCTCATACAGAAAAAGGCCCGCAAAGTGATTGAAGGTACTTCGTAAAAACGAAATCACAATAAACAACGTCAAATTTTACATGAAGAGCATATATATATATATATATACATATATATATATATATATATACATATATATATAAATTCTTGTGTGCGGGGCGTTTGCTTAGCTGGTAGATTGCTTTCCTCGCATGCAAAAGGCTCGGGATTCGAATCCTGAGTTCGGATGTGTGTAACTGATGAGTCCAAATGAGGGCGAAACTCGAGTCTTGTGAGCTGCGACGCTATTTGACTGTTGAATTTATTATATACAATATCTCACATTCTGAAAATCATATATATACGTGTTGTTTTGTGTGTGTGTGTGTGTGTGTGTGTGTGTTTGTGTGTACTAGCAGTGATATCCGGCGTTACCGGGAGTAAATGATGATCAACGAATGTTCCACACTCCAAAATCATTACTGATCATCGTATTATTTTATGACCTGGGCAACGTCGAATGTCACAGGGAGAGAGGTGACTTAGCGACATTATAACTGGTTACAATATTATATAAATAACAAAGTGTTTTGATAGCGGAAAGGTGTTTTGAAATAGGATTGGGATTTAATGTAGAAATAATTAAGCCAAAAATATGTAAAACAATAAAAATCTTTAGCAGGATATTTAATAATATAGGATTGAAATGTTTAGTTTTAATAAACAAAAAAAAAGTGACAAAAAAACAAGCGAAGGTTTTAGTTACGTGACGTAACGAGTTTAGAGACCCCTTAGAAAGTTCGTTAACAGAGTCTGTAATGGGCAGCCGGGAGAAACGGTTCACAAATGGGATGGCACCCAGCAAGGGCAAGATCGATAATTCAGGTGTAGACAGGACTGTATCAGTGCTCAAGCTTTCCATGACGAAATAAAACCGATGTTTGTTGTTTGTGATAGTACTTTGTGTTGCAGCTTTCCGTGCAACAAGATTAAAGATGGACTAAGTGTGTTCCCTAATTGGTTGAATAGTGTAACCCCATAGAATAGTATTCATCTCTTTTATGAAGGTATGTGTTCCTTTGTCTGGCAAGAGACAAAAGTGCGTATTCCATCCCTTATTTACCGTTATATGTGGACATACACCGGATAAATTATGTTTTCTGACATTTAAAAAACTAGGCGATCACACGGAACATGAAAACGAACACACATTTAATAAGACACTCGACATATAAGCGTTTAGGTATACGTGTATAAACGTTCAGATTTCCACGAGAATGCAACATATAAGCGTTTAGTGTCGTTTCCAAATCCCTCTATATATCAATCGCAATTGATAAATTATCCTATGTTTCAATCAACAGCACATACCTAGCAAAATCAAGATTTCCATTCACCTAGCAAAATCAAGATTTCCATCACTAGACATTTTTATTAACACATGCGAGTCTTCTGTAGCTGAATATTTGTTTAAAACCCTGGCATGTGCCACAAACTTTAGCACTGACTCATTCACTATTCTGAGTCATGCCCATTTTAATCTAAATTTCACTGTAGAGATTCTGCTGTTGATTAAGTAACTTTTGTTATATAATGGCTTCAATTTAATATAAAACTGACAAAAAATTCAATTATCATGGTGCAATTGTGCATTAAGTAGATACGTTCATTTTGAACGCGACACTCTCATATATGAAAATCAACAGGATGTTCTATACAGCGAAATAGTGTAAAGTTCTATATCATCAACGGACTTTATATACACCAATAGGCATTGTTGCAAATTAATTATGTAATGAGGGGAGAGTGATAAATAAATAAACAGGTAGACCTTTCTCTACCTGAACATATGTAACGTGATCGACCCGAGGGAGCGAATTGCCCCTCATTGGGGAGCCGGGTATGCCAAGATAGCTTTAATAGCTCCCATCCAACGGAAGATATCCCAAAGACTATAAGTAGAAGATATAAATATATATTTTATTTCATTGTCAAAAAATATATAACTGTTTTATTGTTTGGAAATCCGAAATATATTTTTTTATTCGAAATTGACGACAGGATATGTTAGAACAATGGCTTGATATCGTCTGGCCTGACGAGTCAGTACCAGGGTGTTCTGACTGACAGCTAATGACCCCTGGGGTCATGAGAATTAGATGTTGATTTTGAGCCCAGATTGCAAATTTAGTGATATGGCAGAATTGCACATCAGCAAACTTTAAGGTTTTCCCCAAATTCGTGGCGTGATCCAATTGGCTTCTGAGATCATCTCCCCCACACCTTACCTTTCTATATAGTGCTGATGTCGCGCGAAATTAGTCAGTTTCCAGCCAGAGAGTGTGCATGGAACTCGAAGTAACAGTACTGCTCCCTTAGACGTGACCGCCACACCCCTCTTCTGACCCGTCTCTGGCTATCTCCGAAGAGAAGAGAGATTTGAGACTTTTAAAAACTTACTAAAAACTTAGCCATATATTTGTAAAAAAAAAAGTCTGTAATATGTAAATATATTTTGTGGAGTAAAATAGAATCTAAACGTCTGTTGTCCTTTCCTGCGTGAGTTTTGTTATTCGTTTTCAGCATACCAGATTCAATGTGACGCCTCTCGAAGTACCAGACGATACGAGCCGCGTTTTACGAAGTTTTCGAAGATCAGGGGTCCTTACGCAAATTTATACTCGTCTATTTGTTTGCTTGTTTGTTTTTTTTCTTCTTTTCTTTACTCTTGTAATTCCGTCCTTTCCGCATTGCTCTTTTTTTAAACTACCATATATTCTTTTACCAGCAATGCTTCAAGCAAACTACCATTTAATTCCATATACAGGGTGCGTCTGATATTTGAGGACATCACTTATTCCATCACTTTCATCTATTATTTAATATTTTACTTTGTTTCTTTCAGAAAATTAATTATGGCAGATATTAATCTAACTCAGGAAATGAAAAGACATGCTGTAATAGTTGCAATAATGGCAGAACACAGTGATTTGAAAATTGCACAATTTCTAAAAGTCGCCCGATCGTTTGTCTTTAAAGTTCGCAAAGAATTAGAGGACAACAATGGCCCAATTTCTCCAGTTGATAAATGCAAAAAGCATCAACAATGCTCTGACAGCATAAGGACACCTGAATCTGTCCAAAGAGTTCAGAACATCATTGAGGAGAGCCTTCAAATGTCAATGAGATCAATTGCAAAATATCTTACTGTCTCAGAAGCCACAATTCGTAAGACTTGACACGGAAATCTTCGATACAAGTCGTATGTGATGAAGAGAGGCCAGTCTATCTCCGAGATCACCAAAGAAAATCGGTTGGTAAGATCCAAGAAGCTTTTAAACAAACTGAAACATCCTGCTGAGCAACACATGCTTTGTTTTTGTTTTTTTCAGACGAAAAAAAAAATTGACCAAGACCAAAAGGTAAACCGAAGAAATGACATATAGCTATGTGCTGACCCTTCTGAAGTTCCAAGAGTCATGCACACAAAATTTCCAGCAACTGTTATGCTTTTGGGGGTGGTTAGCAATGAGGGACATTTAATGCCACCACATTTCTTTCCACAAGAATTAAAAATCAATTTTGCTGCTTAAATTGAAGTCCTGGGTATTGTTGTGAAGCCTTGGATTGATAGAGTAAGAAATGGAAGGCCCTGCATCTTTAAACAAAACTCTGCACCGACACATAAGGCTCAGAAGAAAAGAATGGTTAGCAGAGAATTTCCATGATCACATTACCCCTACATTGTGGCCACCAAGCTCTCCAGACCTTAATCCGATGGATTATTATGTGTTGGGTGTTGTTCAGAAATATGTTAATAAACATCCTCATAAGACTAAAGATTCTCTGAAATCATCCATAGTCAGTGGAATGCAGGATATCGACGTGCCTGCCAACGGTTTAGGTCTCGATTAGAAGCTGTAATTGATGCTGAGGGCGAAATTTTTTAATAAAGTTAAAAAATAATATTTTAGTTTATGTAAAATAAAGTGACTTTTTGTAATACCGATGTTTTTGTTTGTCTTTTTGATTATTTT
This sequence comes from Euprymna scolopes, assembly GCF_053919585.1. Taxonomy (NCBI): domain Eukaryota; kingdom Metazoa; phylum Mollusca; class Cephalopoda; order Sepiida; family Sepiolidae; genus Euprymna; species Euprymna scolopes. Next base: position 22,260,067 of record NC_136516.1, on the reverse strand, counting down.
TAAAAAGGAAATATATGTTCTCAAATACCAGACGCATCCTGCATATATATATATATATGTATATGTGTATATATATATATATATATATATATATAGTGTATATGAATATGTATACATATATATTTATATATATATAGTGTATATGTATATATATATATATTTATATAAATATATATACATATACATATACACTATATATATATATATATATAGTGTATATGTATATGTATACATATATTTATATATATACAATGTATATGTATATGTATATATATATATATTTATATATATAGTATATATATATATATATATATATATATATATATATATATACATAGTGAATGAATGACAAAAGTCTATATACCAAACTTTGAATTTTGACCATCTCATAATTTAATCCTTTGAGTTGACATTTTCAATTCTTAACAGTATCTGTTTCGTAGCACAAAATCAATCACTTCATTAGTTTACCAATTAGTGAATCTATTTTGGCCATAACTCATCAGAAGAAAAATAGCGTAATGGAAATACATTATAAGGTATTTACAGCTTCTCTTCCGATTTTCTGTTTTTTAATCATGTCAAAACGCACTTTATTTCCTTTTGATGGATTGATTGTTGCTATTTCTTCTGATGAGTTAAGGCAAAATAGATTCATTGATTGGTAAAATAATTAAGTGATTGATTTTTTGCTACAAAGCAGAGATTGTCAAGAATTGTAAATGCCAACTGAATTAAAGGAATAAATTTAAGATCGTCAACATCATGAACGTTGAAATATAGACTTTTGTCATTCATTAACTATATTGCTCTGTAATTGCATTGAGCTTCTTAAATATGGAGATGTATATATTATAAGGAAATAAAGTATATTTCCACAGAAATATATATATGTATGTATATATATATGTATATATATATATATATATATATATATATATATATATATATATATATGATTATAGTATGCATCAAGACTAATTAATATAAGGGGACAACATGTTTTATGTATCAATTCTCAGTATTTACTTCAATAGTGCTCAATAATAAGTGGAGCTATGTCGTAAGTTATGAAAATATATGGCCATTGAACTACACAGGGCAATAAGCGTTTCATCCCCGTAAGGAATTGCTTCACTAAAATGCATAGAATTCGTGTTGCATTATTTTGGGTAAAACTTTTCAGTTAAAATTACCATAATTGAAAGGCTATTATTGACAAAAGATTACACAGGTGTAATCAAACCACGTCAACGTTAGGTCAATTCAGTGAAACGACAATTGCCAAAGAAAACGGCTTTGTGTTGTGGATACAGTTACAATGTTGTCTTAAGGGGGCGTTTACAGTAATCACAAATGGTTGTATAATAAGGACCACAGAGTATAAGATAAACAACGGAAAAAACTAACTGCTATGACGGTACTGAAGTTCACGCGTATCCCAAAGGACACCTTTTAATGTGTGTGCTCTCACTCCAGATCCCAAATCCCATGTTTCTTGGAGGCAAAATTGATGATAGATCGTCTTTTTATGTTTAAGAACCCGCAAATTATTATTCATATAATAATTTATTTGCAGAAATCTAAAATTTGTCTGGAAAACTCCGTATACAAGCGTTTTAAAATTCAATTACAAATTAAAGCAAAGATGATATTTCCATAACAAAATAAATAAAGTGTCCAATTCATCTTATTGGAAGGAAGCCTACATAAATTGAAATAAAGTACTAGTCGATTAGTTTGAGGTTTTCAGAATTGATAATAGATTCATTTCATATGTATGACATCAACAGAATGACGAACGTTTGAATAAAACATGTAATATTTTATTAAGAAAATATTATAACGATGATGTTACATATAAGTCGATGTAGAAACGTCTCGTCATTGTTCCTGTCTCCATTTTACAACACTATCTGATGTAAATCACTCGAAGAACACAATAAGCTGAATAAAAACATTCGTCGTTCGAAATCGGAAGAAGATAAAGGTACGTATGCAATATACATTAATTAAATTGAATAGTGTTGACTTAGCAATAGAAAAAAAAAACATTAAAACAGGTATATTTTCTATCAAGATACATAATACGACATAATCGAGTTGACTCGCCGGTTACTAATAGATCACTGTAGTTTCTCGACGTTGAACCTGGACAAATGCTAAAATGAATGATAGTCTGGCAACACAAGGTGTTCTATGTGTTTTAAAATCTTAGAGGAGGGTACTCGCCGCCAGGCGATTCTTTTTTATTACATTTTCCCCTCGAAAAACGTACAGCGCTGTTTTGATGTAGGAGGCTACTACCTGGGACATAATTTGTAGCGGTACTATGTAGGGAGTTGAGCAGCAAGATATTTGTTTGCATTATGCATGAACTTCTGCATGATCGTACACCCAGGAAAGCAAGAACCCAGAATAGAATTCGAAAATCTAGAAGTCCTAGGAAAGAAACTATCAAAGTAGAAGGTGTTCTTACATCTAATGATTTCTACTGTGTAAAGGTGGGGTTTTTTTTCTGCTTGTCGATGGTATTTATGGCGAGAGGGTACACGGTCTTGTAGTTCGTCGGAACATTTAGCATTAAAGTACTTGTAAAACAGGCAGAGGGATGCAGCATTTCGTCGATGGGGCAGCGGTTAGAACTTAGCTGGTAGTGCTGGGTCTATTAGGTTGGCGACTCTTTTTGAAACTTGTCTTAGGGGGAGAGACTAATAGTAGATACACCGGCCCAAATTCCTGTATGAGACATGATGCATTAATAATGCAGCTGCCTACGACTCTTAAAAGGGTAATTCACCCTAAGATTTCGGAGATCAACAGATTTAAGTTTGTTTATCTGTACATTACAAAGTATCGCCCAAAGTTTTAACTGATAGACAGTATTAAATGGATCATATCCATTATCTGTACATTAATTTACTGTAGAAATCTATATGTAAATTAGTAAATGACTATAGATGAAACGTGACCGTTACACTACGAACCTCACCGCCCACACTGGTTCGCAAAGGAACAGATTAAAAAAGAAATAAAAAAATCAGACCCGGTATCTTTTAAATGGCAAATAAAATGAACTTATTCTTGGTTCTTCCAACAATAACGCATTTCGTTTTCTTGCAAAAGTGATTTTGCACACCCATGTGTTTTATAACCCTCTGCCATATAACATGTGCTTTTCAAAAGTCTCTCTCCCCGCAACCGTACGCCGGCTATAGTCATCGCTTTCTCGCCTTCGTTTTAACCCGTCCATCATTTTCGGCGCGCACTTTACTTAAATTTGTTGTCCCTTTTTTCCTTTTTCTTCTTTTATTCTTTCCGTATTCTCTCCATTACGTCAGCGCATGCGCACTTGCTTAATTTGCATATGTGCTAAGACGGCATCGGTTGCTGATATTTTTACTAGTCAGCTATTTTACGGCTGTTGCTGATTTTCTCACATGCGCTCCATACGGACTATGTTACATAGTTGTCGATATGTAAAACAAGACGTTCAAAGTAGAGTTCACGTGTACGAGCGACACTTCACTATATATTTTTTCGTCTTTTTTCAATTTTCACGGCAGATTATTGTCAGATGAACGTTAATCTACCAAGTCATAAAAAATGAAAATGTCAACATTTAAATATTTATAAAGGGTGATCAGTTTCTAAAGCAACATTGAGACAATTTAGAAAATTTAGTTTTGCACGTTCGCGAAAACAAACATGTCGACCAATTAAAACAATAAAGAATATCCAATCATAAAGTGAACAGACATCTCCTTATTTTTTGCCATAGTCATCTTTTGTTCTTGTGTTCTCTTTGTACTAAGCGGCGCCATGTTTAGCTTCAAATGATTTCTATAAAAAGAAAATAATTACCTGAATTGCATTTCGAATTACTTCCTTACCGAAAGTCTTCTCTAAATCTCTCTTCTGGCGACTATTAACTGCTTTTGTTTTTAAAAGAAAAATATACATTGAAAACACCTTGTAATCCGTAATGACATCGGAAAATTAGGAGTAGTTTGAAACTAAAAAGAATGGTATCGAATTGTTAAAGAAACATCGAATTAGTGCTACAAGAAAATTATGTTCATTAATACAGTCGGGTGTATTTATATGTTAAGCCTGGTAATTATTAAGGTAACTTGTATTACCTCTAGGGTGAAGTAGAACTCGGTTTTTATCACACGAGACTTGATACAATCGTACACTTTTACAACCAAGCCAGCTCAGTTTACGCTTTTTTTTACACAGTGATAACCACTTATCAAGGCCCGGAAGCCACTCAGGGATAAGGGTTATTGCAAGTACATTACGTAAGTGTGGAGATTTAATGAAGTGTTTAATTAAGGGGGCGGTTCATTAGGAATTTGTTAACATTGGACTTGAAGACATCCAAGTTGTAGTCCGGAGGGAAGAAGGCAGACGGAACAGTTCAACAGGCGTGCAGTTCTAAGAAAGAAGATTTGTTCATGGAATCCGCGTTTTGATTTAGGCACAGATATAGAGTGGGGGAAATTTTTCACAGTGGATTCAGCTAAACGATTGTTTTTCGTGAAAGATTGGCGAGGGGGGGCCAGAGATTGGAGTTCAGACGAGCATCTGCCATGAAAATAACGATAAAACAAGGATAGGCTCGCAATGTCTCTTCTGTGGGAGAGAGGTTGCAGGGTAGAGAAAAGGGCATCCCCCACTAAGCCACGAAGTCTATTTTGTACTCTGTCAAGGCATGATAGGCTGTTTTTGGCCGCTCCTGCCCAGATATGGCAACAGTATTCCATCCTTGGACGTACTTGGCTTTTATATAAATAGAAAATTGCATCAGTAGTGAGATATCTTCTGGAGCGGTAGAAGCATCCCACCATCTTTCCAGCGACCTTGGCAACAGACTTGATGTACGTGTTCCATTTCAGATCAGGAGTAAAGGTCAAACCCAGAAGCTTGTCAAAACACGGGGCCTTACCCAGACGAGAGCCATCCATCACAATTGATGCCAGCTGGGGATCAGAGCGTTGATGATGTAAGGATAGGAGTTTGGTTTTGGATGCATTAAAGGTAACCAGCCATGTCTTCCCCGCTGAACCACGCGCTCGAGATCAGAGGAGAGAGAATCCGAGAGAACTTTGTCATTTATAGCCTTTAATGTGTTGCCGTAGATGGTCATGTCATCAGCATAGATGTCAACGAATGATTTAAGTATGTGTTTAGGGAGGTCATTGATATAGATCAGGAAGAGAGTTGGGCCCAGCCTAAAACGAAAAGAACGTAAAACAAATTAAAACTACGATGTACCTTTAATAAGTTTCTAAACTTTTTTCGTATAGGCACATTTATTTAAATTACACACATGAAATTCTAGTTCCCTTCGAAATAATCTCATCTGACTACGCTGCACTTGTTGTACTGTTCGAACAAATTCTGCAATGCCCCATAGAATTCCTCTTCTGTGAGCATGTCAATGACATTCATCACATCCTCTTTCATCTCCTAAATTGTCTCATAATAACAGCCTCTAAGGTTTTCCTTACGCTTAGAAAACAACCAAAAGGCACATACTGTTTTGACTCCCATCTTGGTCAAATAGTTTGTGATTTTCTCTGAACACCCTTTGTACAAACTTCACGCAAATCTTCCGCATGTTCAGATCCTCACGAATAATTGCGTGTACCTATCCCACACATCGAACTGTGTACATATTGGCTCTATAGACACAACGGTTCTTATTCATGAAATTTCTTATTTGACCAATCAACACTGGTGTTTTGCCTTCTTTTCTCCTTCCACACCTCGCATCATCTCTAACAGACTTCCTGCCTTCCTTGAATCTGTTACACCACAAATGACTCGATTTATGGAGAATGGCCCAAAAGCAGTCTGAAGCATTCCATACGTTTCTGTGCTATTTTTCCAAGTGTAATACATAATTTTACTGCATATCGTTCTTGTAAAGTTTCCTCACCTAGAGATTTCATTCTTGAAATTCACCAGCTTTGACAATTACGCTTTAGTAAGGTGTATTTCAATCGTTGCTGTAGTTGTTCATTTACACCTGAAATCATAAACATTCGTCAGTCATCTAATAAGATGTATAGCAATAGCATACTTCATTTTCAAAAGTCTACGACAATTTTTAATACCTGTAGAAGAAGTCTGGAAACTGGTTAAAGTCGTCTCGTATAAAAGCCTCATTACGAATTACAAAACAAACATTGAACAATGATTGCACACGTATCAAATATGTTCAAAACGAAATAGACCTTAAAAAAAAAAACGAAAACCAACGTTTACTTCTCCATTGAAATGCAAATTTTAGTTTACTTAAATTAGAAAGAATAAGAGATATTTAAAAATTTCTCATAACTGTCTTTTTTGTTTGAATTTGCATCGTAAAGTCGTTTCACATATTACGATTGCGCAATCACACATAATGTTTTATGCGGAAACAACAATTTCTTAAGATATGTCCAGTCATGCAGAAAAAATAATAAAGGTACAGGGCAATATGTCTACAAAAATGGGGTTGTGCTGAAAAGTAAACCAGAGAGCAAGAGCCCATTTACTCTGTAGGGCAAACTTCTATTGATGGTATTACAAACAAGTAAAACACTTGCATCCAATTTGTCATAAACCAGAAAGAAAGTAGAAAAGCTTAGAAAACTGGCATGAGAATGCTCATATCAGTGCGCAATTTGATCTAATTTGAGGTTGTTGAGTTTTTCACATTGCAGGACACAAGAGTCAGAAAGTCAGATTAAGAAGTCAGTGCTCTCGTGGAAGAACACTCTAAATTACAAAACGTGCCTGCGCAGGACCGTCGGCATTATTCGGTGAAGACGTCCGAGACGATTAGCAATAAACTAACCCTTTCTCAAAGAGTGCAGGCAAAGCCTGGATATGTGGACCCCTAGAACTATAGAACTAAACACCCACTGTAAAATAAACAAGGACCGGGTCATTACTTGAATGATCTAATCTTTGGTAGTTTTAGAGACCGCAGATAAAAATATCTAGCCAAAATTTTATTTTTATCTCCATATATAATATTTTGATTGCAGAAATTCCACTCTGGACCAACGTAACCTAGGTTTGCAACAATAGATCCCACATAAATTTTATTATATCTAGACTATTAGCCATTATCTTATGTAACTTTAGAACATTTCAGACACAATTAGTTTTTATAATAAAATCCTACATTTCATTCACGGAGCAACACCATCACAATCGCATCATTTTTACAGGAAGTAGATTTTATTCCCCCTCCCCCTAAATATTAAGTCCTACTACCGTCCAAGTCAAGACCGGAAGCAAATATATACTTTCTGTATACATTCTGCTTGCACCCTTCGTACCTGACTCACACACTTATATAAATAATATAAACTTTCCATTTCCAGATCAAAAAATAATAAACCACCTCCCCTCAAAGTTTGCCCATTCTCATTGGCTGAGAGCTGACAATTCGATTATTCTGAAATCTACATCTTAATACATAAACGAACTTTTCAAATATGGCGCCACTCTCAAGAGGTAATCATACAAGAAAATAAACCAAATAGAAACTTAATAACCGCTCATAAACAGAAACTTACAAACCTTGAAAAACAAATATGTATGGGTACCATTGTTTATTTTCCGTTTTCAGAGCGAACATTACACGATGCTATTTTTTTACTTTGTTTTAAAAACGGGTTATATTTTTCATACTTTGTTTTACATTTACTTTTAATGTGGGCAATTTAAATTACTTACATACATTAGTTAGATTACAATCATGCCACTTATTTTGTCCCCGTAGGTTTTCAACTGAGCTGATTAAGAACATGTTATTTTTATTTAGCATATACAAGTAGTTTTAGAGTATAAATACCTTTATAATGTACTTTAAATCAGTGGTCGCTATATTTTTACGCACGCGCGAAAAACAAATCTAATTATATCCGACTGACACTGCCACTCTCCAATATTTTTATTTGTTTAGTTGCAAGTGGATACACTGACAACTCTTATCGAGGTTAAATTTGAGGCAAATACTTTGACAACCTCTCCTCACAAAATGAGGTATGTATTCTGATAGCCGTTATGTTTGATTTCAGACTAATTATACCTTCTGTGGAGTATTCTGTTTACTTCTCTCTTCTGATATTATCGACACTGCCATACATTACATTTGTTTACGTTTTTCTTTTTGGTAAATTTTTACTTTCGCTCCACTTCCAAACTTTTCTTTTAAATGATGACTTTTATAAGTTTTCGCCTACGATGATTAAGAAAATCTCATTTATATTTGACGGATACAAGTAGTTTGCAGGATATAAAAACCTGTATTATGCACTTTAATTTAGTGGTCCCCAGATTCATACACACGCGAAAGGAACAAATCTCATTCTATTCAACCGATACTGCCCCTCCCCATTTTTATTAGTTTATAGTATTGGCGGGTGAATATGCTGACAAAAATATCACCGTTAAATTTGTGGTAAATATTTTGACACCACCACTCACAAAAAGAGGTATCTATTCCGATAGCCGTTCTTTACATGGGGATATTGGGGTGTCTATTCCAAAAGTCTTTCTTTACATTGGGAGGTTGATAGTGTCCATTCCGAAAGCCGTTCTTATTCTTAGAGTCTATTCCTGAATCAATTCTAAACATGGAGAGGTTGGGAGTTGGGCCACAACAATCGTATTTTTATTTTTTACGAGGGAGGACATACTTCCACCGGGCACCGCCGGTTAACGGGTCAAGCTAGTAAATAATCTACTTTTATAGGTGGGGTTAGCAACTTCATTTCATAAGTATTAGTAGAATAAAATTGAAAATGAATATTTCTCTCTTATTTATGTGTATCTACTGAATTTCCTTTCCCCCTCTCAAAAATTCAGTCATATTTGGTCTCCCGTAACTCTTCCTGCTCTTATTCCCGTATACCTCACTCTCATTCACATCTTTTTTTTTTCATTTCTCTTTCACGATCGGCTCAGTACAGAATATTTAGTTTTATAAAAAAATATTTCCGACTTACCAACGATGTATAATTGCAGTACTAGCGAGTTCAACTCTGCAAAACTATTTTTTCTTTGTTTTTTTTTTTACACAGTGGTCACCACTTATCAAGGCCCGGAAGCCACTCAGGGATAAGGGTTATTGCAAGTGCATTACGTTAGTGTGGAGATTTGATGAAGTGTTTACTTAAGGGGCGGTTCATTAGGGATTCGTTAACATTGGACTTGAAGACATCCAAGTTGTAGTCCGGTGGGAAGCAGGCAGACGGAACAGAGTTCCACAGGCGTGCAGTTCTAAGAAAGAAGCTCTGTTCATGGAATCCACGTTTTGATTTAGGCACAGATAAAGAGTGGTGGAAAATTTTCACAGTGGATTCAGCTAGACGGGTGTTTTTCGTGAAAGATTGGCGAGGGGGGACCAGAGATTGGAGTTCAGACGAGCACCTGCCATGGAAATAACGATAAAACAAGGATAGGCTCGCAACGTCTCTTCTGTGGGAGAGAGGTTGCAGGGTAGAGAAAAGGGCATCCCCCACTAAGCCACGAAGTCTATTTTGTACTCTGTCAAGGCATGATAGGCTGTTTTAGCAGCTCCTGTCCAGATATGGCAACAGTATTCCATCCTTGGACGTACTTGGCTTTTATACTGGCAAAAAAAGAAATGTTTATCTTATTCAAAAGCACCAACTGAGAATGATATTATTTGATGATTTCGATACAATAATATACAAGCATAAATGCAAATTTCAGATTATTTCATTTTAGAGAAAGGTCATACAATTAACCGACAACTAACTTAAATAAAGTTTACGCAATGAAAGACGCCCACAAACTAGTAATAATGATGTAATAAAACGGTAAGGAAGAACCAAGAAGGTTAACTTTGCACAGTTTAGGCAAATAAATACAAATGAAATATTTTATAAGAATTAAATTTGTGAACAAATACGATAAGACAAACAATAAACAATAACGGAAATTCACTTCAAACGTCAAATATGATGCACTTGTTGTTTCACGATATATCCATTTACCGGACGCTGAAAGGAGGCAGAAATAAATTATTATTATATAGTTAACAACGTGTATTAATCTGTGGCGAAAATTGTGGGAACGCAGACTTACCTCTTAAACGGCCTCGGTGTGCGCTTCGCTGACGCAGCGTCATGATGCTGAAAAGGATCCAAGATGGCGCCTGCGGCCTTATATAACAATGCAGTCTCGTAGAAGCTCGTGTGTTCTCGCGCACATATGCAAATTCGGAGGACTCTGTCTTTTATAAAAAAGAGACCACTGGAGCAGATGGGGGCAGACGTGAAAACGAGTCTACGGAAAGTACTGACGGACGACGCTACTGCAGTGAGTTGAGGTTTTGTGTACTCTTTAGGATTGTGTAACAAATGCTCATTGCCTACTCGAGAATGCTGATCATGCTTTGATAATAGTAGACATCATTCTAAACTCTTGACCCCAAGTTGAAGAGCCATTGCTGAAAATGACAAGGTACTACAACAAGGCTGACTGGGATGTAATCAAAGATCACATCACAGATGGCCGATGAAAAAATATATTTTCTCTTCTATGGAACAGTGTGCAAATGAGATCACTGAATGCTTCGAAACAGCAATTGAAGTATATATTCCCACACGAAAGTTCTATAGCAAACCCACTATTTCAAATGGTTTACTTCTACTTCCGCAGAAAACGCATCTAAGTGCAGAAATTAGGAACCCGTGATTTTTGGAAACTGTGTAGTAAATAATAGGCAATCAGCAATTCCTCACTATACAACAATCATGAGGTTGTTTACATTGCGATTTAGAAAGATAAAATGCCAGTCGGTTTTCCTCCAACTTTCATTTGGACCAAGCAAACCACTTCCTCCTTGATTTTCCTTTGTGAACAGAAACCACCCTGGATGATCTGAAAGTCACCCCTTCTCAAGTATATAATATCCTTAAATACCTAGACACCTCAAAATTATCTCATACTGGTTGTACTATTAAGAAAATGCTCTGCTCGCGTACTTTTAGAATTTTTCAATAAATGCCTTAACGAATATTATTTCCCTGACTGCTGGAAAACTGCTTCTGTAGTATCAGTTTACAGGAATTCGGGCGAAAGAGCTGACCCATTAATTTATCGGCCCATTAGCATTCTCACTCTTTTACCAAAATATTTCAGTCAATAATTAATGAAATTCTTGTCCACATCTTATAGTTGTTAAACTTCTGTCTGACAAAAATATAGGCAAGTCCGTTCTACCGCATATATCCTTGATGTGATATCTGAACGTATATACCATGCACTAGATAATGTAGAGGAGGGAAGGGCGGTCGCACTAGATATAAAAAAAAGGTTTGGACAGGGTATGGCGCGATGATCTTTTCATGAGAATCAGATCATATGATATTACAGTAGGAATACTTAACAACATTAAATCCTTCTTAACTAGGAGAAGAATCCAGGTTGTCCTCGATTTGTGTACTTCAAAACAATAAATTTGGGTGAACCTCAGGTGTCGATCGTTTGCCCTTTATTATTCCTGATATTCATAAATTACTTCCCTGATAAAATTGTCTCTGAGATAGGTATATTTGCTGACAGCACCATGTTTTATAACAGACACAAGGGGAAACTAATGAATACATATCTAAGGCAATGGCAGAAACCCTAGAGGAACACATCTAGTCTGTAGTGGAATGGGGACAAAAATAGATGGAAACGTTTTATGCTGCCAAGACTAATCTTGTTTTCTTTGATGATTGCAAGAAACCTTCTAAACCACCAATAGCTTAGCGTAATGGTACACTAGCTGAAAGCATTTTGTTTACATCCCTCGGCTTAACGTTCATAGGTAACATGAGTTGGAACAAATACAACGAGGTCATTGCCGCGGCTACTGCATGGCAGGTAGGTTCACTCTACCGTATTATAAAGTTACTTATGCCTGAACGTATCCTGTACCTCTGCAAGGCCATCATTCGCCAATATGTGGCCTCTTGTTGTCATATTTGGGCTGGTACATCTGCTATTTGTCTTACGCTCCTAAGCAGGGTTGAAAAGAGAGTCGCCAACCTAATAGACCGCGAACTGTCAGCTAAGCTTAAATCTCTGTCCCATATATGAAATGTTGTTTTTGCAAGTATTTTAATGGTGGCTGCTTCGACGAACTACAAGCTATCGTATCCTTCAGACGTAAATATCCCAACAAATCTGACAAGCAGCAAAATCCCACCCCTACAGTGTAGAAATCCCTAGATGTAAGAAAGCCCTCTGCTCTAATAGTTTATTCCCCAGAACTGCTAGACTTTGGAATTACCTTTCTGGTTTCTGCTTCCCTGACTGTACTTACATTCAGAAGTTCAAGTGTAATGTAAACAGATATCTTACTGCTCAACTCCCTACATATTTTATTCCAGATATTAGCCCCTACACCAATATAGCATTGTGCCTTGTTTGGAGTGAAAATGCAAATAATAATAAAATCTATGGACTAAGGCCTTAACATTGACCCCGTCTGCTTACCCCTCAATATTGATGACGTCGTGTATCGTTCCATCAACAGTAATAATTCCATAGAATTCCCCACAACATTGATTAAGCCACGTGAATTCATTTCGGCATTAATAACAATGTTATTAATTAATGTACCCTCAAGATCAATAACCTCAATTGTCGTCTCCTTAATATTGACAAGACCGTGTGCTTCCTCCTAAACACTGAAAATTTCTAGTGATGTTTCCTCAATATTATGTAACGCAATACACTTTTTGTTAACGGCGTCGTTACATGTCAACACTTGGGACCAACACAATATATGCAAACCATCGTAAGGAAACAAAACAGTCGAAAAAACATATATTTATTTACAGGTGCTTTCCAGAACACCGCCTAGTCGCTTGTACAGTGGTGTTCCGGTACTCCAGTGTGCTTTACAAGACTCTGCTGTGTTAAACACGTGGTACTCTGTCTTTTTCCAGCCATGTTTAGGACACGTATTTCCCTGTCGCACTCGAGTCACGTGTGTAACACGTCTATTTCTACCCTGCCCGGACCAAGTTTTTCTTTTTTTCTTTTTTCTTTCCTCCTTCTTTGCTGTGAATTGTATTCCCAATCATTACAATAATTCATACGTTGTTATTTTACACAGAAGTTTATTGTAACTCCCTTTAGAATAGATTCAAATAAGAACTATTCATTCGTTCTTATGGACATTAGCTGTTTTACCAAGGAATTTCAACTATTGAGTATATAGGACTTTTTCTAAATAGAATCGAATATATATATATATATATATATATATATATATATATTCAGCACCTTGTCTTGAAGTCTTGATTTTGCACACACAGTATATATATATATATATATATATATATATATATATATATATATATATATATATATATATTCATTTTAAAACTCTAATGACCTTGTAACTGGAGTTTGAACCCACATCGTACATAACAAAACCCATAACAGCGTAAACAAATAAACACAAATCGCTATTTTGCAGAATTTGATCTGTGTACTGAAATAGTAACGTTATTATTGAGAAATTATTATTTAACATGGGAAGGGTGAGGATGTTTTGCAACTATTCTGTATTAAACCTATACTGCCGCAATGTTCTTACAAATAAATCAACTTTGACCCTGTTAGCAACCATAAGAACAATTTACAACGGCGATTTACCCACCGCCTTCATTTTTTAATTTATTCTCCATGTTTTATTCTTAAAAAAACATTCATACATTTTCTTCTACACTGCCAACATAAATAAATAACCCCGAAAATATATAGTTATTTGCATTACAAATAAATAATCAACGCGACAATAAAACGGATTGTTTTACTGTGTACGTTTAAATTAAAATATATATCCAAATTTGAATTAACATTTAAGTATTATTATATCTGTTCAATGCACATTTAACTATAAGTATGGCAAACCACTTATAATTCAATGGCTGTAAGGTTTTTTCAAAAATAAACAGTTATAAACAGAATGACTCATAGAAATCTATCTATATTCTTTTTTTCATTTTAATATACTTCCATAGAAATGTTTTTGTTATGTCACAAAAAACTATTTTCTTTACATCATAAGTGTCACGCTCAAACATGAATTCCATAGTTAATATAACATACTGACCCAACCGGTCACGGCTAGTCTAGTATATATATATATATATATATATATATATATATATATATATATATATATATATATATATATATATATATATATATATATAATTATTACCATAATTATTTTTAATGCCTGCATGCACTAGTGTTTCATTCCTTCAGGTTGTCTCGTTTACCGCCGGTCGGGAGATTCGAACTCGGAAACGAAGCCATCTCTTACTCCATTAGCAAGCAAAACAACCCCCCCACACACACACACATGGTCACCGTTAAACACCAGAAATACAGTTGAAATTTCAATATTAATTTTAAATGTCAAGATGATGATAGTAATCTAATGATTATGACATCAAAATCTACACATGTAAGATTTACTGTGACCGATTTTTAAACTTTAACTGCGACTGCTCAACAATAAGAACCGAGTTGAACGCGCCCCTGTTATATCAAAGAAGCTATTATTGATCTTTTTATGCCTGGGCTTACTGCCTGTGCGATGATAATTGCTAGAATTTATGTTGAAAATGAAAATATCAAGTATCATGTTACAATTGTGTTTCAAACAGTAATATTCATTTCGACCCCGCCCCAGTCATATAAAATGAACTTCTGTTCGTTGATATGTCGGGTCTTTCAGTTTGTGAGCTAATAAAATTTCTATATGTACTTGGGGTGTCAGGCTGTGTAAGATATTTCCTTTGGTCTAAATAGCCTGGTATTTTTTTCTAATCGGATTATTTCGATTGCCGGTTAATCGATACTTATCGAAGACATTCCGATGCAAAGCCTATCTAAGAACACTGCCAGGCACAAAAGTACTTCCGTGAAAAATTCATAAAATTGGCTCTGCCGTTTTCGAGTCTATATGGAACGAACTTACAGACACTCAGACGCACAAACACACAAATTTTACTTGTGTATAATATTAGAGAGATGGCAGGTTCTTTTTTATGTATAATTCATTTTGAATGTAAAAACGGATCAATTACGCATATTCAAGTTTTTACTCTAAAATGTATCGCAAACAAGCTGTCGTTGTATAATACTCATAGGATCAGATGTGCGCACTTGTAATTGCCAAATTTCTGTCACGTACTCACGGAATTTGTGCTGTAGAGCCGTCTATCCAACGTTTGTATAACGCATATGCATAATATCTATGTCTTTTATTTTCTAGTGGGTATAATGTGTATATGTATAATTTTTTTTGTACATGGAGGTCACCACTTATAAAGGCACAAAAGCCACTCGGGGATAAGGGTTATTTTGTGTACAGTAATAAATGGGATAGTGTTGCAGTATTCATTAGTATTGGAGATTCGATAAAGTGACATTACTTAAGTGGGCGGTTGATTAGGAATTTGTTTATGATTGACTTGAAGACATCCATGTTGAAGTAAGGAGGGAAACAGGCAAGCGGTCGAGAGTTTCACAGGCGTGCAGTTCTAAGAAAGAAGCTGTGTTCATGCAATCTACGTTTTGATTTAGGCACAGATTTAGATAATATTATTGTGATGTACTTTATCATTAAATGGCCGGCTGCGAGAGAATGGTTACACATATAAAGTTCGTTCATTTACTACATGGCAATATATAACTTACGCTGGAGACATACTTATTTCCTCTCGGTTGGTCTGTGATTAAGAGTTTCTATGGAAATGAATAGCAGATCACATTTTTATATAACTTGATTCAGGGGCTGTTATTTCACATTGGAGCTACAAGACGGTGTAATTTCTACATTATACTGGTCGCGTCTCTCCCAGCTTCCAAAACGCTGAGACAGCATCTTTAGTGCCAGTTTATCCGCCTTTTCTAGTGTGAATCTCAACTCTGAGTTAAAACCCTAGTGTTTCTTCTAACTATCTCATTACGTCATTGGTGCACGTAGCATTAAGATAACCTGACGGTGTGACTAAAGATGAATATTCCAATCTGGTGATAATAATAAAATAGTTATCCGAGGGCGGTTTAGAGACGAAAATTTGTCCAAACACAATCTCTTAAAGTAAGTAAAGTTTTAAAATTTCATACACAATCTCTTCAAGTAAGTAAAGTTTAAAAATGTATACACAATCTCCGAAAGTAAGTAAAGTTTAAAAATTCATACACAATCTCCGAAAGTAATTAAAGTTTAAAATCCATACACAATCTCTTAAAGTAAGTAAAGGTTAAAAATTCATAAATAATCTCCAAAAGTAATTAAAGTTTAAAATTCATAAACAATCTCTTAAAGTAAGTAAAGTTTAAAATTTCATACACAATCGCTTAAGGTAAGTAAAGTTTAACAATTCATACACAATCTCCTAAAGTAAGTAAAGTTTAAAAATTCATACACAATCTCCAAAAGTAATTAAAGTTTAAAATTCATACACAATCTCTTAAAGTAAGTAAAGTTTAAAATTTCATACACAATCGCTTAAGGTAAGTAAAGTTTAACAATTCATACACAATCTCCGAAAGTAAGTAAAGTTTAAAAATTCATAAATAATCTCCTAAAGTAATTAAAGTTTAAAAATTCATACACAATCTCTTAAAGTAAGTAAAGTTTAAAATTTCATACACAATCGCTTAAGGTAAGTAAAGTTTAACAATTCATACACAATCTCCGAAAGTAAGTAAAGTTTAAAAATTCATACACAATCTCCAAAAGTAATTAAAGTTTAAAATTCATAAACAATCTCTTAAAGTAAGTAAAGGTTAAAAATTCATACACAATCGCTTAAGGTAAGTAAAGTTTAACAATTCATACACAATCTCCTAAAGTAAGTAAAGTTTAAAAATTCATACACAATCTCCAAAAGTAATTAAAGTTTAAAATTCATAAACAATCTCTTAAAGTAAGTAAAGTTTAAAATTTCATACACAATCGCTTAAGGTAAGTAAAGTTTAACAATTCATACACAATCTCCTAAAGTAAGTAAAGTTTAAAAATTCATACACAATCTCCAAAAGTAATTAAAGTTTAAAATTCATAAACAATCTCTTAAAGTAAGTAAAGGTTAAAAATTCATACACAATCGCTTAAGGTAAGTAAAGTTTAACAATTCATACACAATCTCCTAAAGTAAGTAAAGTTTAAAAATTCATACACAATCTCCAAAAGTAATTAAAGTTTAAAATTCATAAACAATCTCTTAAAGTAAGTAAAGTTTAAAATTTCATACACAATCGCTTAAGGTAAGTAAAGTTTAACAATTCATACACAATCTCCTAAAGTAAGTAAAGTTTAAAAATTCATACACAATCTCCAAAAGTAATTAAAGTTTAAAATTCATAAACAATCTCTTAAAGTAAGTAAAGTTTAAAATTTCATACACAATCGCTTAAGGTAAGTAAAGTTTAACAATTCATACACAATCTCCTAAAGTAAGTAAAGTTTAAAAATTCATACACAATCTCCAAAAGTAATTAAAGTTTAAAATTCATACACAATCTCTTAAAGTAAGTAAAGTTTAAAATTTCATACACAATCGCTTAAGGTAAGTAAAGTTTAACAATTCATACACAATCTCCGAAAGTAAGTAAAGTTTAAAAATTCATAAATAATCTCCTAAAGTAATTAAAGTTTAACAATTCATACACAATCTCCGAAAGTAAGTAAAGTTTAAAATCCATACACAATCTCTTAAAGTAAGTAAAGGTTAAAAATTCATAAATAATCTCCAAAAGTAATTAAAGTTTAAAAATTTATACACAATCTCTTAAAGTAAGTAAAGTTTAAAATTTCATACACAATCGCTTAAAGTAAGTAAAGTTTAAAAATTCATACACAATCTCCAAAAGTAATTAAAGTTTAAAATCCATACACAATCTCTTAAAGTAAGTAAAGGTTAAAAATTCATAAATAATCTCCAAAAGTAATTAAAGTTTAAAAATTTATACACAATCTCTTAAAGTAAGTAAAGTTTAAAATTTCATACACAATCGCTTAAGGTAAGTAAAGTTTAACAATTCATACACAATCTCCTAAAGTAAGTAAAGTTTAAAAATTCATACACAATCTCCAAAAGTAATTAAAGTTTAAAATTCATACACAATCTCTTAAAGTAAGTAAAGTTTAAAATTTCATACACAATCGCTTAAGGTAAGTAAAGTTTAACAATTCATACACAATCTCCTAAAGTAAGTAAAGTTTAAAAATTCATACACAATCTCCAAAAGTAATTAAAGTTTAAAATTCATGAACAATCTCTTAAAGTAAGTAAAGTTTAAAATTCATACACAATCATTTAAAGTAGGTAAAGTTTTTTTTTTTGTTTTTTTTTTATTACATTTTCATCCCAAACAACGCACATTGCCACTTTGGTGTAGGAGGCTACTATAAGGAATGGAATGGAATTCCAGAGCCTAGCGGTTCTGGGGAAGAAACTACTGGAGTAGAAAGATATTTTACATCTAGGGATCTTTACTGTTTGGGGGTGGGATTTAGCTGCCTGTCGGGTTTGTCGAAGGTGTCTACGTCGTGGGGGCACAAGTGTCTGCAGTTCGTCAGAGCATTCACCATTAAAATACTTGTAGAACAGGCAGAGGGATGCAACGTTTCGTCGATGGGACAGAGGCTGAAGCTTAGATTCCAGTTCAGGGCCTATCAGATTGGCGACTCTCTTTTGAACCTTGTCTAGGAGCAAGAGACTAGCAGCAGATGCACCAGCCCAAATGTGACAACAATACTCCATACATGGGAGAATTGTGGCCTTATAGAGATACAAGATACTTTCAGGTGTCAGTAGTTTTCTAGCACGGTAGAGAGAGCCTACCTTTTTTGCAGCGGCCCTGGCAATGGTTTCAATATAATTGTTCCAACTCATGTTTCCTGTGAACGTTAGGCCAAGCAGTTTGAAAGATGTACTTTCAGACAGAGAGTCACTGGCCATTGCTATTGGTGGCAGAGAAGGTTTCTTGTAATTATTGAAGGAAACCAGTTTAGTCTTGGCAGCATTGAATGTGACCGTCCATTTATGTCCCCATTCCACTACAGATTGGAGATCATCCTCTAGTGCTTTTGCCATTTCCTTAGTTATGTGTTCATTTGTTTTCCTGTCATACCTGTTATAGAGCGTGTATCTTCTAACAGGCTCTCTCTCTCTCGTTTTTTGTATACTTTCCCTTATTCTTTACTGTGACGTCATCAAGCAAACGGCCCGGTATTTGCATGTAGCTGCCATACGCGCGTTCGCGGTCTGATACAAAAGTTATATTTGTGTTTGAAAGACACATTGCGCATGAATTTTGTAATTCAAAACATTGATGATTAAAAAAAATGAAAGTAATTTTTCTTCTTTTGGTTTCCTTAAATTTTTTTAATTTAAATTAATTTATTTAATATTTCTAAGCGATCATCTTAAAGTTGAATGACGCAAACGGTCTTTTGTATACATCCTTAATTTACATTCACGTAGAAATTGTTTTACATTCCGTATTATTTTGAATTCTTTGGACTACTGTTCTCATCTAGAGTTAATTTTCGCAACGTTTTGTCGATGTTTCCTCCGACATTTTCAATTCTTTCTTCTCGAACTCGGTAATCTACAGGGTAAAACGATTAAATGTTGCCTTGAAAAAACAAACAGCATTACTGCTTTATTTTTTATATTTTTATTGAAAACAATCAATTCACGTAAATTGATTATGCAGTAGAGATAACATCTATTCAATATAGCCGTCTGCAACCTCAATCACCGCCTCGACACGGGTAAAAAATTCGAAGGCTGCCTTTTCCACAAGACTCGGCGGATGGCGTCCATCATGCTGGCTTTGGTGCTGTGAGAGGTTATGTTAAAGGTGTTCTCGACATATGACAACACGAAATAGTCCAAGGGTTTCAGATCGAGGGGGGATCAGTAAGAGAAAGGTATAATGTTGTAGCACTCCTTCTGAAGCTAAACTTGGATCTCTTTGGACTTGTCCGCCAGCGCCGAGGACTGCTACCACACCAAGGATCTGCCAACGACCACATGATTGCTCCAGGGGATGTCTACATTCTTTACCACGTCCAGGTACACTTTAATGTTGACTTTCAAGCCGATTTTGACGATATGAGGTGACACGATGTGGCTTTCACTTGAAACCACACGAAAGACCATAACCGTGGCCGGAAGCTTTGTTTTTCCCACTCTGAGCAGTCCTTATTACGGTTATATCAAAATGTCGTAGCAATCATGGAAGTAGACATTGGTAGCAGTCATAGTCTTAGTATTGAAGACAGGCTTTTTGCAACAATTTTTCTGTACTTGTATAAATATCCTCTTGTAAATATCCAATCGTGCTGCCTTAATTATTTTTCAGGCCTTCAAATTTGCAATACAGTTTAAACACGAAACCAAACCTAATCTGCGGGCTCCATGTTGTTATCATGATTTTGTTCACTTATGTATTTGTGCTGCTAAGAATAAATAGAGTATAAGTACCGAGAGAAACGTCCAATCGCAGATGAATATATCAGTATGTTTGACAGCGTTTCTATTCACCGAACAGAATTCCCTTGGTCGAAATCAATGGATATATCAGCATGTGAAAACAGCAAAGCATAATTCGCGCGAGAAAACGATTGTGATTTTTTGAGATGACGTTTTCGACTCACTAGAGGACAACGAAATTGATGACAGTTGCAATTATAATTGGATTACGTGTTAATTATTGAATGTGGCAAATATTCATGTTGAAAAACATGTAAACAAGAATAATTGAAACTAGCAGACCCCCGTGGAAATTTCATGGGGGTTGAAATTTTTTTAAACACATTATAAATTAAATGAATAAAAAAATAAAATAAAACCAATGACGACGAATTTCAAACAATTTTTAGCAACTTCTTTTTAATCTTTTTAAATGAAAAAAAAATGATTTTAAAAACTTTTTTTTCAAAGAAAATTCAACACATAACATTGTTTTCCTTTTTCTGAAAAAATGTTTTAATATAAATTATGAAGGAACAAATTTCACTTTGAATATGTAAAAGAATCTATAATAAAAATATTTAGTCTCCTCTCAACATGACATTTTTAAATGATAAAATCAAAAAGCCAATTTTAAACTGCAAACATACAGCCATGTTATTTTTTGTTTTGAAAATTTTTGGAAAGGAAACGGTGTTAATGATTTTTACTTATGAAAGAAAGGGAGGTAATTCGTTTCTCATTAATTAATATTTGAAATGATGATCGTTTTTTTTCTTTTTTGACAGCGGACGTCCGACAAGTAAATTAATCTTTAGATTATGAATATAATCTAACAATATGACGTCTGTATAAATCATATAAAACATGTAGAAAGTATTATATTGAACTGTTAAACAATTAGTACACGGTGTACCGATAAAAATGTTTCCCTAAAGAAAAATATTATTAAGTTTAAATATTTTATTGAAAATCTCTTTCAGGAAACTTAATTATGTAATAGACCTGACATCTATTCAATGCAGTCGCTTGGGGTCTCAATCACCGCCTCGGTACCGGTCCAGAACTCGGAACATGCCTTTTCCACAAGCGCCGGCGGGAGCTCGGCGAATACTCGGCGGATGGCGGCAATCGGGCTGACTTTGTTGTTGTGGGAGTTCATGTTGGTAATGTTCTCGACATATGACCAAACTAATTAGTCCAGTGGGTTCAGGTCGGGGGCGGAGAAAGCAGTGGGAGAAGAGTAAAAAGAAGTAGCACTCCTTCTGAATCCAAGACTGAGTCTAATATGACTTGTGGGCCCGCACCGAGTCCTGCTACTGCAGCCATGGTCTGCTAAAGACCGCTTGATTGTACCAGAGGACCAGAGCACTCCTCAGCATACCCAGGTAGATTTTGTTGTTGACTTTCAAGCCGACTCTGAAGATAAGAGATGCGCTCACTTGAAACCACACCAAAGACAGTAACCGTGGCCGGAAACTTTGCTTTCATCATTAGGGGCAGTTCTTGGTATTCGTGGAAATCCAGCTATGCTCTTTGAGGCTGCTGGAAATGGTCCTGTTGTCATAATTTCGATCGGTAGAGAGCATGAGTTGGACAATAGTGTATCTCCGATCTCGCTCGTTGAACATTGTGTACTTTCAGACATGATAGAAGGCCCTTATTTCTCTTGGGATGTGTACACAATTGACCAACTAGTAGATGGTCTGCAACAAAAAAAAAGAAAAGAAAACAGGTTTTCTAGCAAATAGAAATGGAATCATGTCATCTTTTCTATGGCGGAAATTTTGATCGTTCCATCCTGTAATCAGTATGAAATTCCGAACATTCAGCAAGAGTCCGTGGCGTAGTGGGTAATTACTCGGCAAAATTGAGATCTAAATTTACACTCGTCTGGAAATTGAAGGTTGAATCGTTAGTGCAGACAAGACTCAAAATACAATTGCAAATTACTTAGGACTTTTGCCAGTCATGGTTGAAAGAACGAGATATTTACTCTCCGTGGATTAAATAAAGATTTCCATTCGAAATTTCATGCAGATTCCAGTATTCGACAGAAGGATTATCGCGGTCGATGGAAACATGTTTTTTACAACGGGGTCACCACTTATCAAGGCCCGAAGGCCAATCCAGGATAGGAAGTAATAAGTTTTATGTGGTTGTATAGTAATAGCTAATAATGTGAATTAGGTAGAATTTGATTAAACTGCTCAACAAGAACTTGTTTACATGCGATTTGAAAGCTACCATATTTAGTCGGCAGAGAAGCAGGTCAGATAAACAGTGTTATACACGAGGGCAATGATAGGAAAGAAGCTCTGGTCATGAAATCTGTGTTTATATTTAGGCACAAATACAATGGGAGGGAAATTGGTAATATTAGTCGTAGCTAGTCGAGTGTATATTGTAAAAGTTTGAAAAGAGAGGATCATAGATGTAAGCTCAGACGAGCACTTGCCATTAATATAACGAGTAAGCAGCGCCAGGCTCGTGGCGTCTTTTCTGTGGGAAAGCCGTTGCTAGGAAGAGAAAACGGTAACATCTACTAGGTTCCCGAATCGGCTTTGAACTCTATCAAGGCAAGATAGGGTCTGCCGAGCAGCTCCTGTCCAGATATGGTAACAGCACTCAATTGTAAGACATACTTGCAACTTATACAGAAAGAGACTCGCATCAGCAGTAAGATTCCTATTGAAGAAGTAAAATGAGCCAACAATAGTCCCAGCGATCATGGAAGCAGGCTTGATGTATGTGCTCCATTTCAAATTAGGAAGGGAAGTCCGAGAAGCTTGTCAAGACACAGTGCTCCCAAGAAGAGAGCCATTCATTTCAATTGGCGTCTGATGGGGGCAGAGCCATTATGACGAAAGGAGAGGCCTTGGATTTAGATGTAACACCTGAATACAGTCTGAGTTTTCATCGAGAGAAATGTGAAATTAACACTAAAAAGGAGAAGAGTAGTCCATATAATCCAAATAAATAAATAACCAATCCTATTCTCAAAATTTTCCTGACATTGTTTTACAGAGTTTGGCATAAGATTGACGATAAATTGTCTGAAATGAACACAAGAATCGCCCACGCTTCGTTTCCTTCCGTTTGTCTTTCTAGCCATTTCTGTCCGTTCTTTCTTCTTTATTTTTTATTTATGTGTTATTAGTTACTGAACATGAAAATTGTTCAAATATGTATTCAGACAGAATTAATCAGCTTATGCTCCAAGCAGAACTCATGTAATACTAACTGCAACTTCACAAGAAAATCGATCAGGTCAAAATACATTACGAAATAGAACAAATAAGACGCCGCAGTAAAAGAAGAGAAAACTATTAATACTTATATTAAAAATTAAACAATTATTAAGAAGAAAAGTAATTTAAAATGAAAAGCAAAACAATATTTTTTTAAAAATAGTTAAATAAAATTAATCGAGGTTCTGTTAAACATTTGCAAAGAAATCATTAAAGTAGTATTTTTAGTATATCTGTGTTTGTATTCTCTTTGTTATTAATATAATTAATTAATAAGTAAAAGAAAAGTCATTTAAAATGGAAAACAAAAAAGTATAGTTCACAAATATAGTCAAATAAAATTAATAGATCATTCGTTGAACATTTGCAAGGGCTTAATTATAAATTAAATTAGTATTTGTTGGTATATTTGTGTTTGTATTCACGTTGTTATTAATATAGCGTAGTACAATTATAATACACTTTGTTTATATTTTGGGAATATTAATTTAATCTTTATTAATTAGATATGTTGCTATATTTTATTAAGATTTAAGCTGATTTGAGGTTATTTAATATGGAAAATACTGAATACAAACTTTTATTAATTAGGTTGGTTGCTGTATAACATAAAAGAACAGTGTTGTATGACAGTTTTGTAAGGCTAACCAAATTGTAAATAAATGGAAGAACAATTACAAAAGCAAAACTTTCGATAATGTAACACAAGTCACAGCTCTTATCATTTCCGCCATTAATTTAAATTGAGATTGTCTATTTGTGATTGTAACAGTTGCAATACAAAACAATATACTGAATACAAAAAGCATATCCTGCCTTGACAGACTACAAAATAGACTTCGTAGACTAGAAGGGGATGCCCTTTTCTCTTCTCTACAACCTCTCACCCACAGAAGGGACGTTGCTATCCTGTCTTTGTTTTATCGTTATTTCCATGGCAAGTGCTCGTCTCAGCTTCAATCTCTGGTCCCCCCTCGCCAATCTTTCACGAAAAACACCCGTCTAGCTGAAATCACTGTCAGTAATTTTCCCCACTCTTTATCTGTACCTAAATCAAAAGGTAGATTCCATGAACAAATCTTATTTCTTAGAACTGCAAGCCTGTGTAACTCTGTTCCGTTTGCCTGCTTCCCACCTCACTACAGCTTGAATGTCTTCAAGTCCAACATAAACAAGTTCCAGTTGAACCGATCCCTTAAGTACGACATTTGATCAGATCTCCATTACTAGCGATTACTACGATATTATCCCATTGATTACTGTACACGCAATAACCCTTATCCCCGAGTGACCTCTGGGCCTTGATAAGTGATGACTTCCTAGTAAAAATTAAAAGAATATACTGATCTCATCACTTATTCTGTACTAGCAGCGCCTATGGAAATTCCGCAGAATGAGAAATATGTTTAATTAACAAAATGTGTTGATAAAGCTGGTATTGTTTTCTGGATAACGCAATTAGATTTTTTGCACTAAAAGAAACAATGACACGAAGCTAATATGAGTTTATTAACATTTCTATGAAAATAGTATTCATGTTATTTTATTGTATTTTAAAATATAGAATTTGCCCAATTGAGATAAATTAATAAGTACTAATTAATACTCAGAGAGTAATATTGTGCTACATAGTTCAATACAAATAATAAAATCACAATGTAAAAATGAATCTTTAATTTACTTCTTCAGTTTAGCACCTCATAGCATACTATGTTCTTTTATTTTGCTCTGTTTCTTTCGTATGTTCCCGTTTTTACTTAACCTCTACTTTACATCTCTCTTCGGTGAAGAACAGTTGTATGTCAAAATTATTACGACTTATTTCCTCCCCATATTACGACAATGATAATATTACTGTGCTGCTTAGACTAAGCTCGTTTCCTTTAAACTTTCTCAAGCGTTGATTGCCATGGCTCATGGTGCACTGCCTGAAATTACTTCCTTCAAGCTCCTGATGTAACTAATCACAGACAACATAAATCAGAACAAATACATTGAAGCAATTGCCAGGACTGATGATTGGAAGGTAGGCTGTCTTTTCTATGCTAAAAGGCTATTCACACATGGGAGTATCCTGTATCTCTACAAAGTCACTGTTGGCTTATGCATGGGGTATTGTTGCCACATCTGGGCTGATGCATCTGCCACGAGTCTCTCGCTCCTAGACAGCGGTAAAAAGTCGCCATACTAAGAGGTCCTGAACTATCAACTAAACTCCAACCTCTGTCCCATCGTCAAAACGTGGCATCCTTGTGTTATATAGTTGTTTAACAGGAGAGAAATTATCTGCCATTTATCTATCTATCTATCTATCTACCTGTATGTCTGTCTGTCTGTCTGTCTGTCTAATTCGAAGTAAACAGGAGTGAGATGTGAAGCTATGTTCTGATAAAAGTTGTCAAAACATATTGGGGTGTAAAATGGACAAGTTGCACCGGAAGTACAATTGACCAGCATTGTAAGTACAATTCCTTTGTCACGTTGTCTGGTGAGCTGAGAAAATAGATGAGTTGGAAAAAGGACGTAGTACATAGCGGATATTTTAACAGGTCGTCCTCCACCTTACCGAGGAGGGAGCTGACGTGTTTCAGGATTGAGAATATAATTAACCACCCAAGCAAAGATATTCACTTTCCGTTCTTCTGCGATCAACACTTGGGAAGTAATAAAAAATAAGTATATAAACTCAACCATAGTCCTGGAGTTGAAACGCATTTGTTCACAGGTTCCAACTTCCATCCAGTTAGAGATGAAAATCCCAGGTGGATCTAAAGACCGACGACTCAGTTGAAAAGTTGAGGAGGTGAGTTGAAATATGTGTATGTGCTTATGTTATGTTTAACACACGCGCACGCAACACACTTATACGATTACGAAACGTAAATAGAGTAAGTATGAGTAAGAAGTGGTTCAAATACTAGAGAACCCCACTATAGACATTAAGTAACATGAGACACAGTAACAGGAGATATATAGATGAATCCTCCTCCATGATGCAACAAATAAAATAACATCCACAGACACGAAGATATTTTTTGTATAATTAAAAAACGGCGATATGCCGAAATCGGCTAGTGAAAAATGTTCGTAGAAAGAGAAATGTAAATGTTGGTTTGTAAATAAGAAATACGAAAACAGAAAATAATAGAAAACTAATTGGGACGCGAAGATCGTTGCACTCACCGAAAAACAAAAGAAGAAGAAGAAGAAGAAGAAGAAGAAGAAGAAGAAGAAGAAGAAGAAGAAATATATTATTAACACAGACAAAGTGAAAACATTAAGAAAAAAAAGAAAAAAGAAATTTTAGTTACACAGCGCAATTGTGTTGTCACGAAAATGCGTCAATATGTTTAGTAAACCTGCCAATCAAACTGTTGCTATTTTCAAAAGCCACACTTGGATGTTCTTTTTGTTTAAACAAAGCAAGAAATATTAGGAATTGTGTTATGAAATTATGTTTGTTCCTTGTTGAAGTTTTCAGCTTTCATGTTTCGAAAAAATAACGCAATTAAAATTAAATTGAGAAAAAGAAGAATATGTGTAGATGCAATTGAAATTTGTATGTCATTAATATGTTTGCAATTGTTTTTTAGAAAGCTAAATGTTTTATAGTGTTTTGCTGATTTTAAGAAATCGTGTATTCCTGTTTAGACAGGGGTCTTTGATGACGTGGCACCCAGAAAAGTTTTGTTGCTATTTAATTGATATATATATATATATATATATATATATATATATATATATATATATATATATATATATATATATATATATATATGTAAGTAAATTCTTGGTACAGCAAAATGGAAGGAGAAATTTCAGAGGAAACATAATTTAATTTAAATACAAAAAAAAAAAAAAACTGGCATATATATATATATATATATATATATATATATATATATATATAGTAGCGTCCAAAAGTTAAGGAACGGTCGATCATTTTTTTAATGGCTTCTTACTTTATCTATGAAAAAGAAAAAGAAGTTTTTGTGAATTTTCCAATGTTTAATAATGGTAGTTAAAGAACAAACATTTTTTAATTTTTGATTTTAATACATATTAGTTTTTTTACATATAAATAAATTTAATTAAATTACAGGCGTCCAAAAGTAAAGGAACGAGGTAAATTCATTATGTAAAAATAAAGAATCCTTTCAGTATTTAGTGGAAAGCCCCTTGTTTTTAATCAAACTATGGCATCTTTTGCTGCAAGACAGAACCAATCGTTCACATGTTATAGGTGAAATATTATTCCAGGATGTTTTTATACATTCCCATAAATCATCAAGATTTTTTGGGTTTTTTTCTGTGATCTTATCACCAATAATTTTCCAAACATTTTCAATTGGATTCAGGTCTGGGCTCTGAGCTGGCCAATCCATAACGCAAATATTGGATCTATTTAGCTCTTCTAAAACTATTTTTGCTTTATGGCACGGTGCGTTGTCTTGCATAAAGATATCAGAATTAGAAAGATTAGGTACCACGCGTTATGGATTGGCCAGCTCAGAGCCCAGACCTGAATCCAATTGAAAATGTTTGGAAAATTATTGGTGATAAGATCACAGAAAAAAAAGCAAAAAATCTTGATGATTTGTGGGAATGTACAATACATCCTGGAATAATATTTCACCTATAACATGTGAACGATTGGTTCTGTCTTGCAGCAAAAGATGCCATAGTGTGATTGAAAACAAGGGGCTTTTCACTAAATACTGAAAGGATTCTTTATTTTTTCATAATGAATTTCCCTCGTTCCTTAACTTTTGGACGCCTGTAATTTAATTAAATTTATTTATATGTAAAAAAAAACTAATATGTATTAAAATCAAAAATTAAAAAATGTTTGTTCTTTAACTACCATTATTAAACATTGGAAAATTCACCAAATTTTTTTTTCATGGATAAAGTTAGAAGCCATTAACAAAAATGATCGATCGTTCCTTAACTTTTGGACGCTACTGTATATATATATATATATTTGCCCAGTTTAATGGAACGATTCTGAAATTTATTTTTTTGTTGGATGGTAAAAAGTGATTTTCAGTCGACCCTAAAAATTGTGCTGACGTCAACGTTTTGATTGCTTTCAACTTTTGTTGTTGGTTAAATGGGGATTTTGTAAAGGAAAGTGCTTTTATTTTATAAGGGAATCATTTTTTTATGTAACCGATTATGTATTTGTTTGTACTATTTTTGTAAAAGATTTTTTTCTCTTTTTGTGATTATGTATTGTATTGTATTGGCAGAGGTAGAAGTCGAATGTGGGGTTAATTAAAAAGATTATTAAGTTTTTAAAAAAGAAGATAAGAAAATAATGTTAATTTGAAAAAAAAATACAAAAATAAATGAGAAGAAATCATCATCAATAAGGTTAAAAGGTTGATAGAAGACAAATTTTGTTTTATATTTTCGGAGTGAGTTGCGATTTTGGGGAAGGGGGTTATTTTCGAGATTCCAAAGAGTGACCTAGTATGTTTCTCTTATTTGCCGATGTAAATCTACAGCGAACTGTTATTTGTCCCTTTCTGTTGTAAATGTCACATGTATATTTTTAAACTGTATATATATTTGGTGAAAAGAACCTAGAGTTGAATGCCTGCTGAGCCAAGCGGAACTTAATTCTGGAGTACAATGAGGTTGTATCTGATTCCCAAGGTGTTCAGCTTTTTCATGAGATCATCAGGAATTGGACCAAACTCACCTATTATTTTTGGCACGATGAAAGTTTTCTTATTCCACAATATTGTTGTTGTATTAAACTGTATATGTTCATATATCAACACTGTCGTAACTATTATTGTATGTAATTAATATGTTTGTAATTGTTTTTAGAAATTGTTTTATAGAGTTTTGATGATTTTAAGAAATCGTGGATTCCTGTTTAGAATTTATTTTACAATAGAAAAAACTAAATTAGACGAATACACGTATATACACACGTCATATAGATTAGAATCGGAAAAGTTTGAGCAGCACGGCGATGATCACTCTATACAGGTCTGAACGCTTCTTTCTTATAACTGCCTGCCTATGGAACTGTTCTGCTAGCTTGCTTCTTGACCGACTACAATATCGTTGCCTTCAAGTTCAATGTAAACAAGTTCGGAAAAGTCTGAAGATGTTTACTCCATACAGGTCTGAACGCATCTGCCCCAACCTCCAGCAACCTGCTTTGATGGTGCCTGTGTGCACCTCAAAATTACGTGTGAAACACGATTTTTCGAGAACGTTAAAAGATGACGGTCGCCATCTTGTATCTTTTCGTTTTTTCTTATCAGCCCGCAAAGACAGACACGATCACGTTTTTGCCCACA
>NC_136516.1:22149950-22224950 GCF_053919585.1 Euprymna scolopes | reverse complement strand
CAAGAAAGGCCGAGGACCAATAAAGAACGAAGTCTACAAACGTGGAAACCGAGAACAATGAAACAGAACTAACAGAGAATGAAGCAAATGAAATAAATAAAATAATACAGCTGATGAATGAGGAAAAAACAAAGCTCTCATCGTTAAGGAACCAAGAGCAGAAGAAATTAAAAACAGAAACAGAGAGGTTAACAAGCTCCTCGCACATATCCCAACAACTAAAATCACAGACTTAAACAACCTTATTTACGCAGGCGCCAAAATGGTAAGTATGAATCTCATATCAGAAAAATAACCGGGGACAAGCGGACTGACAAAACCTGGATGGGAAATAAGATTAGAAACTCAAATACACAAACATAAAAAGAAACCAAAATGATCAACAGGAAGAAAGCAATGTGGAGAAAACGGAATATTGGAAATGTAACTGGCAAGGAGCGGCTAAACAAGAAACATGAAGAACTGGACCAAAAATTAAAAGCAAAAGAAACGAGATTGAGACGATATAGATATAAAGCTGAACAATTCAAACAAAACAGAACATTTGAAACTAATGAAAGCCAATTCTACTGAAATGTGAACGGAGGAAAAACAAAAACAAAACAACCAAATCCGACAGAAACAAAACTCTACTAGAGTAATATATGGGAAGAGCGACGAGATCATAATAGAAATGCCGAATGGCTGAAAGACATGAAAGAAGAGTTACAACAAATAGAAGAAGAAACAGCGAATGAAATCAGCAAGGAAATCCTAAAGAAAACCATAGGAAAAATGGCAAACTGGAGAGCACCAGGCACGACGGGATACATGCATACTGCTTCAAAAAATGCATAGCCTTACACGAAAGACTAGCCCAAAACCTGAGAAGATGTATACAGGAAGCAAGCGTTCCAGACTGGATGACAAAAGGTAGAACTACACTGCTACAGAAGGACACGGAGAAAGGAACCGTTCCTATCAACTATAGGCCAATCACGTGCTTACCAACTATGAAGATACTGACAGCACAACTGAGGGAAAAAATCTACCAATCCCTGAATGACCCTAGACTTATCCCCGAGGAGCAGAAAGGATGCCAAAAAGGAAAAATAGGAACACATGACCTGCTATATATATAGATCAAAATATCCTAAAGGAGGTAAAAAGGAGGAGAAAGAATGTAGCCATGGCATGGATCGACTACAAAAAAGCGTACGACAGGATCTCCCAAGCACGGATAATAGAATGCCTAAAAATGTATGAAATACCAAGCTGGATCACCAATGTAATAGAAAATGCAATGAAAAAAAATGGAGACTGGAATTGACAGCTGATGGACAACACATAACAGAAATTAAGATACAAAGAGGCATCTTCCTTGAACAGTATTCTGAGAAAGTGCCAAGCCGGATACAAGTTCTCTAATACAGAAGAAAAAAATGAACCACTTGATGTACATGAACGATCTGAAACTTTTTGCAAGGACCGAAAAGGAGCTAGAGACACTAATTAACACTACCAGGATCTTCAGCCAAGATATCCAAATGGAATTTGGAATAGAAAATCTGCACAGCTAGTTATAAGAAAGGGAAAACTGGAAACGACAGAAGGCATGGAACTACTCAACCAAACAGAAATGAGGGCACTAGGAGAACAAGACAACTATAAATAATTGGGAATTCTGGAAACGGACACAATCAGAGCAACAGAAATAAAAGAGAAAATCAGAAAGAAAGGAATACCTCAGGAGAACAGGGAAACTCCTGGAAACGAAATTATAAAAGGACGATATTGACAGGTTCTACGTGAAAAGGAAAGACGGCGGGAGATGACTGATCTGTATGGAAGACGGTGTGAAGGACACGAAAAAAGAACTAGAAAAATACATAATTCAAAACACCGAAAGGATAATTATGGTTGCGAGAGACACCGAAAAAACAACAAAACAGAAAACAGAGAGACAAATGACAAAACGAGAAAAGAGAAATGGGAAGAGACACAACTCCACGGAAGATTCATAAGAATGACAAAAGATGAGAATAACGAAAACACCTGGACATGGATGCAAAAAGGACATATAAACCGAGAAACTGAATCTCTAATAACTGCAGCACAAGATAACTCGATAAGAACCAACCATATCAAAGCAAGAATCGATAAAACACAAGAAAACAGTAAATGCAGACTCTGTGGACAAAAAGACAAAACGATGAACCGTACATTAAGTGAATGCAGCAAACTGGCCCAAAAGGAATACAAAAACAGTCATGACGAAGTGAGAAGGGCGGTGCACTGGGAATTGTGCAAACGACTGCATCTTGAGCGTGCAGACAAATGGTACAAGCATAAACCCGCAACAGCACTCAAAAACGAGAACCACAAAATCATATGGGGCATGGACATACAGACGGACAAACCCATCCAAGCACGAAGACCAGATGTCGTAATAATTAACAAGAAAGAAAAATCCTGTCAAATGGTAGACTTTGCTGTCCCAGCTGACCACAGGGTGAGTATGAAAGAAAAGGAGAAACGAAGCAAATACACAGAGCTAGCCAGAGAGTTAAAAGGTATTTAGATGATGAAGAACATCAAAATAGTACCGATAATAGTAGGAGCACAAGGAACAATTCCGAAAAACTTCGAAAAAAGAATGTCAGAAATTGGAATCAGAGGAATAACTGCAAAAGTACAACGACTAACGATAATGAAAACAAGTAATATATGAAGGAAAACCTTGAATGCGGAGAATAATACAAGAAGACAATATAACAAATAAGCGTTACAGCGAATGAAGCACACCGAAACTGCATATCTACAAGTTCTACACCCCTATCATGCATTCCCCCCATAGTTTCACCACCGCTCCTCCCAATAAAAAGTGACACCAAAGAGCTGATAATGTCAAGAAGGACTGAAAGACCGAGGAGAGAGCGCCAGCCAGACCTCGGTTGAACAAGCGCAAAGAGAACTGGAACTTTGGGGAGGCTTAGTGCCACTCAAATTCCAGTATAAACCAATGGGCACTACCGGCGGGAAATCAATGGCAAGAGGCTGTTGCGATGATGCGAATTCATTTGCAAATGCTATCGAAGGAGGTGGAGAGAACTGGACGTCTGGGGAGACTTGTTGTCACTCAGCCTCCAGAGAACACCACAGGTTTCCAATCAGATCGTTTGTTGACTTGTATGAAAGCTCCATGTGAGCCAATAATAATAATAATAATAATTATTATTATTATTATCATTATTATTATTTGCGACCCAAATTCCAGTGAAGACCAATGGTTGCTGCCAACGAGAAATCAACGGTAAGTGGCTGTTACGATAAGGCAATATCATCTGCAATCGTCATCAAAGGAGGTTGATAGTGTTGGGGAGACTTGTTACTCAGACTGCATAGAATGCACAAGTTGTTATCGAAGAATATCTTTGGTGACGCCCTGTGTAGCTAACTCTAGCGAGTAAATGATGATGATGATGATGATGATGATGATGATGATGGGCCCTGTGCTGAAAAACTGCTCACACCTGATCGTATCTTCCATCCATACAAACTCACCATTTACCCATGCATAAAGTACTCTTGCCACATCTGTCTATCTCATCAACTATTAAGCTCATCCAATCAAACATCTCATAAAGAGTGTCAAATTTAATAGGTCCCGCGGCATCAAAAAATTGCGAACCCTTGTCGCACCGCTGCGATATTATCTCTATACTTGTTTTAGATTTATTTTTGTTCAATTAGATTTTTTTTTTTTTTTGCGAGTACTTTAATGAAATGTGTTGTAGTGACCACGGGTCACTGTAACCTCTCGACATAATTAGCCCTAAACTTACCCGGCAAGCAGCAAAATTTCATCCCTTCACAGTAGACGTCCTCGGCCTCCTACTCTATGAATTTATTCTCTCAAACATCTAGCCTTTTCTACTCAGTTCTCCTGCCTGTACAAACAAGCTGTAATTTAAATGTAATGTACACACACACACACACACACACATACATACATACATACATATATATATACATATATACATATATATATATATATATATAATAAAGCCCCTACTTAAGATGTTCTTGTAGATAGTGTCACTAATTCACAAAAAACAACGTACGTATTCGTCGCCATGTGCTCTGCTACAGACAAATGAATGTATAAAAAATAATGATGGCAATATAAAAATCTAATTAAACCAAATGATGATGACCTGCGTGACTACTCCTAGTAAATAATGATTATGATGATAATGAGGAGAAGGATGCTGAGGAGGAGAATGCTGAGGAGGAGGATGCTGTGGAGGAGAATGCTGAGGAGTAGGAGGATTATGAGGAGGGTGAGGTTGATGAGGGGTGGGGATAATGAACGTGGGCTTTCTCTCTACCGCGCTAGAAAACCTCTTCACACCTGACAGCATCTCAGATGTCGGAAAGCTTTCTATTCTAATAATGTATTCTCTCGAACATCTAGCCTTTGGAATTCTTTTTCTGTTCAATTTTACTGTGTGTGCAACCAAGCAGAAATAATTTTTTAAAAAATGTAATTCTACATTATATCACACTGATAGTGTCCCTACTTAAGTTTTTCTTGTAGATCTGGTCTCTAATTCACAGAAACGTCTCACGTATACGTCGTTGAACGTCTTGCTATGGGCGAATAAAAGGATTATGATGATAAAAAAATCTAAATAAACCAAATCGTCAATTATATTTTGAAATATTTCTAAACGCAACATAAATGCATTCAATAAGTTGCCAAGCCTTTTCGTATGGGAATTTTATTGGTAGTACACACGTGAAACTCTAATCCCCTTCGAAGTAATCTCCTCCGGTTACAATGCACTTGTTGTACCGTTCCAATGACTCTAGAAAACCATTAGAAGTCCTCTTGTGTAGGCGTGTCAATGATCCTCGTCACAGCCTCTTTCATCTTCTCAATGGTCTTTTAAAATCACCCTTTTATGGTTTTCTAAAAGCTTACGTAATAACAGAAAATCACAGGAAGCCACGTTTGGACTATAAAGAACGCAAGGAACTTTCTTATTGACCATCTTGGTCAAATTTTCTGTGACAAGAATTAAAGTGTGGACTGGTACATACGCGAAAATCTTCAGCATCTTCAATTCCCTGCGAGTAATTGTGTGACCCCACACTGAAATCAAATTGTAAACTCATGTCTTTATAGACACACGACGGTCCTATGAAATCCTTTATTTGGCCAATCAACCCTGGTTTTGTCATGTTTTTTACTCCTCTTACATTCTTACAAACTCCTTGCCTTCCTTGAATCTTTTGTGTCACTCAAAAACCGATGCTCGATTAATGCAAGATGGCTCAAAAGCCGTGTGAAGCATTCCATATGTTTCTGTGGCATTTCCAAGTGCCAGAAAGCCACTAACGCCCGAAAGTATCATGTACCTCTGTAAGGCCACCATTCGCCCATGTATGGAGTATTGTTGCCATATTTGGACTGGTGCATCTGCTACTAGTCTCTCGCTCCTAGACAAGGTTCAAAAGAGAGTCGCCAACCTGAGAGGTCCTGAACTGTCATCTAAGCTTCAGCCTCTGTGCCATCGACGAAATGTAGCATCCCTCTGTCTGTTCTACAAGTACTTTAACGGTGAATGCTCCGACGAACTGCAAGCACTCGTACCCCCTCGACGTAACTACGCCTGACAAACCCGACAAGCAGCTAAATCCCACCCCTTCACAGTAGAGATCCCTAGATGTAAGAGAGCCTTCTACTCCAGTAGTTTCTTCACCAGAACAGCTAGACTTTGGAATTCCCTTCCGGGTTCCTGCTTCCACAACTGTACTGACATGCAGAAGTTCAAGTGTAACGTGAACCGACATCTTGCTGCCCAACTCCCCACATAGTACCCCTGTAGATTATGTCATTGATAGTAGCGCCCTGCATCAAAGTGGCGATGTGCCTTGTTTGGGGTGAAAATGTAATAATATATATAAAAATTTTTTGAATAGAATGTTATTGCTTATCACTCTTGTAATATATCCTTACATCAGGATTGTTTCTGACAATCAGGTTTTAGCAGTGTGCATTCCAATTCCTGCTGTAGCTGTTGATCTTTACTCGAAATCAGAGTGATCTCATAAGATGCGTAGTAATCGCATACTGAATTTTCAAGATTCTACAATTTTAAATGCCTATAAAAATATATGCAAACATATTGAAGCCACCTCATACGCATATATATATATATATGTATATATATACATATATATATATACATACATATATATATGTATATATGTATACATATACATATATATATATATGTATATATATACATACATACATATATATATATGATGATTGCAACGCCTTGTCAGACGAGTGCCACTCCCTCAGACATTTAAAATCCATGAGCCCAAATACCTGAGGGAGTATCTATACAAAGATGATGTTACAGAGTCTTAGCTTTGTACGACAGCTAAGTCTCTCTCTCGGTTAAAAATGTTGAGATCCAGCAACAAGCAAGAGCAAGATAGCCAGCAATAAATTAAACTGCAGACCAGCTTAATGCGGGTACTGGTCTTCCGCTTTATGGTTTTTTAAATCAGAGATTTGCTTCTCCTAGAAAGGTTGCCTTCACCACGGCTTACGGGAGCCCTCTCCACCCCAATAGACATATACACACACACAAATATACACGGTGCTAGTTGGCCTTTGACCCAGAAAAAGAGTTCATTCGCCCTTTGTAAGGTCTTGTTTTTAATCCTTCATGGAGACAAGCCGCTTTCCTCACCAAACAAATCTGGTGGTGGAACCAGTTTAGTCGCCGGTGACCCAACCATGAGGCAGGTAGTACTGGGTTACATGGTACCAGTAGCATATGACATGACCTGACATAAATATGTATATGTATATATATATATATACATATATACATACATATATATATACATACATACATATATATGCATACATACATATATATATATATATATACATATATATATATATATATGTATATATATATATAATGAAAATTACAATTAAAATGTACCAAAATGATCCAAGATGGTAAAATTTAAGTATATTATGAATATTAAAGAAATAATATTTATAAAATTATCTCAGCCAGATGTAAAAGCTCGATAAAACCAAATAGGAAATAGAGCTTATAATATGAGCAAACAGTTAATAAAACATGTTAAAAAACACTTTCAAATGAGTTAAAAACATATTTAATCTGAAAAGGAAACACTAGATAAATGGATAGTCCTTATTCCGTGGAGTTTCGAAGAAATACTTTCCTTCTCATCAGAGGGTAGGAATTAGCAAAATGCGGGATCGGATTTTGCATGCAGATGTATTTGATGAAACAATAAGTAAGTCAAAGATCTTACTTGAAAACAAAAAAGTGAAGCAGAGGGAATATGGTGAAGAAAAAGGTGATTACACATGAATGGATAGTCTGGTGGAAGATAAAAAAATCCAGTGACGGTAAAATCCAAATGTAAAACTTCAAGAAAGATTTTACTTGTACAAATGGAAATACTTTTAACTTTCTTGAAGTTTTACATTTGGATTTTACCCTCACTGGATTTTTTATAAAAAATCCAGTGACGGTAAAATCCAAACGTATATATATATATATATATATATATATATATATATATATATATATATATATATATATATATATATGGGTTCATTCGCCCTTTGGAAGGTTTTTTTTTCATCCTTCATGGAGACCAGCCCCCCTCGTCACCAAACAAGTCTGGTTGGGGGACCAGTTTAGTCGCCGGTGACATGACCATGAGGCAGGTAGTACTGGGTTACATGGTACCAGTAGCATATGAGATGACCTGACATATTTATATATATATATATATATATATATATAAATATAGATACATACATTCATACATACATACATATATATATATATATATATATATATATATATATATATATATATATGTATATATATATATATATATATATATATATATATATAGTTTACGAGAATTAACGGATATTTTTTAGATGTTTTCGCCGAAAATATTTATTGGATATAAATTCTCGTGTAATCTTTAAACATATCATCTTATGGATATCTTTTAAAGATGCGTTTGTATATAAAATTTCTTTTTAAGATTTTTCTTAGTATATAAAAATTCGCTTCTTAAAAAATAAATGCCGACCTCGTAATGATTTGTTTCTGAGGTTGACTATGACGTTTTGCAGGAAAGAAACACATTTGAGCAGTGTTAGGTTTTCTTACGATCTACGGAATTGAATTCATTGAAAAAAATGAAAACATTCTTGAATTGAATCATACCGACTTCCACCTCACTATATATTGCATATTGTAGAATCTACATCTACGCGTAAAGTTTTAAGGCGAAAGTCTGATGTCATTCAGTCATACTGTGAGGCCTTTAATATTTCCTTGATTTGCTGTATTGTTTTTATTTTTGTTTGAAAGTTAAAAAACAGAATAATTCAGAATCGGGTTTTTCGCCTTTCGTAATCTATCTTTTTTTCTATCAACCTCTGTTTTTCACAAGCTTTGTTTGCGTTTGCTCTTATTAAATAAACCTTTGTCACCTTGTTCTAATTAGGTTTTCTTGTTTTGTGAAAGCGTATCTTTTCAAGAATACCTCCTGTTGCGTAATATCGTTTACAAGTGTTATTTCACTGAGAAAGGGAATTAGGACAACGAAACAACAAAGCTACTGCGCGCGCCTAATACTTTTAAATTCGGCCATTTGCGGAATAAATAAGATTTTTTCACACAAATTAAATCATACAAAATAACAAAAAAAAAAAAAAAAAAAAAAAAAACATCACAGGGATTCGGTTGTAAATCTAATTATACATCCCTGAATTTTTCCAAACGATCATTGCAAACACAAACCATTGATTAAGTAACACGATATCCTTTGATGTTTTTTTTTTTTATTATGTAAAATGCTGGTTAGCTTTGTTGAAAAATTAACTACGCTTTATATTAATACTGAATTTATTGGTTACTAGACTACCCGTGATCCGTTGGGTCAGTATGTTATATTAGATATAGAATTCATGTATGAGCGTGACACTTGTGAAGTAAAGAAAATAGTTATTTTTTTTGACATAACAAAAACATTTCTATGAAAGTATATTAAAATGAAAAAAAAATGTAGATAGATTTCTATGAGTCGTTCTGTTTATTATAATCAATTATTTTTGAAAAACAATTTGCAGCTACTGAATTATAAGTGGTTGGCCATACTTATAGGTAAATGTGCACTGAACAGATACCATAATACTTATTATAGTTAAATTCAAATTTTGATATATCTGCTTTTTTTTACACCGTTCATTTCTGTGTTACGTTTAAGTTATTTTAAACCCCACTCTTCCCATGTTAAATAATAATTTCGAAATAATAACATTAATATTTCAGCGTCGCAATTGTTCTTTTGTTTTTTTGTTTATTTTAAACCCCCACTTTTCGCATGTTAAATAATAATTTCGAAATAATAATGTTAGTATTTCAGCGTTCCAATTGTTCTTTTTTTTTTGCGTTTAAATTATCCAAAATAGCAATTGTTAATACTGTCTGCTTTTTTTTACATCGTTCATTTCTGTATTACGTGTAAGTTATTTTAAACCCCACTCTTCCAATGTTAAATAATAATTTCGAAATAATAACGTTAATATTTTAGTGCGCAGGTCATTCGCGCTTGCACAACTAGATGTCGTAAACTGGAAAGTGGGTTACATACACCGTTACAAGGTCATTGAGTTTTATAATGATATAGATTTAGCTGGTTTAAATTTAGTTCGAAAGATAGACTAAATACAGGTAAGTAAATTATTACTAGGGCTATGACAACAGCATATTCTTTTCATTGTTTTGACTCTCGAGTATATATCCGACACAGTTAGACACAGTTAATCACTCGATAGCTACATCACTCTATATAAAAGCATATAGGATATCAACAGAATCAAACAATGAAAAAATATGCTGTTGTCCTTGCCCTAATTATTACATATACACTGGGATGAGAGAAAATACACGGAAAAAAACGTCTGAAATATGAACAGCTACATATTTAAATAATATACAAGGAACGTTTAAGCAAAAATATAACTCGTAAAAGAAATTATCAGTGCAAAATAGTAATCATGTTAACTAATCTTGTAAATCTTTATTTCTCCTCTTAAAGTCGGAAATGACACGAAAACTGAATTATGGTGATTAAAAAAGCCATTTCCTTATTTACGTTATTATGTATGTATTAATTTATTTACCCATTTCTTTTTTATATGCATGCCCTCAAAATAAAATAAAATAAAAACTCTTGTTAAAATTATTATTGGAATTTATTGTTGTCAATTTGCGTTTAGTGATTCGCTTGCTATTATAATCGAACTAAACGATTTCTTCGTTCAATAGATGGTCTGGCCACGTGAGTTTTTTGAAAAAAAAAACAAAGAAAAACCGGTAGACGCTGTTCATTTGGAGTGGATTTTCAGTTAATCATACTAATAAAGCTCCACCTAGCGTCGAATATGTTAGCAATAGGAGTAGATAATTCCATTCAATTCAAGTTGGGAATGATACGAGGATAAAGGTGAATAGCAACAAGAATTACATACGCAAACTTTGCCAGTTGAATTTCGGTAAGCAAAAAAGACCCTTCTTTATTTCAGTTATGTATGTACAGGTATTTATTTACTTACTTTTTTTCTTGTACGCATGCCCCCCCCCCGCCGCAAAAAACTACTGTTAAAATTATTATTATTATTATTGGAATTTATTATTGTCAATTTACGGTTTGTAGTTCGCTTGCTATTTTCCTCAAAATAAACGCATGCTTCAATGAATGGATTGTCTGGCAACGTGTTTATTTATTTATTTTTTTTTCAAAAGATAAAACGGTAAGCGCTGTTCTTTTTTAGTAGAATTTTCAGTTAGTCATTTGAAAGAATCTCTCCATAGCGTTGAATATGTTAGCTAAAGGAGTAGACGATTCCAGTCAAATAAAGTCGGAAATGACATGAAGACAAAAAGTGAGTAGCTGCAAGAATTACATACGAAAACTCTTCGACTGAACTCTAGTAACCAAAAAAATTCCCTTCCTTATTTCATTTAGATGGGAACCTATCGCATCACTTTCTACTAAACATGTCAATCGAACGTATATTTAGTACAATACCGATTCATATTCTCCAAAAATTCTAACAAAACACTAGCAGTCATCCGTAGGTCTCTACAGAATGTGTCGCTGCCATTGCGCACAGAAATCACTATTTCCATTTCTTTCAACTGAATGGATGTACTGAGATTAAGCCGCTCTAAGGACTGCCAGCAACTACCGTAACGTGTAATACAACACGCGAGGGAGTTGCATGCTCAGTCCGTAAATTCCAAAACAGCTGAGTAAGGGCTGGGTTCCCAGCAGTTTTGGCAAATAATAAACAGGATCCTGAGCAGAAGCCTGTTCTTATCCCAACAATCATCAATCTACCTGGGGCAATCTCCTCGGCATCGGACAAAGCCAAATTCTGTGCTAAGACATTTGCAGATACTTTTTCCGTATGCGATCAAAACCGCTGGTATTTTTCCCGTGTCTAAAAACACGTTATGCGAAATAAAAGTATATGTGCGTGATGTTGTCAAGCTAATCAAAAACCTTGATTTTAGTAAAGCAACCGGTCCTGATGGCATTTCAATTATACTGCTCAAAAAGCTTCAACAGCAACTATCTTTCATACTTCGAAGGCTATTTAAACGTTGTCTTCAGGAGAAATGCTTCCCAGCATCCTGGAAAAAAACTCATCAGCTTACCCCGTCTTTACAAATGAAGTGGTCGGTCATCTCCCTCTCAGAATGAACCAATCAGTCTCCTGTGCATCATAAGTAAGTTGCAATATTGTTTCCGTTCTGCTTATCATCATCATCATCTTTAGCAGCAGCAGCAGCATCACGCCGGAATCTTTCATAGCTGAAGAGGACTAGTAAGGGACGGTGCTTTATCTCATGGTGTTGTAGCAGTCCATACTCAGTGTGGAATGTTTCCCCACAAGTAGTGCAAGGGCACTTACCATAGATATGCCTTTGGTAATGTTTTTGTTCAAACCGGTCTTTATTTTTGCCTGTATTGCTGTCTTTCCTTTGTGAAGTTTACTGTGCCAGTAACTTCGGTCTGCTGCAAGCTCTTCCTAATTTTTCGTCTT
Organism: Euprymna scolopes; assembly: GCF_053919585.1. Lineage (NCBI taxonomy): Eukaryota > Metazoa > Mollusca > Cephalopoda > Sepiida > Sepiolidae > Euprymna > Euprymna scolopes. Next base: position 22,212,763 of record NC_136516.1, on the reverse strand, counting down.
CCTATTCATTGCCTTTAGATGGCGCTGTATCACATCCTTGTAGCAGTTTCTGTCCACCAATCTCTCTATACCCATTTTTCCAATTATCCATAATATAGGATGTTGGGGATGGTATTATCTTCCACTCTCGCTACACCTCCAGTCGCAGTTGTCTGGTGGCAAGTACGACTTCTATGCTATCCATGTTGACTCCTTTGAGTATTTAAACATTTGGGATAAGATTGCTCTATTTAATTTCCATATTTTTTCTACTAGCTCAGATAATTGTGTTCTTCTAGATCTGCAGCAGATGTTCTAACTGTCATATCTCAACGGAGGCTTCATCTTTGCAGTAATCGCTTTTGACATATCGAGGGCATTTAATACAGTAAGGCATAAAGGTTTAGTTCACAAGATTCCAGGTACGATACAGCTGGAAATTTCTACTTAATTATTAAATCATTTCTCGCTGATAAGTTTATAACAGTAGTAGTTTATGAACAGATATTAGAACCTCACGTTGTTAACGCTGGCTTCCTTCATTGTCTATCCTGGGCCCAACTCTGTTCTTGATCTGCATCAATGATCTACCAAATTTACATTCTTGAACTATTCGTAGACATTTTTGATTATGACACTACTATAATGGAAACACATTAAAGGACGCAAATGAACATGATCTCTCTGATTCTCCATCCGCTGATCTTGAATAGGTGATGCGCTAGGGAAAGGGTTGCTGGTTAATTTTAATGCATCGAAAATCAAGCTTCTATCTTTCCATCATCAACGCTCTGACATCCGGCTTCCATCAATTGAAAATAATAACTCCTATCTTGCAGAGGCTTCGTGTTTTGAAAAGCATCTGAGTCCGACATTTTACTCCTGATGTGAAGTAGAACAGGTACATTAAATCTGTTTCTAAGCCGCTTAAAAATGGCCGAATCATTCTATCACTACAGCAGATGCAATTTTCTACCTGTACAAAAGAGAGGTACGTCCTACAATGGAGTACTGTTTCTATATCCGAGCAAGATCTTCTCCAAGCATTCATCCTATCTTGATAGAGTTGAAATCCGATTTCATAGCCTTGTGGGGTGCCCTTTTCCTTTCCTTGCAACCTCTTTCTCACAGAAGAAATTTTACTTGCCTGTCTACGCTCTATCGTTATCTTCATCGCAAGTGCTCGTCTAAGCCACGATCTATGGTCTCCCCTTGCCAAACATTTATGATAAACACTCGTCTACCTCAAGTTACTATCCAGAATTTCACCATTTATCTGTACCTAAACCTAAACGTAGATTCTATGAACAAAGCTTCTTTTTTATATCTGACCGTATGTGAGAACTCATTCACGTTTGTCTACTTTTCAGCGTACTACAATGTGGTCGTCTGCAAGTCCAATGTAAGCAAGTTCTTGAGTCGTCCACTAAATAAATCCAATTTACGAAATTTCCACTAGTAATGAGCTCTACGTTACTGTCCCAATGACTACCATCTTCTCACTAATCTTTATTCTCGAATGGCCTCCGGGCCTTGATAAGAGGTGACTCCTTTGCAAAAACAAATTTCACATACATATGGTATGTTGTTAAGTTCAGTGTTTTCTATGTGTTATTTTGACTTGTCTAACCCTTTAACGTGTAGCCCTGAACTTTTACCGTTCGGGTTAGGGTTAGGGTTAGGGTTACCGTTCAGTCTCCAAACCCAAAATGCATAATTGATTACTGTTTCGTGCAGGCCTGAATTAATGAAATACAATATTTTGTCCCCATTAGAGAACTTCTGGACTTCTTTGAAATGGATTTTCTGGGATCCACCTACATTTTTTAAAAAGCCAGAACAAATTCAAGCAGTAAGAGTGAGCATGCACGGGTTGATATGCCAGCTAGTATGAGACGCATCGGAGAGATGCTGATGACAGCGGTTCGTGGATTTCAGCTTAACTGATTTATTGAAAAGCATCTGGTTTTTTAAAGGATTAAAGTATCTCCAAGAAAGTTCATTTCAAACAAATTCACAAAGTTATCTAATTTTATAAAATAAACGTTTGTTTTTATTAATTTACGCCTGCGTGCATTCGGTTATTAAAAACGCGTTTACGCAGTTTGATTTGGACACTGAAAGGTAAACCTCGGTGCTACAAATGCTATTTTTGTCCTATTTTTTTTTTTTTTTTTTTTTTTTTATTACATTTTCACCCCAAACAAGGCAAATTGCCACTTTGGTGTAGGGGGCTACTATCAGGGGCAACAACTACTGGGGTACTATGTAGGGATTTGGGCAGCAAGGTGTCGGTTCACGTTACACTTGAACTTCTGCACGTCAGTACTGTTGGGGAAGCAGGGACCTGGAATGGAATTCCAGAGTCTTGCGGTTCTGGGGAAGAAACTATTGGAGTAAAAAGATCTTTTACATCTAGGGACCTCTACAGTATGGGGGTGGGATCTAGTAGCCTGTCGGGTTTGTCGAGGGTGCTCGCGTCGTGGGGGCACAAGTGATTGCAGTTCATCAGAGCATTCACCACTAAAATACTTGTAGAACAGGCAGAGGGATGCAACATTTCGTCGATGGGACAGAGGCTGAAGCTTAGATGCCAGTTCAGGGCCTATCAGATTTGCGACTCTCTTTTGAACCTTGTCAAGGAGCGAGAGACTAGTAGCAGATGCACCAGCCCAGATGTGGCAGCAATACTCCATACATGGGCGAATGGTGGCCTTATAGAGGTACAGGATACTTTCGGGTGTTAGTAGTTTTCTAGCACGGTAGAGAGAGCCCACCTTTCTTGCAGCGGCCCTGGCAATGCCTTCAATGTAATTGTTCCAACTCATGTTTCCTGTGAACGTTAGGCCAAGGAGTTTGAAAGATGGACTCTCAGATAAAGAGTCGTTGGCCATTGCTATTGGTGGTAGAGAGGGTTTCTTGTAATTATTGAATGAAACTAGTTTAGTCTTGGCAGCATTGAACGCGACCAACCACTTTTGTCCCCATTCCACTACAGATTGGAGGTCTTCCTCTAGTGTTTCTGCCATTTCTTTAGAAATGTGTTCATTCGTCTTCCTGTCGTGTCTGCCATAGAGTGTAGTGTCATCAGCATATATACCCATCTCAGAGGCAATGTTGTCGGGGAGGTCATTTATGAATATCAGGAACAATAGAGGTCCAAGGATAGAACCCTGGGGCACTCCCGCATTTATATCATATTGTTTAGATGTGCGACCGTCGAGGACTACCTGGATTTTTCTCTTATCTAAGAAGGATTTAATTATGTTAAGTATTCTACCAGTGATACCGTATGATCTGATTTTACTGAGGAGACCCTCATGCCATACCCTGTCAAAAGCCTTAGATATATCTAGAGCTACCGCTCTGCCTTCCCCCGCTTTGTCCAGTGATTGGTATATACGTTCAGAGATCACGGTGAGGATGTCTGCTGTGGAACGGGCTTGTCTAAATCCATATTGTTTGTCAGTCAGTAGTTTAGCATCTGTAAGATGATGGATTAGAGCGTGGTTAATTATGGTCTCAAATATTTTGGCAAAAAGTGGAAGGAGGCTAATGGGGCGATAATTTGATGGGTCTGTCCTTTCACCAGAATTCTTGAATACTGGTACAACAGAAGCAGTTTTCCAACAGCCCGGAAAGCAAGCTTCATTAAGACATTTGTTGTAGAGTTTGGAGAGAACTGGAGCTACTTCGGCTGAGCACTTTTTTAATAGCACAGCTGGGATAAGATCGGGTCCACATGCTTTTGAGGTGTCAAGGTTTTTTATGATAGCATGCACCTGAGCAGGGGTGGTTTTCAGATCGTCTAGTGTGGCGTCTGTCCGCATAGGAAAGTCAGGTAGGGGGTGGTTGGAAGGGTCCAGTGTGGAGTTTGAGGCAAACCGACTGGCAAGCATGTTAGCCTTGTCGGTTGCTGAGGAGACAACCTCGTGATTGTTGGTTAGTGGGGGAATTGTCGATTGCCCATTATTTACTACACTGTTGTAGATTTTCCAGAAGTCTCGAGTTCCTAGTTTTTGTGCTTCGATGCGCTTTTTAGTGGTTTCCGTAAATTCTCTCTTAGCTGTCGCTATTTCTTTCTTAACGTTATTTCTAGCTTCTATATACTTCAGTCTGTTTGAACTGGACTTATGTCGGTTAAACCTACGGTATGCATGCTGCTTTTGAGTAATGGCAGTTGCACAAGTCGACGTAAACCATTGGGGAGAGTGGGGCTTACTATAAAATTTCCGCATGGGAACATGCGCTTCGATTGCAGTTTTGAACCAGTCAGTGGTCTCGTTTGCACACTGTTCAGCAGGGAGAGAGAAAATATTTTTCCATGGAGCATCTCTAATTAGTTCCCTGATGGCTTCCCAGTCAGCCTTATTATAATATCTCGTTGTTTTGAGCACTGGCTCTTCAGTTTTGGGTCTAGAGTTTAGGGCGATTTCAACCATTATCACTGCATGATCAGCGTTCCCGAGTGGGCTGTGGGCCTTCGCTATGCAGTCATCGGGAACTGTGGTCAAAAACAGATCTAGAAGTGATGCGTGTTGTTCTTCCTGGTCAGGGAAACGGGTTGGAAACGTAACAATTTGTGATAGGGAGTGAGATATAGCGAAGCTATGGGTTGTGCTGCCCGCTGCATCTGTGTGAGTAGAGAATCCAAGCCAGTTTTTGTGGTGGACATTAAAGTCACCAAACACATGTATTTGTGCGCTAGTGTCGAGGGACAGTGCCGTGTCTATGCTGTCAGATACTTTGTTTATTATGGAGCAGTCCTGAGTCGAGGGAGAGCGGTAGAGAAAATAATAGTAGCTAATACTGTGTTGCACGTTTAGTCTAAAGCACATAAAGGCTTGATCATCTGTTTCTAGGTTTGTTTCTCTAGTCAAGGGAAGGGTATTACGAATGTAAACTCCAAGTCCGTGCATATGTCTGTCAGAGTCCTTACGGCAGAGTGGGAGATATCCAGGCATGTTAAAGTGGTTAGAGGGAATGGAGGAGTGTAGGTTAGTCTCACTTAGTGCTAAGATATCCGGGGTATTTGTTAAGAGAAATGCTTCAACATCAGCTAAGTTAGTTCTAAGCCCACGGATATTTGTGAATGAGAGCCTCAAGGGAGGAGGCAAGTTGAATTTGTTTGTCCCTAATCCTGGTTTAAGCTTATTTTTAGATTGTACTGTCGTCATATTTTTTTTTAAGAGTTTCGGTAAGGGGGAGCTAAGCAAGAGGTTATGCGGAGCTTCAGACATGCATCACAAGTAGACCATCAGCTGACCTTTCTCCAATTAGGATTGTGGCCTCAGGAAAGCCCACCGGGGATGAGTGCAGGGTCCCTTTCCATGCGCGTCATGGCACTGCAAACAACCCGATATTATTCAACTGTTGATGGAGCAGCCGCTCTAAGCGCTACCAAAGAGTTAGGGCTCCTGTACTACCAGTCGGGAACAGCAGCCAGGAACTGTCAATCCGGTACCCTCAACCCTTTAGGAGAAGGTCAACCCAATCTAACTGCTCAGGCATATCTTATACTCAAGCACTCCCAAATGTTCAGTTTTAGGGGTGGGGCATGCTGGGAATGGGGAAGAACGGCGTTCATTGCCCTAGCCAGGAAACAAGATCTACCGCTGGGTGTTTCTGTCGAATCACTGAGATAGTGTCTCTGCGCTTGACTAATAGGCAAAGAAGGAGTATGGAAGCCGGGCGATAGACAGAGCCTATCTACTCCTTAAGCAATTTAGGTTTGCAAACCGGTGAATTTGTTTGAGTCACCAGCTCTAGGAAGGTTGTCATCCAAGACTGAAGAGGCCTCTCTCCCCTTTGGTTTAGTTTCAGAGTTTTCCTTCTCCTAGACGGATGATCTGGGAAGATCTACTGGGTCCGTCAGCCCTGAGAGGGTTTTCTCCGCGCCTAGGTTCTAATCCAGGTATTTCTGCGACCCCGCGTTGTTAGTGTTACTGGGTTAGTTTGTTGGGGATTATATCTACTGATTAGTTACACTCCTCAAAGTGATTTAGGGACATGCTATTTACTTGTTAATGGATAAAGGGGGTGGGTGAAGTTCATGCAGTGTAAGCGTCTATGTTTGTAAGAGGGCTTGTTAGGGAGGAGATAATGTGATTTTAGTCGTACCTTTTTTTTTATTTTATTAATGTTAGCTTAGGTCTAGTATAGTGTTACAGTATGAGTAGGTATTAAGAATTGAGCTACGAGTTGTGCCCGAGCTATTTTAGATGATAGGAGGGTTAAGATGTAAGTGCAATATAGCATGGATAAGACAGCAAGTATTGAGTCATGCGTAATTAGGTGAATAGATATATATGGGCAGGTTTTCAGTAGGTGCGAATAGAGTTGGAGTTGTAGGTATTTTTTAGTAAGAGTCATGGGGCGTTTTGCATAACAAGGAGTGTCGTTTCAATATCGTAATTAATCGTTGCAAAACTCGAGACAGTTGTGTAGTGCATATCGCTTTGTTTCTGGGTACTTTGGCTGTTAAGTACCTGCCTTTGTGTGCATAGGCTGTTAAGTCCCTTACTGGATAGGAATGAGCTGTAATGCATGCCTTAGAGGTAGAAATGTATAGATGTTTAGTGATGGTTATTAAAACAGTTTGCATGTGAGGGATTAGGGGCTGGAAGTTAGCGATTCAACTACAGATGCGGAGCACCGGAGCAATGTGGGAGTTTAGTGGCGGATAGGTTGGAAGGAGTAGATTGTTAGCGTTCAAGAGCAGAGGGGTTATTTATTTACAGATGGATTTCCATTAGGATTTTTGAGTTACAGGTAAGGTTTAGTCTGAAGAAGGGAGGAAATTTTTTTTTTTTTTTTTTTTTTTATGCATGCAGGTAAGACAAACGCAATCGTCTTGGAGGTAAAATGTATTTCATTTGACTTGTTGGTTTAGTGGTCTCCATCAATTCAGTTACGGACATGTCTTTGTCATACATTTTTCTATTAAAACAGTTTCTTTTTGGGAATTACAGACTTGTTGAACTCTGTTCCTGCTAACTGTTTTTCTATAGTTTTGATCTTGTATTTTGTATTGATCTTGATATATGTATTGGGTTTTGTTTTGAAGACATGTTTGCCTGCTTTTCCAGCTGTCCATATAAAAGCATATAGCGTGCCTTAGCTAAAAAAAAAGCATCTTTTATTGTAGTTAGTTCATTACGTGAAGCAGCTCCCCGTCTTGTATGAAGCAGTTCCCATTTAAAAAAATCTATAACGATGTTTGTCGAGTTCTTTCTTTTGAATATTTTAACAGTGTAATAACCTTCTTCAATGCATTATATGTTCTTGCTAGAATACTTTTGTTCTGGCTTTACGATTTTTACAAGAAAAAGTAGTGCAGTATTGCAACCAACATAATTTACGAGGCAGTCCTTAACTGGTTCCCTGCAATCACTCTAAACAGAAATAAATGGAGTATTCGAAAGAGAGGCGACACTGATTTCCCCAATAATTTTTAATTATGTTTAATCAGCAAAATGTACGTAAGTTTGTATAATTGATTTCATGTTTCGCTTGCATTTTTTAACTGTTATTTAAATAAGAATCCTAATTCATTATGGATTATGGTAAACTGTCAATAGACCAGGCATAATATCAGAAATAATCAAACAGACTGAAATATACAGCATTCTCGGAAATTATAGAGCATATAACAAAGAAATGACAAAAGTCTATATTCCAAATTTTAACATTCAAAATGGCGTAATAAATTATAAAATAAAATTCAAAATGGCGTTATAAATTATAAAATAAAAAGTAATTGCAACTTCTCTTCCGATTTTCGAATTTTGTTATCATGCCCAAATGCATTTTTGTTTCTGTTCATGGATTGATAGTTGCTATCTTTTCTGACAATTTTAGGGCAGAATAGATTTATTGATTGGTATAATAATTAAGTGAATAATGTTGCGCTACGAAACAGTTGCTCTCAAGAAATGTAAATGTCACCGTAATTAAAGAAATAAATTCTAAGCATGTATGTATCTATATATATTTATATATGTATGTATATATATGTATATATATTTATATATGTATATATATGTATATATATGTATGTATATATATTTATATATGTATGTATATATATGTATATATGTATAGATATATATTTATATATGTATGTACATATATTTATATATGTATGTATATATATTTATATATGTATATATATAAACCCTCTTCTTTCGCGTTTGAAATTTTCTAATGCTTTCACTTCCTTCCTTTCATTGCATCTCTCCCTAATATTTCCGTAGCTAACCTAAAATGTTATCTAGTTTACCCATAGATTTGTATAACGCTGATGTTTCTCCGCTTCTGGTGAGAAGCATTTTGCTTTGAAATGGCATAGTCTAAAGAGCTTTTACCCTTAACCTAGTATTTTTGTTTAGAAGTTCAATGTATGTTTGATATAACAGAGCATATATACAAGAATGACAGTAGAGTTACAGTCCAAAATCCAAATATTTTTTTAATGAAAATCAGTTCTTCCAGTATGTTAAAATTTCGGTACATTTTTTACAGATTGGTTTCGTTATACAGATACAACCGGCTATTATAATGTCAATAGCGTCTTTTTTCCTGCAGATACTCTTCAGAAAAATAATAAATTCTTTACTTACGTCCAAGAAATGCATGACAATATAAATATAATGCTGCAAGATGGAAAAGTTCTAAGAAAACTAAACATCCTGTGTTTGTTCCGGCATTCATGTTTGGCATATATATATATATATATATATATATATATATATATATATATATATATAAAATAATATATATATAATTGTAGTCATCGACATGCAGTCCTGTTTCGTTGTATCTCAACTCAACAGTGCCGCTACACTAGCACCTCTCCCAAGCCGAGGATTGGACCTAGTACCATCGCGTTGAGAGTCATCAGTTCTACCGGTCGACCCACGGGACCGGCGCCCGTAAATAATCTCGCTAAATGTCTATTTAAACAAACATCCGTCCACCACATTTACAGTGCTCTAACCGTTTTGTTTATAAACGTCGCATTTTTCTGCCAATATATATATATATATATATATATATATATATATATATATATATATATATATATATATATATATATATATATAAGTTTTATCGAGGGAATTAGACTGGGAGAGCAAAGTTTATTTTTATGTATTAGTAAATGTATTAATACTTAAAAAGAAAATAGTGCCGATTGTACTGTAATACGCTCAATAAGTTAAGGTATCCTAGAACTATATTAACATTGAGTAAAATGATTCATACTTGTGAATAAAATTAGTTTCATAAGGAAAAACAAACAGGATCAACCCGAGCGTACGTTTATTGAAATAGACAATATGTCTTGAACAATAATTTTATGAAGGTTTTTCTTTAAACAAAGTTCCTTATCAACAAAAATAGTTGGGAGGGAAGTTAACGACACCAAAATAAAACTGAAACGATCGTACGCTCAAGTTGATCTTGTTTGTTTTTTTTCTTCGTGAAACTGATTGTAAGTCACAATTAGGAATCATTTCACTCAATGTTAATATATATATATATATATATGCGTGTGTGTGTATGTGTGTGTGTGTGTGTGTGTGTGGAGGGAGGTTAAAAACACCAAAATAAAACTGAAACGATCGTACGCTTGTTTTTTTCCTCGTGAAACTGATTGTAAGTCACAATTAGGAATCATTTCATTCAATGTTAATATATATATATGTGTGTGTGTGTGTGTCTATTTCAAATTATTTGCAACTAAGTATAAATTAAATTATCTTACACTTTGATTCTAATTCAAATGCTGTATTAGTTTGTAATTACTCTTTGTATTTGTTTTGCATGAGAGTGATATCTCAATAAGGTTACGTTGTAAGTATTATTCGATTCATTTCTGATTTTTTTTATTTCATTTTTTTAATAAAATTATGATTTAGTAACAATAATTGTTATCTAATTACCGAGCCAATGTATAAAAATAGCAGAAAATGAAATTCAGAATAGGTTAGGTGTATTTTTTAACCCAATAAAATAATTGAATTAATTAATGGGTATATGTATCTAAATATTAAATATACGGTAAACAGTTCGTGAACATGTTTGATAAGTTTATTGGTTGGCAAACTTTGTCTAATGTCCTTAAGATAATGCTATTTTTGTTTTTAAAGTCACTTTAGACTCTCCCGGAAACTTGTCTCAGGTCGAAACATTGGCTGATTTGTGTAGCTTTTTATCAATATTTATATAATCACATATTGTTTTTAAAATATAATTATCCACTGACACGTGTTTCGTCGTCTACCGCTCATCAGTGGCTGAATCTAGCGAAATTGGCTGAATCGTAGACGACGAAACATGTGGAAGTGGATAATTATATATTAAAAACAATATATTTATGGCGCCCCTATATGGGGGTTCCAAATTGTTTAAAGGAAAATTATTCCCAACTCGCATTTAGGTAAAGAAAATTCACTTTTGCAAATAATTGCATTCATTCAAAACGTATCGCAAAAACAAAAACAAATAGCATCTCTATCTCTCTATCTCCCTCTCTCTCACTCTCTCTCTCTTTCTCTCTCTCTCTCTCTCTCTGTATATATATATATGGGGGGGGTAGTGTGTGTGTGTGTGTGTGTGTGTGTGTGTGTGTTTATACAGCGATTTCAAGTGACAAAACATAAAAGCGAAAATTCTGTTTTAGAAATTCTAAGACACAAACAATATCAATAACTGTAATTGCAGAACAAACAATTGGGATAAAAAAGTAAAAAAGTAAAAAAAAAAAAAATAGAGGCAGACCTAATGGAATATCAGAAAAAAATCAGTGGAATCTCAAAATAAATTGGAATATGAGAAGCTGGAACAAATGAAAATAATGAATAGTTCATGAACGTGATAGTTTTGTCTATGTCTGGGGCTGAGTGCACATAATTTTTTGGCTTGTCTGAATTGCTTGTGATTACACACTTTCTAAAGAATTGAGCGTTAGTGAAAAAATTAATGAAAAGAAATGCGTGAAGATAAGTGACAAAAAGTCATAGGAAATGACCTTTTAATGAGTTTAGTTTTTGGCTGGCAAATTTGGTCTAATGTCCTTTGGGCAATGTCAATTTTTGTTTTTATAAGTAACTTTAGACTTTCGAAACAACATGTTCACGTCGATGAGTCGTGTAGCTTGTCAGCAATGTTTTCGTAATTATATATATATATATATATATATATATATATATATATATATATATATATGTGTAGAAATAAAAAGGAACAAACCGTATTATGTGTTCATCAACATTTTGTCTCGAAATAAAGACGAAACGTTGATGAACACATAATACGGTTTGTTCCTTTTTATTTATCTATTTTGTCGGAATACTATTTCCATATTTCTCATCATATATATATATATATATATATATATATATATATATATATATATATATACATATATACATAGGCGACAAAAAGAAAGTCCGCGGTTATAATTCTTTCAACAACTTAAAATTTAAGCTTATTTTAATGTAACTGTTTAAACAAACTGTGCCTTATTTGATTGGCCGTTCATTCTTCTATATTTTTTTACCTGTTCATATTTGACTTTTAATTGAAATATTCTAGTGTTCACGTCAATTAAAAAAATAACTTCAAATTGAGGAGACAAAAAGAAATTCCGCACAATGGAAAATTATTTAAACGTAACTTTAGAACATTTATGCAACACAACAGGTTAATATTTAGTAGCATAACCCTGTTGCAATTTAACAGCCTGCAATATTTTGGTAATTTATTTGAATTAGACTGCAGCAATACTCCGGGAAAAGGGCATCCCACTTTTCTTTAATTTTTGTCCAAAATTCTTCCAAATTTGAAAATATCATTGAGTATCTGTTGCTTGATGTAATGCCATACGTTTTCGATAGAATTGAGGTCTGAAGATTGTGCAAACCAATTAAAACACGTGATATCATGCTCTTCCAGGAACCTCTTGACATTGCCAGCTGTGTGAATGGGATCATTATCCTGCATGAAGATGGGATTATTATCCAAATTTCGACCAACGTAGGTTAGAAAATGGTCAGTCAACATATTAATGTACTTGGTCGAATTAATTCGACCTTGCAAGCGAACTATAGGCCCTGGACCATTGGCCCTAATAATGCTCCACATCAAAACTGAACCTCCACCACCTTGCAGCGTTGAAACTGAACACCCATGATTAAATTCTTCGTATTTCCGCCGACGGACGTACTGCCTACCATTAGTACCTAGCCTATTGAACTTGCTTTCATCGCTAAAAAGCACTTTTGACCAATATGAAGAGTCATGGTCTATATTGCATCTGAGGATATCCAGACGACGCTTTTTGTTCTTTACAGAAATCATTGACTTGAGTCTTGCAACATATCCTCGCAAATTAAATTCCTTTAATCTGCTCTTGACAGTAGAAAGAGTGCACTTTTTAATACAATTGCACTGTTGTTGGATTTGGGGAACCGTTTCAAATCTGTTTCTTAGGCTGCGGATCTTGATAGCATTCTCTTCCCTGTTAGAAGTAACTCTAGTACGACCAAATTTAGGGACATCATGAATACTGCCGGTGTTTTGGTGATTTTGTGCAGTCTCTCCTACCGTTTTCTCATCACATTTCAATCTGATTAGATAAAGCTCCTGACGATTAGTAAGAGAAAGTCTATGGACTAAATGGAACAACAACAATTTCGATTAGAGATGCTTTGTTGCCTGTTGGTGGATATTTTAAACTGATTAAGGGGCGGTAATTCAAGCTGATTTTAAGCTAATTTGTTACTGCTGACTTTCTTGTTGCGTGTGTGCACGTGTATGTGTGTTTAAACACGGAAATGCAAGTAACAAAATATAAAAGCGAACAGAAATGTCCACATATAAACAACATCAACAACAGGCATGTTGGATATCAATAAATAATAGAGACAGACAACCCAGAGAAAATGGAATACCAGAAAAGAAACAAAAAACAGATCAAAAGCAAATGGAAACAATAGAAATATTTGTTTTAAAACAGAGAAAGCATATGAATTATGAACTGAGTGTAAAAATAATGCATTTTCTTAATCTCGTCTTTTATAATGCAATTTGTTTATTAATAACACAATCATACAAAGTTTAGAATAGTAAAATAAAATAGAATAGTCAAATAAAAATGGTTGAAGCAATACATATTGAATTGACAAAAATTCTTAGTACTAAAACTTCTATTTTACAAAATGTAGAAATGCATAGATCTCACAAGTAAAATGGAAATACTAAACGGCTTTTGCTAGCGTATTTAATAATCATTTCAATGATTTTAAGTTGTCAGAGGTGCTGTATATAGAAGGAGACAGATCCTGGTAATTTAAGAAGCAAAGTAAATAGGATTGAAAATAATATTTATTAAAGGAAAATGCAAGAATCGAACCCAGTAATCAAAAGTTAAAAACGAATACATATTGCAATTTAAATACGATGATTGGAATGTGGAGCATTGTCCATTGTGTTAGAAATAACGATACAACTAATTAGGTCAGAGTAAGGACAATGGAAATTTACTTAAGGAATATATTCGTGTTGCCAAAAATGTGTAGGATACATATGTGTACGTAGATACACATGAGAAACTTTCACAGGTTTGAGCACGATTGTGACGTCACAAAAAAGATAGTTTACAATATACTCAGTTAAGTTAGATTCAGTATGCAAACGAAGCAGTCCGTGGGGAGTAAAGTTCACAGTTAGAGTCGGAGGAGTGAGTTGGCAGAAAGCCTTTTGGAAGAAAACTAAAAAGGGAAGTAAACAATGTAGTTCTGCAAGGCAATCGAATCCCTGATCATCTCATCGAGCTGAAATCATAAATATCAACATGTAATAATTAAGCCTTTGTCTTCGTTCGTCATCATTTTAACTGAAAGGTAATTTGTTTTTGTGTTTCGTTTCATAAAAGAACTTAGTATGAAACACCATTCCTAAGTGTTTACTGTCTATCCCCATCATCAATAATGAATCCCCTTCGCCGTGTTAAAAGAGCCGTTGATTTCACATCTTTATAAATATGAACTCTCAAAACGTAATTGCCATCATCGTCGTCGTCGTCGTCGTCGTCGTCGTCGTGTACACAGTTATCTAAATGTCTCATCGTCCGTTATATGTCGTCCTTGATATGTACACACCCTACAACACAACACTAGCATAAAATGCATTACTTCTTCAAAAAAATAAATAAATACGGATCGGGAAACTACAAAAAGGGTTTATAAGAAACTAAAGAAAAACATGCTCCGACTCTAACATATCCTAGACTACAGTGAACGTGCTATTAAGATCTTCGTGGTATATTAATTGACTAATGAAGAATAATAATAATAATAATAATAATAATAATTATTATTCGTAGTAGGAGTAGTAGCAGTAGTAGTAGCAGTAGTAGCGAAGCAAGGTGTGAAATAAAAAAGGGGGTAAATGTCTTCATGCGAATCTTGATCACATAGTCTGTGACAAGGATAAAGTTGTGAGTTGGTGAATTCGCAATGAACACCCATTAGTTTCAGTTATAAAGTATGCGTATAAGTAATTTCTGTAAATTATAAACCCCTTCTAAAGAAGCTTAAAAACTTCTGTAAAATATTAAAAACCTTAAGTACTGAGGTAGGAAAGCAAAAGAAAAATAGAGAGGAGAGGTCTAAAAACATAAATTATATTTCCAAAAATGAGGAATGTTTGATTTATTGACTTTGACAACAAAGTGAATAGATTGAGAATATGGATGTAGACACAACGAGTTTCGTCTACAGTATACGAATAAAAGGAAAAGAAAATACGTAAGCCGATATCGAGACGAATAGGATAAAAGATGAAACCGACCGCGAACAATTGCGATAAAATACATGCCAACACCCGAACATTTACCGTTTCTAATTACTTCTTTTTATTTGCGAATTATTACAAAAATGATCGTGTAACGTAACGTGGTTGTAAGTTTTTAACTGTGTTGCTAAAGTTAAACTTCTCTCAAACCCCCATCCTGCCTGGTACCATCGCAATAGAACAATAAAAAAACCGATTCGCCATTTTTTTATGAAAATGAAATGCATTTATTCGTAGTTCTTTCAAAACAACGCATTTCGTTAATTTTCTAAGGGATTCTTCGCACACGCCTGTGCTTTTCTTAAATACTCTGTCGCCCCCACACGCCAGCGCCAGCCAGTGCTTTCTTGCCCTCGACTTTTACAACTCCATCTTGCCCAGTTATTTCCATGGCAAGTGCTCATCTGAGCTCCAATCTCCGGTCACCCCTCGCCAATCATTCACGAAAAACACCCGTCTATCTGAAACCACTGTCAGTAATTTTCCCCACTCTTTATCTGTGCCTAAATCAAAGCGTAAATTCCATGAACAAAGCTTATTTTCTTAGAAGTGCACGTCTGTGGAACTCTCTTCCGTTTGACTGTTTCCCCTATGACTACAACTTGGATATCTTCAAGTTCAACATAAACAAATTCCTGATGAATCGCCCCCTTAAGTAAGACACCTTACCAAATCTCCATTACTAACGATTACTACGATATTATCACATAGATTACTGTATACGCAATAACCCCTATCCCCGAGTGTCTTCCAGGCCTTGATAAGTGGTGATTACCATGTAAAAGAAGGCGTACACGTTACTCATCTGCCGAGAACGTGGGGTATTTTCTCTCCTTTGCTTGTAACGCAAGCTCACGCACACTTGCTAATTTGCATACGTTCTAAAACAGCTGCTACTAATATGTTCGCTAGCCAGCTATCCTTCGACTGCCGGTGATATTTTCACACGCGTCCATATGCGCTCTATTATATTCGTTCGAAAGATGCAATGGTTGCCGAGCATCTCTTAATGAAATACTCCAAAAAAAGAAAAAAAAATACCAGACGGCATTTAAAAACTACTCACTTTAAGAAGAACCCCTAAAAAGCCGAAAAGGAAAAGGTATTCAGTCCATATTAAGTAAGGCCAAGAGGGGTTGTGGTACCATATTGGTCCACCGTTTTTTAGGAATAAATAAACCTTTTCAAAGACTATGAATAGAAATGCCGTAGCAATCATGGCGGTAGTCATTGATAACAGTCATAGCTACAGTATCTGTAGCAGATTTTTTGTAACATACTTTTCTGTAGTTTAGTAAATACCCTCTTGTAAATATCCAATCGTGATACCTTAATTATTTCAGGCTTCCAAATTCGCAATAAAGTATAAAGACGAAACCAAATCTAATCTGTGGACTTCATGTTGTCATGATTTTTATATGAAAATGTAGAAAGAGTTCCATTATGCATTTGTGCCGCTAAGAATAAATAGAGTCTAAGAGAAGTCCGTCAATTCGCAGCTGGTTACATCGATATGTTTGACAGCGTTTCTATTCACCGAACGGCATTCCCTGGGTTGAAATAAATAAATATTTCATCCTGTAAAAACAGCAAATCATAATTCGCGCTGGGAAATGATGGTGCTTCTTTTGAGACGACGTTTTCGACTCACTAGAGGACAACTAAATTGATGACAATTGCTATTTTAATTGGATTACATGTAAATTCTATAATGTGTGCAAAAAATTTGGGTAGAAAAAATTCTGTTAACAGGAATAATTGAAATTATCAATATAGTCTCACAAATATGAAGTCTGCATGAATCATATGAAGAAATATGTAGAAAATATTGAACCTTTGCACAATTCGTTACATTTTCTAATAAAGACACTTAAATTTTATTTCTTTATTTTTACTATGCTTTTAGCTTAAAATGTAGACAAAGTAACCTTAGAAAACACACACATATATATATATATATACATATATATATATATATATATATATATATATATATATATATATATATATATATAATGCTCATCTTGAGTTGAGCATATTAAGAAGTGATACGAATTACAATTAGCGCATAAATCGTGGTTCTTTGTGTAAACAAATCAAGCTTAGGTATTTCGGACGATGTCAAAACATCGTTAATTAACGACTTGCACAGCAGCCGATGATTAGCGTAATGGTTAGGAGCCTTGACTCTCGTACAGGCGGTCGGGTTTTAATCCCGGCTTGAGGTAGTTGCCTGTCTAGCCGCACGGATGAGCTGTGAAACAGCGAAACAGTACTGTATGCAAGTATTGCATACACGTTACACTAAACATGCTAATATTTCGAAGCAAATTGTATATTAATTATCATTATCTGTGCAAATTGTATATTAGTTATTAACAAACCAACATTAAGTTTTTAAATATTTCAATTTGCTCCGAAACATTAGCATATTTATTGTACCTATTTACTAAGCCTTCCCACGGGGCAGAGTTAGACACCAGGGTAGTTTTTTAACATGGAGAAAAGGTACAAAAATAAAAATTGTCTCAGTCGTGAAGGATTCCTCCTCCACTGAAAGAGAACGAGAAATGGAAGTGCCGCATCTGAAGAACAGATACTACACTTTGATCTTGGCCAATTATCATATTTATTGTAGCGAGTATGAAATACTTGTCTAACATGAAATATATATATATATATATATATATATATAAACGTATATATGCATATTTTTTTTACACTGGGGTCACCATTTATCAAGGCCCGGAAGCCACTCAGGGATAAGGGTTATTGCAAGTACATTACGTTAGTGTGGAGATTTGATGAAGTGTTTACAAAAGGGGGCGGGTCATTAGGAATTTGTTAACGTTGGACTTGAACACATCAAAGTTGTAGTCAGGTGGGAAGCAGGCAGACGGAACAGAGCAGTTCTAAGAAAGAAGCTTTGTTCATGGAATCCACGTTTTGATTTAGGTTCATATAAAGAGTGGGGAAATTTTTTCACAGTGGATTCGGCTAGACGGGTGTTTTTCCTGAAAGATTGGCGCGGGGGGACCAGAGATTGGAGTTCAGACGAGCACCTGCCATGGAAATAACGATAAAACAAGGATAGGCTTGCAACGTCTCTTCTGTGGGAGAGAGGTTGCAGGGTATAAGCCACGAAGTCTATTTTGTACTCTGTCAAGGCAGGATAGGCTGTTTTTAGCAGCTCCTGCCCAGATATGGCAGCAGTATTCCATCCTTGAATATACATATGTCTCTCTCTCTTTCTCTCTCTCTCTCTCTCTCTCTCTATATATATATATATATATATATATATATATATATATATATATATATATTAACCGTTCCGCCCAGCTTCACTCAAGCCCTATGTACTGTCAACACGACGGTCCAACGTTCAATCCTTGGCTTGGGAGAGATGCTAGTCTAGCGACACTGATGAGTTGTGATACAACGAAACAGGACTGTATGTCAATGACGACAAATATATTTTAAGCCCACCTCTTTTGGTAGAGCACTTTCCTAACTAATCTCACCCGCTACTTATTGGCTGAAAATTCGAAGCTCGTTGTTCGTTTGTTTACGAACAGGCGATTTGAGCACTATAAAAAGTAGTGGCGGGTGTCTATTTAAATAGATATTTCGACGAGTTATTTACGGGCGTCAATTCCATGGTCGAGTGGGAGAACCGCCGACTGTCAACACAACGGTCCTAGGTTCACTCCTTGGCTTGGGAGAGATGCTAATTTAGCGGCACTGATGAGTTGTGATACAACGAAACAGGACTGTATGTCGATGACTATATATATATATATATATATATATATATATATATATATTAAAAAGTTGGACTTGTATCCAAGTGACCTAAATCTAAAATTTCAAGTGTTTAGATCCAAAATTTGCGGAGGAGTTTGTTAGAGTCAGTAGAGACGAACTCTGTCACTTTTTCAAAAAAATATAACAACTAATATACACAAAGAAGACTTTAAAACACTAACAAAAATAAGATTTGAATATAACTTTGCATTACGAATATTAAAATATGTCCTCAAATAAGCAGATGCAGAGTTTTAGTATTACTATTACTTTCTCTTTCTATTGGTATATACGTGTCTCTTAAATGTTCTCTTCGTTTTATCGTATGTATTTCTCCTTCTACCGCCACGATGCAACCATCTATTTCTATGTAAACTATTAAAAATAAATAAATCTTAAAATTTAACAAAGGAACTTTTAAATGGTTTTCTGCAAATGCGAAATTGTTGAACTTTCTAAATATGAACATTGTTTAGAACGAAAAAGTGTTATATAGGTTTCATTAACAAATATTTAATACATAAGGAAAAAATATCAACATAAAATTTAAAGTCTCCCACAACAAGTGAAATTTAATAAACGAGAAGTTATTTCCTCGCAAGCAAAAGCACCTATAAAATTATATAGAACTAATGGGAGATATACTGTGTCTCCGCTATTATTTTCTTTTTTTTACACAGTGATCACCACTTATCAAGGCCTGGAAGCCACTCAGGGATAAGGGTTATTGCAAGTACATTACGTTAGTGAGGAGATTTGCTGAAGTGTTTACTTTAGGGTGCGGTTCATTAGGAATTTGTTAACATTGGACTTGAACACATCCAAGTTGTAGTCCGGAGGGAAGCAGGCAGACGGAACAGAGTTCCACAGGCGTGCAGTTCTAAGAAAGAAGCTTTTTTCATGGTATCCGCGTTTTGATTTAGGCATAGATATAGAGTGGGGGAAATTTTCACAGTGGATTCAGCTAGACGGGTGTTTTTCGTGAAAGATTGGCGAGGGGGGACCAGAGACTGGAGCCCAAACAAGCATCTGGCATGGAAATTACGATAAAACAAGGCCAGGCTCGCAACGTCTCTTCTGTGGGAGAGAGGTTGCAGGGTAGAGAAAAGGGCATCCCCCACTAAGCCATTATACTTTAGAACAATGCATTACACACACACACACACACACACACATCCCCCCCACACACACATATATATATATATGCGTGTGTGTGTGTGTGTGTGTACTAATATACATATATAATACAGATGTATATGCATTAAGCCTTCATATATGTTTATTACATGTATGCAAATGTATGTATAAAACATACTGTATATACTATATATTACATACATACATATATATATATGTATATATATGTATATATACAATCTGCGTATATATAAATATATATATATATTTCACATAAACATACTTATGTCTTATACATTCATACATATATATATGTGTGTGTGTGTGTGTGTGTGTGTGTGTGTGTGTGTGTGTGTGTGTGTGTGTGTATCTATGAATGTATCCGTAGGAAAAAGTCGGCGGGAAAAAAGCGCAGAAAGAATTCATCAAAATACGAGAAATAAAACGGCATTGTTTTAGATGAACGAACGAAACCTGTAAGTCTTCTGTTGTTTTTCTTCGCTGTTTTATTTGTTCTGTTTTTCGTGTTTATCAAACATCTCATCCCCCGGGATTTTGTTTCATGATACATTATCTATTTTACTTTCTTTCTCTCTCTCTCTCTCTCTCTCTCTCTCTCTCTCTCTCTCCCTCACTCACACGCACAAACACACTCAAACACAAACACGTACACACATATATATGTATGTAAATATATATATATATATATATATATATATGTATCTATCTATCTATCTATCTATCTATCTCTCTCTCTCTCTCTCTCTCTATATATATATATATATATATATAGGGGAGTTAAGGGAAGGAGATCGGTTGTTAAGACACACTTATCGGACTAATGTAGCAATCTCTAGACGTCGCATTTCTAATATGCTACCTTGCATCTTCTCTCCCCTTGAGAAAAATTAGGCATAAGAATACACAGGATATGGAGATTTGGGAAAATCTTTGTAATCCGTTTACGGCCAGAAATTTAGCTGTTAAGGTGTTAAAGTTCAATGATTTGACCTTTGAGGACTCTACCAAACTCATCTGCCAATTTTGAGTATAAATAATTGAAATTTGAGATATAGGTTCTTTGGACATGGATCGAAGTTAACTTAATTTCAGCCCAAAACAATAAATGTTAAGTGGTCATAATAGGGGCCAAAGTTAAAAAATAAATTGACCTCTTCGGTCTTTACCAAATTACCCAGACAATTCCTGGTCTAAACATTTAAAATTTTACATAAAGTGTATTCAGACATCGGGCAAGTTTTTTTTAATTTGATTGGATCGAAAATATGAGCTATTAATATATAAATCTCTGTATGTATGTTTGCATGTCTGCCTAAAACTTTTGACAAATTTTCACAAGTTCAGTATCGTTTTGAAGCTCGAATCTTCAGACGACGAATACCGAAAAATTGGCTAAAAACATTAATTTCTTCACCCTCAACTGGTCACTTTTTCACAGGGAGCGGTCGCTTTTTTCACCGATATTTTCGAAAGGCATCCCCTCTTTTCGATTGTCTAGCCTTAATTTAAACCTACGTCACTGCCGGTTTACCGGTGGTTGTAAGAGCAAAGACGTCAGTTTTTTTTTCCGCCCGTTCTGTTCCTCTTTCGCGGTACGGGTTCAAGCCTGCCTTCCTGCTACAACTTTTTTTTTCTTAACGCAGACTTCCAAACTCCCGGACAACGCCGGGCTGATATGGTAGTATATATATATATATATATATATATATATATATATATATATATATATATATATATATATTGTAATAGGAACAATATTCAAAAGAAAAGAAAATCTTGATAAAAAACTTTTCAAAATCGAAAGTGCAGAATTATAAATATTGATATACATATTTATAGAACAACAACTTAGAGTAGAAAAAGTAAATATATTGTAGAATTAAATTTTCAATGGAAGACTTTGTTTCAAATCATCCTGTTAAAAAAAAAAGAATACGAGACACTTTTATTTATAATAAAGACTTTGTTTATTTCTAAACACACTTCAACAAATGACGACGGTGGAATTTATTGGCAGAGGGTGGGTCGCAGTATTCAGTGTCAATCTGTGTTTCGCTTGTCTGTCTGTTTCGTTTTCTTTCTCTCTCCTCTTTTTATTGGTTTCACTTCGACCTATTAACCTTTTTCTCACCGGCTGGTTTATTGTACTTTTGCTGGTTTTAGTCTGACGCATGACCGATTGACGTAATGGATCTAGGTCGTTCTAAATCCCGGAATTTCTCATTGTTTCTCTTTTTGTTTGTCTGGATATAGCTTATGTTAACTTTCCTGGGACCGACTCATTGTTCCTTCGATCGCCCAGGATTTCCAATGTTTCTTTCCTGCTTGGTGGATGCAGCGTAGGCCACTTTCCCTGGGATTGTCGCATTGTTTCTTTGATCGCCTGGGATTTCCATTGTGTTCTTTTTGTTTGCCTGGATACAGTGATCGCCCAAACTTCTCCTTAACATCTACGCAAGAACTATTTATTCTATGGATGTGATATGTCTTCCGCATTTTACTGCATGAGCTTTTCCTTTTCTAACATTGGATAATTTTTAATAAAGATTCCAAAAGATATGTTACAACACTCTTTTTGGATTCTCTAATCGCCCCACCTATTGCGAACTTTTGTGATATCACTGATATTTACAACCATATATATTAGATTTTTCTGCCTACGGACTCAAAACTTGCTAGCTGATCACGTGGAAAACTTAAACTGCACAACTTAGAAAACACATTTATTACGTTTTAATAATCGTAGTATACTGCCTGAGAAAGGGAAGAGAAAGGGAAAAGAAAGAGAAGAGAAAGGGTGCTGAAAATGAATAAGGGTAGAATATGATCTACTATACAGGGATCAAATATGCTGGAAGAGGTAAAAACTAGCAAGAAGAATGTAGCATCGATCAACTTCTAGAAAGACACGATCAAAACACGATCCCTCAAGAAAGGATGATAAAACCCTTGAGGATATACAAAATGTCAGATAGGATTATCAATTTGATTGAAAATCAATGTGAACATGGAGACCTAGACTGAGAGCTGAAGGGCAGTACATAACTAGGATAATAATACAAAGATGTCTTCCCGAAGAGTATTCTTCGTCTCCACGCATGTTCATCATAACTATGACGCCTCTAACAATATAGCATACTAGCAGTTCAGCCCGGCTTTCCTCGGGACCTATGTATTGTTCATAACTTCATGTGCATATGTATATATATATATTAAATAGTTTGACTCATGTCTAGATAAGCTACATCTTAAATTTCAAGTGTTTAGAACCAAAATTGGTGGGGGAGTTTCGTAGAATATGCAAAAGTTAACTCTTTCAACTTTGACCTCTTGACAGCAACGTTTTCGCACAAAATCTGATTAAAAAGCTTGCTTCATGACTGAATGCACTTTATGTAAAATTTAAAATGTTAGGACCAAAAATTGGCTGAATAGTTTGCTAGAGACTGCAAAGATAAAATATTTTTAACTCTAACCCCTGGACAGATTACATTTCGGTCTCAAACCGATTAAATAGTTTGCTTAATTTCTGAATACCCTTTATGTAAAATTTCAAATATTTAGACTAAAAATTGTCTGAGGAATTTAGTAGAGATCACATAAGTCAATTTTTTTAAACTTTGCTCCCAATTTTGACCCCTTAACAGTTTTTGTTTTTAGTTCAAATCAAATTAAAAAGTTGGACCTATGTCCAAGTAACTTACATCTAAAATCTCAAGTGTTTAGCTCCCAAAATTGGAAGAGGAGTTTGGTAAAGTTTTTAAAAGTCGAATCCTTGAACTTTGACCCCTTTGACAGCCAAATTTCTGTCCGAAAACTAATTAAAAAGATCTTCCCAAATATCAATACCCCTTGTGTCAAATCTCGAGTCTGTAGACTGAAAATGGACGGAGTTATTTGTTAGGGAAATGTACACACACAGACACACACATACAGACAATTTAACTTTTATAGATACATAGTTAGATATAGAGTATATATTTATTATTTTAAATAGGAAATTTATCACCATACACAACGCATTACACTCAAAAAATGATGCTGACCAACTTTACGTGAAAAAGAAAACACAAATGACGAAGACTGGTTATTATAGAAGACTATATGAATGACACAAAAATGAATTAGAAAAATATTAGTGATGGGACGATTCCATTATTTTCCCGATTCCAATACAATTACCGATTTCGTGGTAAATTCCCGATTCCGATTCCGATTCTTTATGAATCTCTAATCATTTAACCATAAGATTGTTGTTCCCCCCCCTAATTTTTGTAAAAACACCTGTGAAATGTGCAGATATTTCCCTAACCGTCAAAATACACTCGTGGTAGATGAACTATCGATTTTAGCTTCACTCGTAATTTAAAATCAATAAATATTTATTGTTTTGTCATTGTGTTGTGGTTGCAAGGTTGAACAATAATTAATAAGGAAATACAATGAAGACGCAAACAACAAGATAACGCAATAATAAGTGTATTAAAGAAAAGGTATATTTACAATATGTACAAATGACGGTGTCGAGTCAGAGAGTCTTGGTGGGAGGACATGTACGCTCTTCGGCGTCACTTCCGGTGGCATTTGAGTAAGACACACCAAGGCCAACCTAGGCTTGCCATTTATAGTGTTATGTTATTCGCATATGCAAATAAGTGGTTGCCACCACAACACATTGTTACCAGCAATGGAAGATTTTAATGTAAACAAAAATTAAACAAAAAAAATCAATTAAAAGAATCGTTTTGGCATCGGAAAATAGGCATCAATTTTTCCGATTCCGATACTCCCCATATTTTCCGATTTTTCCGATTGGTATTTCCTTCTTCGATTCCCCTTACTAGGCAATTAGCACTACTATTTTCTTTGTTTTTCTATGCACAATTAACTATATTGCTTAACTCTAATATTTAATCATAACCGCTGATACTATTATTATTTTTTTAATTGGTTTTGTAAGAGCTCGTACACTTTTCCGTGTTTTTCTTTTAATTTTTTTTACTTAGACTTCTTCCCCGTACCCAGCCTAAAAAAAAATACAATCTTTGACCAAAAAAAATTAACATTCACTTATCATTGTTATTTTTATTTTCTTACTTCGATTCTATTACCTGACACTCGACAATGCTATATTCTTTACACAGTTAATCATAACTGTAAATTGACAATTTATGTACTTCAAATTCTTTTTATGTGTGATATGAAACCTTTAAACTGTCTACTCCTTACTATTTGCGAAGTGTGTGCGTGTGTTTAGATGCGTGTGTTTATGTGTGTATGTGTGTGTGCGTGAGTTTGTTTATGCGTCA
Organism: Euprymna scolopes; assembly: GCF_053919585.1. Taxonomy (NCBI): domain Eukaryota; kingdom Metazoa; phylum Mollusca; class Cephalopoda; order Sepiida; family Sepiolidae; genus Euprymna; species Euprymna scolopes. Next base: position 22,187,654 of record NC_136516.1, on the reverse strand, counting down.
GTGCATCCATGTGTTTCTGCGTGTGTGTGTGTACGTGTTTGTGTTTATTTTTGTGTGTTAATGTATGCATTTTCCAAGTGTGTTGTGTGCGTATGCATGTGTGCATCCCTGTGTTTGTGCATTTGTGCGTGTGTGTGTGTGCATGTTTGTGTTTTTGTGTATGCGTGTGTGTGTGTGGTTTTTTGGCGCATATGTGTGCGCGTGTGTGTGTGTTTTGCGCTTTGTGTGGGTGTGTTCTTGCGCGTTTGTGTGCGTGTGTTTGTTTGCGTGTTTGCGTGTATGTCTGAGTCCGTGTGTGTGTGTGTGTTCGTGTGTGTGTGCGTGTGTGTTTTTAGTGCGTGCTCCTGTGCTTGCTTGCGTTTGTGTCTCTCTGTGTGTTGTGTGTGTGTGCGTGTTTGTTTTGGTGTGTGTGTTTGTGTGTTTTCCCCGTGTGAGAGTTTTTTTTTTGCTTATTTGTGCGTCCGTGTGTGTTTGCATGTATGCGTGTGCGCGTGTGTCTGTGTGCGTGTGCGTATTTGTGCAAGCATATTGGGAAGTGATATACTAACTGCCATTAGCGTATTAAGTGATGATCTTTGTGTAAACAAATTGAGCTTAGGCATTTGGACGATGTCAAAACATCGTGAATTCACTACCCGCACAGCAGCAGCCGAATAGCGTAATAGTAAGAAGCCTTGACTGTCGTTTCAGCGATCAGGTTTCGATCCTGGCTTAAGGATGTCTAGCCGCACTGATGAGCTATGATGCAGGGAAGTAGTACTGTATGTATGTGGATGACTATATATATATAAATATATATATATATTTATATATATATATGTATTAAGTAGAAATGGTAATTAATAAAAACCTGAAGAAAGTGCTCAATACTGTTGTAGAGCAAATATGCGTTTTATTTTTTATTACCGTATTTTTCTGTTAAGTTACATTATTGTTTCAGCTACCCGGCCGTTTCTTTGGCCGTCTGTAGCTTCTTCAGACTTTTACAGAAACCTGGTTTCAGAAAAAATACGGCAATAAAAAATAAAACGCATATATATATATATATATATATATATATATATATATATATATATATATATATATATATATTCGAATCTCACTTGGCTGATGAATAGTAGACGACGAAACACGTGTCAGTGGATAATTATATTTTCAAAATTATATGTATATATATATATATATATATATATATATATATATATATATATATATATATATTGCAATTAGGAAAGGAAGACTTTTATGATTCATGATTAAAAGTAAATTTGTATATATACAAATATATATATATATATATATATCTTCTCTCCAAAAAGGTTGGAATGAAGGGGGAGCAGGAGAGGAAAGAAAAAAGAATGAGGAGCCAGCTGACCGGTTTCGACCCTCGCTTCTCAAAGCTGTATCGAGGAAATTATTTTAAAATAAAGAATGAACGCGATTAAAATAGCGTTTTATTAAATTTACAGGGAGAAAAAAAAAGTGGGAAAACGATTAAAATAAAACGGCGTTATGGACGAATACCCTAGAGACTAATCACGTTCAAACCCAGGAGGCATTCCCTTTGCTTGCAAATATATATATATATATATATATATATATATATATATATATATATATATATATATATATGAGGAGGGGGGTTCAAGCACGAATGAGTTCTTTTATTTGGATAACTTTTCAATTCGCCGAGCGGTCTTTTTTTTATTTCAGCTAGCATGTTGTATATTATGGCGTCCAGTAATTGTTGTCCGACCATATTCTTCTCAAACGCTTTCAATCGGTGCATCCGGTCGGCGACAGGAGCGATTGTTGTTGTCATTTTCTGAATGAGGCTTTGTGTATTTACAGTTAGTTTTATTTTTTAATGGTTTTAAAAATGGGTGCAGGATAGGTGAATTAATTTTATTTTAATTTTTTATTTGGATTTCCTTATATTATGTTTTTTTTTATTTAGTTTATTTATTATTAGTTATGTAATACAGTTAGTATATTTAAAGAAACAGCAAATAACAACATTTATTTTATACTAATTACAAAAATTATTGGAAAAACAATGAAATAAAATATAACAACAATCTACCGTAATTTTCATTAATAAATATTTTTTTTGGTTTGTTTTAAATGAATAAAAACTTATTTTTCAAAAGAATTTTAAATTAAATAATCATTTTTGTACGGTTTTTTATGTTTAGTGTTTTTTTGTATCGGATTGATTAAATGTTGACGTTATTATAAGCTACATTTTTAAGGATTACGGTTCATAGGGTAAACGTTTGACATATAATTTGTACGTGATTAAAACATCTTTTCTTACAGTTTATTAAAAGTTATCTGCTTATATTTTTACTGGCTAAGCACGTTTGTTATCTTATTTTCAATGACTATGAACTTAATAATCCTACTATATACGTCAACTGCCGGTCGAGCCGGAGTCAACACTTACAGAGCTTCGGTACACTAAGTAGCATCGTTTCTTTATAAGCCCAAGCATGTCTCTTTATTATTACCTCTTATTAATTGTTCTTTTTCTTTTGAATGTTTTGAAATTTTACGTGGATCGTTCGAGAAGTAAAGCCTACTATTTTTTGGACTCAGAGATATATATACCATTTATCCATGCAAATTCTGATAGTTTATGTTTGCATGTTGAAAATTGTGATTTTTCTGTTAAGGTTGGTTAATAAAAAAAGAGTTTAAGGGTTAAATTGCTGACGTATGTCACACACTGTATCTTGAGTCGACGATAGCACCTGAAATAGATCATTCGGGTAGATGTGAAAATGAATTTGGAAAGAAGACCAGATAGGGAAAGATATAGAGTATGAAAGAAAGAGAGGAAGATATTTTTCTCTCGCATGCAAGTCAGTCTGGTTTCCGATTTTGGACGTAGCAGACGCGTCGAAATTGGCGCAAAGATGCGTCGGAGGCAGAGAGACAAAATAGAGTTAAGAACAGCCGGTAAGAAAGAATGGACACCGGTAAGACTGGGAAAGAATAAACCAAGCATTAATTTTTAAAAAAAGGCGTCTGATTTATTACTTTTGCATGCGGTTCCCTTTGCAGTTACGAGCGACGAAGCGAAGAGGCATAAAAAAAAGTGTGTGAACGTTTAGTTATACACACACTTACTAACTAGACGGTAAGACATTATGAACACCGCCATATATAGACACTAGACATATTACGATTACATAGATACAGACAGAAGTGACATACTTAATGAGATATGTATGGAGCATTGCTGTCACATCTGGGCTGGTGCATCTGCTACTAGTTTCTCCCTCCTAGACAAGGTTCAAAAGAGAGTCGACAATCTGATAGGCCGTGAACTGGCATCTAAGCTTCAGCCTCTGTTCCATCGACGAAACGTTGCATCCCTCTGCCTGTCTTACAAGTATTTTAATGGTGAATGCTCTGACGAACTGCAGACACTTGTGCCCCCACGATGTAGACACCCTCGACAAATCCGACAGGCAGCTAAATCCCACCCCCACAGAGTAGAGATCCCTAGATGTAAAAGATCTTTCTACTCCAGTAGTTTCTTCCCCAGAACCGCTAGACTCTGGAATTCCATTCCAGGTTCTTGCTTCCCTAACTGTACTGACATGCAGAAGTTCAAGTGTAACGTGAACCGACATCTTGCTGCCCAAATCCCAAAATAATGCCCCAGTAGTTGCTGCTCCTGATAGTAGGCCCCTACACTAAAGTGGCAATGCGCCTTGTTTGGGGTGAAAATGTAATAAAAAAAAAAATATACCCCATCCACGACATTATCAATAAAAAAATTACAAATTTGTGGGAGTTTGTTTATTAGTTTTAATATGCCTTTTTTATTCGATATGAAATTCCATTACTTTCAGGACATAATCTAAAAATTGAACGATAATTAAAAAGTAAACATTTTTTACGGATAAATTTAGATCATTGTTGTGAGGATCACGGACAAATTTTACCAACAAATGTTCTACGACAATGACATTTTGTTGTCATACTTAACAGCTTTTCTAAAGTTGAGATATTATTGATCTTGTGAAACGCCGATCAAGTAAGTACCAACTTTGGGAGTGTTTTGTAGTTTTTAAAGTTCTAGCTAGACACACATACAGATAACCGTCCTTTATATACTAGATATAATCCTTCATTTATTATGTTCGGTTACTATTAAAATTACTATTTCGGCGGAAGCGTGACAAGGGAATTAGCAGCGAGTCTTACAAAGATATGAAAGCGCCTATGAAAACAAAAACAGAGAAATAATAGAAAAAAAAAGTGTCCGATTGTGTACAGACGACTGAATACGATTGCAAGAATTACAAAAGGTTAAGGAGACGACAACCCATCAACTGTTAATCATTGAAAAATTAGTCTTGATTCATTAGATTCGTGATGAATACGTCTCTGTCCAAATGTAATTACATTAAGTCTCTTCTAGTTATTCATGCTATGCTTTCGATGAGAAAACAATGTGAAATACAAAGGACCTTTTCGTGTGGGGTGGACGCGTGTTATTATTATTATTATTATTATTATTATTATTATTATTATTAACTATTATGATAATTATTATTGGCTCACATGCAGCTTTCAAACAGGTAATCATACATCTGTTTGAAAACCTGTGGTGTTTCCTGAAAGTTGAGTGACAACAAGTCTCCCCAGACGCCCAGCACTCTTCACTTCTTTCGATGGCATTTGCAAATAAATTTGTGGTATCGCAACAGCCTCTCACCATTGATTTCTCGCTGGCAGCGACCATTGGTCTGTACTGGAATTTGAGTGGCACTAAGTCTCCCTAAGGTCCCAGTTCTCTTCGCGCTTGTCCAGCCGAGGTCTGATCAGAGCTCTCTCCTCGGTCTTTTTCTCCTCCTAAACCCTCCTTTGCTCTTTGGTTTCACACTTTTTTTATGGGGGAACGGTGATGGAACAAGGGGAGTGGATGCGCGATGGGGATGTAGAACTTGTTGATATGCAGCTTCATGGTTTTTCATTCCCTGTAACGCTTCTTCGTGTTTTGTTTCTGCAGGAGGTTGTCTGGCTCACGCATGTGTTTCATGTGACACTTTTATTATTATTATTATTATTATTATTATTATTATTATTATTATTATTATTGGCTCTCAAGGAGCTTTCACACAGGTGATTAAAGGTATCATTGAATACAGCCTTTGGTGTTCCCTGGAAGCTGAGTGACAACAAATATCCCAATATTCACCAGTATTCTCCACCTCTTTCGATAATATTTGCAAATAAATTTGCATTATCGCAACAGCTGCTTGCCATTGATTTATTGGTGGCAGTGGCCATTTGTCTTTACTGGAATTTGAGTGACAATAAGCCCCCCCCAATGTCCCAGTTATCTTCGCATTTATACAGTGGAGATCTAGTCAGTGCTCACTCCTCGGTCTTTTCTTCCTCCATGGCTCCGGTGCTGCTCAGTCTCTCTTTTGGGGGAGAGGGAAGGGGACAGTGATTTTGTGCTGAGGAGGGAGTGGGGTTAGAGAACTTATAGTTATGCATCTTCAATGTAGCGCTTAATATTTTGTCTCTGTAGCAGCTTGTCTGGTTTGCGCTTGTGGCTCATGAGTGTCAGTCTATATCTTCAAAGGTTTTCCTTAATATTGCAGCTGTTTTCAGGATTGTTGTTCGTTGTCTTTTTTCAATCATTCCTCTAATTCCAATTTCTCCCATTCTTTTTTTTTCAAAGTTTTTATTATTATTATTATTATTATTATTATTATTATTATTATTATTATTATTGTTGTTGTTGTTGTTGTTGTTGTTGTTGTTGTTGCTGCTGCTGTTCATGTATTTATTCAAGTTCGATTTGTATGGCAATAAAAATAATTCGGTATGCATGATGATGGTGGATGCTAATCGCTTTTTAACTTAATAAAACTACGCAACTCCATCTTTTAGGAAAACTGTACAGTTTGGTGAATCATCCGGCGATAGGTTGCGAGAGTAACCAAGAGATATTCTATTAGGCTGACTGAACCTAGCATATTTCCATATCAAGAACGTGTTTTAATTATGTGGCTTGGCTTGAGTGAGACTTCGATAGAAAGTGCTGTTGCAAACTTAGTGAGAACCTGGTTCGAATAGTAGAAATTGGTCGTATGTGAAAAAAAAATACTAATTATGCGGGTGTGTCACAGGATTCGATACACAGACGTTTATTATTCCTAATATTCATAAATGACCTTCCTGATAAAAGTATCTCTGGGATGGGTATATTTGCTGACGACATCACGCTTCATAGCAGACTCGAGGAGGAATTAAATGGACCCATATCTAAAAAAATGTGTACAACCTTAGAAAAAGACCTCCAATCTGTAGTGAAATGGTTTTGCAAATAGATGGATACATTCAATGCTGCCAAGCTAAGCTTCTTTTCTTTAATAATTACAAAGGATATTCTCGGTCATTGATTACAAACTCCTCGGCTTAACAGGCTTAGATTTTTGGCCAAGATCAAAGTTCAAAAGTGTTGTATCTGTTCCGGCAGATGCTGCACTTAAGATAATTTGTACCAGTCAATGGAGGGGAAACCCTCTATACTGGGACAATTATTATTTTTGGTAACCAGAGTGACCCCTTTCAGGGGAGCTGGTTTTTACCTCACATTAAAAACGGCCTTGTGCCTAATTTGCTCAGTGGGGGAGCAAATAAACACCATCTGTTCCGGCAGATACTGCACTTAAGATAATTTGTACCAGTCAATGGAGGGGAAACCCTCTATACTGGGACAATTATTATTTTTGGTAACCAGAGTGCCCCCTTTTTGCCTACTTTTAGGGGAGCTGGTTTTTACCTCACATTAAAAACGGCCTTGTGCCTAATTTGCTCAGTGGGGGAGCAAATAAATACCATCTGTTCCGGCAGATACTGCAATCAAAGACAATATGTGGGGGCAACCCCACATATAAGACCATTGCTCTTGTAGCAATCAGTTATTGGTCAATGTAGGGGAAACCCTTGATACCAATTGTCACTATCCAGATCCCCTACTCCCCAAGGAGCTGATCCCCATTTCCACAATCTCTCCACATTAAAAACGGCCTTGTGCCTACTTTTCTCAGTGGGGACGCAAATGAATACAAACTCCTCGGCTTAACAGGTAACATGAATTGGAACTAAAACATTAAGGTCATTGTCAAAGCTGTTGGAAAGAAGATGGAGTTTCTCTTTGGCTATAGAATATTACTCATACCCGAGAGTATCCTGTACTTTTTCAAAATCACTATTTGCTTTGCATAGAGTACTGTTCCCAAATCTGGGCTGGTTCATCTACAACTAGTTTCTCGGTTTTAGACAGGTTTAAGAAAAAAGTATCACTATCCTAATCGATCCCGCATAAGCAACCAATATTCACCCACTGTCCTATCACCGAAAGTGGAATTTATATTTTACAAGTATTTTATTGGAATGTGATTTAAGGAAATCCAAAGTAATTGTACCCCTTCAACGTAAATACTTCATATTAACCTGACAAGGAATCATATCGACTTTACACTGTAAAGATCGCTAGATGCCGGAAAGCTTTCAACTTGAATAGTTTCTTTCCTTTAACTGGTAGAATTTGCAATTACCTTCTGGGTCTCTGCTTTCCTGACTGTACTGACATCTCTAACTATAATTTGAACAGATATATCGCTAATCAATTTCCTATAAATCTGATTCTAAATTGCTTCTCATTACGTCATGGTGGCACTATGCTTTGCTTGGAGTAAAATAATGCAACAACTCATACTTTTATTGCTATCATAAAAGAGCTTGGTTTGGCTAGAATGTAAAACGTGGGTGTTACAAAGAGCAGGTATAACAGTAATATTTGTACGTATCGAAAGTATATTATCGGCGTATATAAAGGACAGGCTAAATAAAAGTCGACGAATAGTGTTTTAGTGCTACAATGACAAACAACACCAATCAATAAATGTATTTATTAGTATTTAAATCCGTATAGACAGAGACAAGTGCACAACATAACAAAGTTCCAGTGGCAAGAAAATTGTTGTCGATATCAGTACTGAAAGCCATTTTTATGAAGAAAAGTCGATTACGTGATAAAAAAATCGTGGCAAACACATTGTTGCATGGAATATACTGTCATCAGAAGAGCGTATATACGTTATAAAAGTAGAATTGCCAAAATCTTTATTTCCGAGATAAATATTTCAAAAGTGCAATTTGAAAAAAAAAAAGGCACTTACCGTATAAAAATCTAATGGCAGATATAATACTGCGCCGAATATAATGTCATTAAGAAAATGTACCTATTTACTATGCCTCCCCACGGGACAGAGTTAGACACCAGGGTCGTTTTTTAACGTGGAGAAAAGGTACAAAAATAAAAATTGTCTCAGTCGTGAAGGATTTCTCCTCCACCGAAAAAGAACAAGAAATAGAAGTGCAGCATCTGAAGAACAGATACTACACTTTGATCTTGTAAACCACGAAGAGAATTCCAATGACAGCAATATTCCTTCAATTAAACCGACCGTATTTTTAGTCGTCATTTTATTTTTAAAAAAAAGCATTCTAGCACCGATATCCACAATTATAACGATGCTATGTAACTAGAAACCTTCTTGTTTGAAAATGTAAGCTTGTTAGATTCAGGACGGCTCCAGATTCGAATTTTTTATAGTGCAAAAGGTAATCCGTGCGACTGAACATGATACAACGTTTTTACCGGCCTTATTCTTTTAGTTACATTGTTACATATTTTTTTAATCAAATACTTACAGGTTAAATCGAAGAAAAGTATACCACGTAAGCAAATTCCAGTGTCCATACAAGCAGTTGTAACGACGGTATGTAATAGCTGTTTGTAAATGTGTTCTTCTTTGTGTATCAGCTCTGTTTTTGCAGCCACCGATGATCATGGCTTTTATGTTTGCTCTGCGTTCGCTCGTTTCGTCTCTGATTGTGCAACTTGTTGAGATCGTTCGTGAACTTTGTTCTCTGTATGCTTGTATGTGTGTTGTTTTTTTTTTTCTAGGACAACACATCTAAGCAAAGGATCAAATTGAAAATATGCAAATCTTAAATACACCCCAACCTCCTCTTTGGTTCGGAAATATATACACTCCCCCCAAAAGTTGGAAACACGCGTGGATAATAACTCTACCTAACTTTCTTTTAGGGCCGAAAATTTCCTCTGGAAACAACAGATCTATGGCGGACTTTCATTTGCATCATAAAATGAAGACGTCTTCAGTTTGGAGGTCATTGTTCTAGAGCAGTCTTCTTCTTCTTCTCTATGTATCTGATCTGTTTCGCGGATATCGATGATCATGGCTTCTATGGTAACGCTGCCGACATTTATAAATGGCAGTCGGCTGGATTCGAACATGGTAGAGTCAGTTTATAAGTCTTACTCGGAATCAAAATTTACTATCGCTTTATCGTTGGACTAATACAAAAGTACATATTCGCTTCATCATCGGACATTTATATTTCTACTAAGTTTTTATCATTATTCAGGAAAATTGATTGTTTCGTTTGTATAAATATTCATACTATTCAATATTTTGCTTCGGAATTACTGCGACGAGGATTTCTCATTAGCATTTCTTGGAATTATTCGCATTTTTTGGGATTATTCGCATTTTTTGGGATTATTCGCATTTTTGGAATTATTCGCATTTTTTGGAATTATTCGCATTTTGGGGGATTATTCGCATTTTTTGGGATTATTCGCATTTTGGGGGATTATTTGCATTTTGGGGGAGAATTCGCATTTTTGGGATTATTCGCATTTTTGGAATTATTCGCATTTTTTGGAATTATTCGCATTTTTTGGAATTATTCGCATTTTGGGGGATTATTCGCATTTTTTAGGATTATTCGCATTTTTGGGATTATTCGCATTTTTGGGATTATTCGCATTTTGGGGAATTATTCGCATTTTTGGAATTATTCGCATTTTGGGGGATTATTCGCATTTTTTAGGATTATTCGCATTTTGGGGGAGAATTCGCATTTTTTGGGATTATTCGCATTTTGGGGGATTATTCGCATTTTGGGGGGATTATTCGCTCTACTATTTCCCCTTTGGGTGTTTTTCTCACAAAGTGTTGGCCGATGAACACTCATAAGGTCGAATATTAGAACATGATTCTTCAGATAAATACACAGGAAATCTATTAAAATTCAAACTAATCTTTTTTATTACGAGGTGTTTAAAAGAAGTGTCCACACTTTTTGCACAGACATTAAAAATTGTTGTAAACTCTTAAAAATTCAATATGTTATTGCTATACATCTTATGAGATGATTGACCAATTTTTACGATTTCAGGTTCAAAGGAACAGCTACAGCAGGAATTGGAATACACCTTACTAAATCTGATTTTCACAGCTGGTGAATTTCAAAAATGCAATCTGGACGTGATGACACTTTAACAGAACGATATGTAATACATTTCTATTTTAAACTTAGAAAATTCTACAGAAACGTATTAGATGATTCAGACTGCTTTTGAACCATCTTACATGAATTGAGTGCCAGTTTCGAAATGGCATAAGAGATACAAGGTGGACAGGGAGTCTGTGAGGGATGATCAGGAGGTGTAGGAGGAGTAAGGAAGCCAAGGTTGATTTGTGAAAAGATAATAATTTTATGGACAATGACCGTCGTGTATCTATAGAGCAAAATAAGTGCGCAGTTTGATGTCAGTGTGGGAAACGTACAAAACTTAATATGCGGAAGATTTGCGCGATTTTGTCTCACGTGTGCTCAGAGAAGATCAGAAAGAAATGCGTTGCCATGGTTATCAAGACAGTTTAACACCTTTCCTATAGTCCAGACCTTGTTCCTTGTGATATTTGGTTAATTCCCTAAGCTTACGAAAAACCTTACAGGCTTTCGTTAAGTAAAAACTGAGGAAATAAATGAGGATGTTCGAGGATTATTGGCACGCCCACACAAAAAGAATTTCCATTAGGCGTTCCCGAAGTTGTGGGAACGGTGCAATAAATTCATTGGAGCCAGTGGAGATTATTTCAAAGGGAGACTAGAGTTACATGCGTGTACTATCAAGAAACGTGCCCATCTGAAAAACTTAAGTACGGACTATAAGGAGGGTGAAGAAATGTCTTGAGTCCATCTTAGTCAAATAGTCTATGACAAAGATGGAGCATCCTTCAGATAAACTTCGCGCAAATCTTCCGCATCTTCAGTTCATAGCGAATAAGTGTGGTACAGTTCCGGCAATGATAACTAGTTGCAAAATAACTAGACGTAATACAAATACTCAAACAGCCAACAAACAAAAAATATACTAAGCATTACAAAATTGAGTATATTTTATTTACTATTCCTATTTACTTGCCTCCCCACGAGGGCAGAGTTTGACACAAAGTCTGTTTTTAATGTGGAGAAAATCTAGTTCCCCCCAAAAAGTCTTCTAGGTGGTAACAAAAATAAAAATTGTCTCAGTTATGAAGGATTTCTCCTTGTTTCTTTGTCCCGTCGCAAGATACAAAGAACACAACTGTAAGGATAGCTGTGCGTGTAATTGTAAGCCAAGTGTTGCATAATCCCCAACAACAGGTCCCCTAAATCGGCACAATCCGGAGATAGGCGGAGAAAACATACACATACAGCACCTGAGATTCCAAAATGGTCACCTATTATACTCTTATATATATATATATATATATATATATATATATATATATATATATATATATATATATAGGTTTATAAACAAGCGGTTAGAGCACTGTAAAAGTGGTGGACAAATGTTTGTTTAAATAGACATTTGGCGAGATAATTTGGGTCGATCGGTAGAACTGAGGACTGTCAACGCGATGGTTCTAGGTTAAATCCTCGGCTTGGGAGAGGTGCTAGTCTAGCGGCACTGATGAGTTGTGATACAACGAAACAGGACTGTGTATATATACATATATATATATATATATATATATATATATATATATATATATATATTTATATATATATATATATATTTATATATATATATATATGCATGCTCGGAGTCAAATTGAATATAGAAATGTTGATATCTTTGGTTCGATAGGACGGAACAACATGAAAATTTGCAGGATTTTTGAAGATTATAATATAATTCTATGGTTAAAATTTAATGACAATTGGTAAAAAGAACTTATATTGTCAAACCAATAAAATATGCCCAAATTTGCTAACATTGCTGTTTCTGTTGACTCCACTGTGGCGTTGCTAGGCTACCAATATATATATATATATATATATATATATATATATATATATATATATATATATATATATATAAAGTTATAAAATATATATGGCGATTAAGCTACACTGAATATTCCGCGTTTCATCCACTCTATGACTCTTCAGGCTTATGCGCTTTTCTGTTTGCTCTGCGCATAAGCCTTAAGAGTCCTAGAGTGGATGAAACGCGGAATATTTAGTGTAGCTTAATCGCCATATATATTTTATAACTTACTAACTAGCTCTACCAACGTATTGAGCACTTTTGAAGTAAATACTTAAAGTTTACACATAAATTTATACTTTCGTATATTAATTTTATGTGAGTAAATTAAGTAGTTATATATATATATATATATATATATATATATATATATATATATATATATATATATATATATATTAAATAATTTGCCAAGACCACTGAAAAAATAGTTGGATCTAAAGAGTTTCTCACAGCCGATGCAATTCCCTAGAATGCCACATCTGGGTTTCGAAGCCTAGTAGGTGATGCACTTTTTGCTACCCTGCAGCCACTTTCCTCCATATATGACTTTGTGAGTCTCTGCTCTCTTGTTATTTTCATGGCAAGTGCCCGTCTGAGCTCCAATTTATTTTTCCCTTTTGCAAAACTTTCACAAAACACTCGACAAGCTACTGATACTATCAACAGCTTCCCTCTTCAATCTCTGCCTAAGTCTAAACGACGATTCAACACATACAGGTTATTTCCTCGAACTACCCTACCTGTGGAACACTGTTAAATTGGCCTGCTTCCCAAACGACTAGATCATGTTGAACAGTCCGCTTTTCTAATCAAGCTGCGCTCAACTTACACTATTAACGATTACTACATTACAACCTTATTAACCGTTATCCTCTAGTGGCCTTCGGACCTTGCTAAGTCATGAATCCTTTGACACACACATACATACACAGCACACATACACACACACACACACACACACACATATATATATATATATATATATATATATATAATAAAATATGCTTTTTACAAAGCAAGTAAAAATCTATATATAAATTAAACATCTAACAAACGTATATTAAACTTATGCTTCAAAAATCAAAGTGCTCTACGAATTTATAGCCAGTTTATAAACACGAGAAACAAGCCAAATAAATATGCACAAATCTTGACCGTTTACTGAATTTTTATAAATACTAAGAGTTATCAAAATATTTTTTTAAAAAGCGTTGCAAATCGACCAATGCATAGAAATCTTCGGTTCGAGATGCAAAGAAAGGAATCCTCTCCTCAGGATGCAGGAACACATCTAAGAATACAAAGATAACAAGATCGAAATTGATTTCCAATAATTTTCATTTTTTTTCTTTCTTTTTTAATATATATATTTCATTTGAATTCAATCATCTGTTCGGTCACGTGACTTGACCCTCTTATGAGAAGTGAGGAATGTTGACTCAAAATCGATGCGTATCGATCGACATTGGGAAATGCTACAATAGCAAATTGATGGCGAGCAAGTGTTCATTGATCCGTACAGATATCCACCGGAAATGTGTATCGATCTTTAATGCAATGTTTCTCATTTCGGAACAGTCAAGAGATTTGGATGGATTCGATATGCAAATCAAAACCAACATCATGACAATAATACTATAGTATTACTAGTTTAAATAAAAGCAAATAACAAACAAGGCCAACATACAAATGCCGAGTATTATATTAAACATGACATAGCATAAGAGTAAAGAAGCAACCTAATAGAAGTTAGTGTCCCCAATGAAGTTTGCTTGAAGAGATTTGATAGAGAAAGAATAGAGAAATATGTAAATCTTATTTGCATTATACTAGTAGAGATGTTTGGCGTTGTCCGGGTGGTTGGAGGTGTAAAAAAAATTTGGTAGGCAGTTAGGCTCAAACTAGAAGCCTTGAGGCGAAGGCTGAAAAGAAAGTGTGACACGTTATCGCAGAGCAGTGAAAACGGTTGAAATTAAACGGTTAAAAAAGCAGGTGCTTAAACTAACGTCAACGTCTGGTTTTCTAAGTAAAACATACGCCATAGAGAAATGAAATCACAGCGCGAATTTTGTAACATAAAAGTCGCTCGAATAAAAGATAAAGACGACCTCGTTTCGTAAATCGGAGATATTATAATCTATGGAGTATATAAAAAGTTGTAAGAATTAGTGACCCCCCCCCCCGAGCGCCCGCCCGAAAACGGCCTTTTCCGGACATACAAAAAAAGCACACACACACACACACACACAAACGTACATAAATTTACGCTTTTATATAATAGATGTATTGAACTGACTATTGCTCTCAAATTGAGTAGTATTAATTCACGTTTCGGTCAGATTGTCCGATTGGGAGAGAAAGAGGAAATATTTCTGGCTCTGTATGTATTTTCGTATTCCTCTGTATCAGTCTCCACTTTTTGATCATAGTTTCGAATCTGTGAGAAGGTCATATGTATGATATGAAAAGAAACTAGAATCTTGGGGAGATCTGCATCATTTCAATAATTATAACATCAATCTACCTCATAAACAATAAATCAAAAACAACCAAGTATATATACACAGTGAACCAAATGCGAAAACGATAAAAACAATTACATTTAAAAAGAAAGTTAGAATAAATGGGGACAGTAGGTGAATGTCAGACATATGGCAGCAAAGAGAGGCAAATCGATTTGCTTCTACGAGGATTATTTCAAAAGTAAAGCCTTCTATTTTTTGTAACTCAAGAATTCAAAAAATGTTCGTTTCAACGATCAGTGTGCAGGTGTGCTTATGAACATATATGTTTAAGAAGGATGTCCTCCATAGTATCAGACCTGACCTAATGGTTAATTGTAAGCATAGACCGAATCATACCATCAAAAAAATTCCAACAAAAACCTAACAGCCAGCCATGGTTCTCCCCAGAATGTGCTGCTGCCATCGCGCACAGAAATCATTTTTTCCATAGCTACCAACGTAATAGATGCACTGAGACTAAAGCTGCTTTCATGAATGCCAGCAACCACTGCAAAAGAGTAATAAAAAATGCAAGAGAGCTATACGCTCAGTCTGTTAAATCTAAAGTAGCTGAGCAATGGCCTGGTTCCCATCAGTTTTAAAAAATAACAAACAGGATCCTGAAAAGAAGCGTGCGGTCTATCCCAACCATCATCAATGGACTTGAGGTCATTTCGTCAGCATCAGACAAGGCCAAACTATTTTCCAAGATCTTTGCAGCTAATTCTACCCTATGCGACGGAGGCCAGCAACTCCCCGTATTTACTCCTATATCAGACAACACGCTATGCAACATACACATATATGTGCGTGAGGTCGCCAAGCTAATCAAGAACCTTGATTCCAGTAAAGCAACTGGTTCTGACGGAATTCCAATTATAGTGCTGAAAATGCTTCAACCAGAACTTGCCCCCATACTTACAAAACTGTTTAAGCGTTGCCGTAAGGAGAAGTGTTTCTCAACACCCTGGAAAACCTCATCAGTATGTCCTGTATTTAAGAATTTAGGTGATAAGTTGTCTCCCTCTCAGTACCGACCAATAAGTCTCCTGTATGTCATGAGTAAGTTGCTGGAATCTATATTTAATAAAGAAGTAGTCAACAAGCCTAACAGAAATAAACTTCTTAGTGACATGCAATATGGCTGCCGTTCTGTCAGATCTACAGCAGATGTGTTAATGGTTATATCTAATAGAATTGGTGAATCTCTTGACAAAGGCTTACTCTCTAGGGAAATTGGCCTTGATATATTAAAAGCCTTCGATAAAGTATAACATAAGGGCCTACTTCACAAGATTTCCAGTTACGGTATTACTGGAAATGTTTTCTCGATCATTGAATCATTTCTCTCTGATAGGCTCATAAGAGTAGTGGTTGATGGGCAGAAATCAGAGGCCTTCAGTATTTATGCTGGAGTCCCTCAGGGGTCCATCCTGAGCCCAACTCTCTTTCTGATCTACATCAATGATCTCCGAGAACATACTTAAATCGTTCGTTGACATCTATGCTGATGACACGACCATCTACGGCAACACATCAAAGGCCGTAATGACAAAGTTCTCTCTGATTCTCTCTCCTCTGATCTCGAGCGCGGAGCAGTCGGGGAAGAGGTGGCTGGTTACTTTTAATGCATCTAAAACCAAGTTCCTATCTTTACATCATCAACACTCTGATTCCCACCTGGCATCAATTGAAATGGATGGCTCTCGTCTTTGGGGTGCTCCATGTTTTGATAAGCTTCTGGGCTTGACATTTACTCCTGACCTGAAATGGAACATGTACATCAAGTCTATTGCCAAGGTCGCTGGAAAAATGGTAGGATCTTTCTACCGCTCCGGAAGATATCTCACTGCTGATGAAATTATATATATATATATATATATATATATATATATATATATATATATATATATATATATATATATATATATATATATATATATATATATAAGCTAAGTACGTCCAAGGATGGAGTACTGTTGCCACATCTGGGCAGGAGCTGCTAAAAACAGCCTATCCTGCTTTGACAAAGTACAAAATCGGCGACGAGATGTTGCATCCCTCTGCCTGTTCTACAAATACTTTAATGGTGAATGTTCTGACAAACTACAAACACTTGTACCTCCCCGACGTAACTACCCCCGACAAACCCGACAAGCTACTAAGTCTCATCCCTTTACAGTGGAGATCCCTAGGTGCAAGAAAGCCTTTTACTCCAATAGTTTCTTCCCCAGAACTTCGAGTCTTTGGAACTCCCTTCCGAGATTCTGTTTTCCCAACTGCAATGATATGCAGAAGTTCAAGTGTAATGTTAACAAACATCTTTCTACTCTTCTCCCTTCATAATGAACCCGCTAATTAATTCCCTAATAGTAGCCCCCTGCTTCAAAGTGGCACTGTGCCTTGTTTGGGGTGAAAATTGAATAAAAAAAAAAATAAAAAGTTGGGGATGCCCTTTTCTCTACCCTGCAACCTCTCTCCCACAGAAGAGACGTTGCCAGCCTGCCTTTGTTTCATCGTTACTTCCATGGCAAATTCTCGCCTGAGCTTCAATCTATGGTATCCCCTCGCCAATCTTTCACGAGGAGCACCCGTCTAGCGTAAACCACTGTCAAAAATTTCTCCATTCTTTATCTGTGCCAAAACCAAAACGTAGATTCCCTGAACAAAGCATCTTTCTTAGAAGTACACACCTGTTGAACTCTGTTCCGTCTGCCTGTTTCCCACCTGACTACAACCTGGATATCTTCAAGTCCAACATAAACAAATTCCTGATGAACCGCCCCCTTAAGTAAGACACTTTATCAAACCTCAACACTTACATACTGTACACGCAATAACCGTTATCCTCGAGTGACTTCAAGGCCTTGATAAGTGGTGACCATCTTGTAAAAATAAAATTCATAAAAATAGATCCAGCCGTTTTCAAGTCTATAGGGAACGAACTTACAGACACACAGGTGCACAGGTACAAAGACATACAGTAATAATTATTTTATATTAGAGATAAAGATCTTTCAGCCAGTATTTCTATTATAGATCGATCACACTAACAATATGAAAATTATTTTGGATTGAATAAAATGTCATGTATATTTAGAAAAGCTATCAGTTTGGAACTGCACGAGAAATGTTAAAAACAGCACCAACGTACCTGCATATTTTTTTAAAATATTTTATTATGAATTTTCTCAAGCGTCATGAAATATATGCTTTGTACCGAATTCTAGCACGATATAAATTTCATAAATTTCTCTTTGTTGCAATATTTGATTATAAATTTATTTTTTTATCTGTTTACATTCTTTAATATATATCTGTATATATAAAATAGTTGCGTTCATGTGTGTGTGTGTGTCTCTGCGTGTACAACGTTCCTACAACCCACATCACTAGACCGATCTTAACCAAACCTGACATGATGATGATGCCCCCCTCATCTTGGCAGAGTTCATACCATTTATCAAGGATAACTACAAGAAACTTTCTCTACCACCAATAGCAATGGCCAAAGACTTTATCTGAAAGTACATCTTTTAAACTCTTCGGTCTAACGTTAACAGGAAACATGAGTTGGAACAATTGCATTGAGAGCATTGCCAGGACCACTGCGAGAAAGGTGGGTTCTCTCTACCGTGCTAGAAAGCTACTAGGGCCCGAAAGTATCCTGTACCTCTATAAGGCAACCATTCGCCCATGTATGGAGTATTGTTGTCTCCTGTGGGAAAGAGGTTGTAGGGAAGAGAAAAGAGATCAGACCGTTGATGATGTAAAGATAGGAGTTTGGTTTTAGATGCATTAAAAGAAAGTAACCAGCCACCTCTTCCCTCACTGTACCACGCGCTCGAGATCAGAGGAGAGAGAATCAGAGAGTACTTTGTCATTTACGGCCTAATATGTGTTGCCATAGATGGTCGTGTAATCAGCATAGATATATACGCGTGATTTATGTTTTAGGAGATCATTGATGTAGATCAGGAAGAGAGTTGGGCCCAGGATGAACCCCGGAGAGACTCCAGCATTAATACTCATTTCTGCCCATCAACCACATTCTGGGGAGAACCATTGCTGGCTATTAGGTTTTTGTTGGAATTTTTTGAATGGTATGAATCGGTCTATGCCTACAATTAACCATTCGGTCAGGTATGATACTATGGAGGACACATCCTTTTAAAACAGGGAATGCAAAGGTAGATTAGATATGAATGTACGGAAGCTATCCCAGACAGCCGTATAGTATCGATATACAGTACGGTGGAGAGGTACGTCTGGAGACTTATTGAATTTCGTTTTTATCTTAACTGATACAGAGGAGACAGGACGAGTGATCAACATGAAATTTTACACTAAGATACTTTGTGTGTTCGGTAGTGTTCTTACATAAGTTTTGCATCAAGATGTCGTTGATAAGTATCGATAATTAATAATCGAAATATTCTGATGGAAGAAGAAACAGGAGAGTTTGACCAACGTTGACACTACAAGGCCATTTGAAAAGTTTTAACATAAGCGTAAATGCTCGACATATAAAAACAACACTAGTTTCTTTAATATAACAGGGGCGCGTTCGAAATGAAAGTTGTATTTAGAACAAAATTGAAATATGATACTTGCCTTTAAAGTTTAAGCTTTCATTTAAGCCATTATATATAAAAATAATTTTATGAAATTAATAGTAGACTCGGTACAATGTAAACTACAAAGTATTGTGAACTAAGTCACTGCGGGGAGGCATGTGAAGCTTCCTCCCAGTGCACAGCGATCGGCCCTAAATTGGAGCAGGATATTAAACGATTTTATTTAAAAATTGGGGATATCACCGATTTCGATGACAATAAAAATGAGAGTGTGAAACATTCATTGATCATTATTTAATCACGGGCAACGTCGTATCACTCTGCTAGTTAATAAAACTCTAGATTTAGCATATCCTATATTATTCTCATGAAATCAATGTCACTTTTTGACCAAATGAAAATATGCTAATTCATTAATCAATTTATTTCGAGATCGCAAAACATGATTAATATCAAATATGAACCAACTCTGGCGTCAATATCCAATAGGAATTCATCTTTTTTAAGGTTGTCCCTAAAGAGTTGGGACTTTTATCATTTTTCCCAAAGTTTACAAAAGTTTTAAGTGAATCAGCACAATATCCAGCTGAAAGCAAATTCCACATTGGATCTAAAACTTTACATTGATCAGGTTTCTATTGATGGAAAAGTCTAGGCTTGGATAGGCCGGAAGTATCAGCGCTATCTTGCATGGCGGAAATGCTCTTCCCTGGAGAAACTTACTTAATGAGAAGTGTCAGTAAAGATTTTTGGCAAAGGCTTCCAGAATCCATGTACAATATTCAATACGAACTGGTTTATAAAGTCCAGTGGTTAATACAAAATATCCGACATAATATGGAGATGATTAAGTGATTAAGGTATTCTTCATACACAAGTGCGATTCGATAATTGTCACGAGTTTATTATAACCGATCGACATTTGTAGTAATGTTACATATTTGCAGCGGCCGGTCGTCTAATATGCTTTACAATCTATATAATTTCTAAAATCAACTTTTTTCAATGTGTACTATATATACACTTGGCAGCGAAATAAAGCACACATAACTGGGTTATAAAAAAAACTTTTTTTTAATCCAATGACACCCTTTTTCAATATAGTATGACATGACCTGATATAAGTGAAGGGGGCGGCGGGTGTAGCGCGTATGTTTTTGCAGCTTGTCCTCATTGTGTGACCAACTCTCTGTGTCCTGTTTGCTTTTTGTTGTGTCGATTTATATAAACATTCTTTCATTCTGGAATGTTTTATATTTCCCAATGTGTAGTGTTCTAATTCTTTGATTAATATTTCTCTCACATATTCCTGGTCAAATTATGCATTTCAACAGCTATTGGTGGAAAGCCGCACATTCCTTAAATAGAATTAATTTGCGTGTATATATATATATATATATATATATATATATATATATATATATATATATATATATACTGCCGTTATCAATACACTCCCTACCAGCCTCTTTTGATGCTTAGATCGTAAGAGTCCAGAGTGCGTTTTATCACTCACAGCCATGCCGCATCTCTGAAGTTGAAAAATCAATTTCCCAACTATGCTGACTGCATTGGATTCGTAAACGTTCAACGTGCGTCAGTGAATGCCGATTGGCTCAATTTATTTCTGCGTGGAATAAATTCACTCACGCATCTCTGTTTCTGACACATGTCCCTGAGTCTCACACTGACCATATCTTCAACAGAGAGATTCAACTTACAGTTCATAAATGCATAAGTTCACTTATAACATTGGGATTTGCAATAATGTCAGATCTATTCGGGCGGAATAAAAATAGGAGTCATTACGTTTTGAACAATCTGAGTATTTACATCAAGTGTTGAGTGTTTATTACCCATAACTTAGAGTCCAGTTTACCCTACTATTCCATCCATAACTGTCATAGATTAATACAAGGTAAATCGATTCAATATCTACATGCAACATTAACACGAAAAAATAGCGGATAAAGTATTTGTAAATTTTTGATTGTGTTCCGCCTGCCTGCTTCCCACCTGAATACGACTTGGATGTGTTCAAATCCAACGTTAACAAATTCTTAATGAACCGTCCCCTTAAGTAAACACTTCATCAAATCTCCACACTAACGTAATGTACTTGCAATAACCCTTATCCCTGAGTGGCTTCCGGGCCGTGATAAATGGTGACCACTGTGTAAAAAAATAATAATAAATAAAAAGACGGACGGCACTCAAAACACATTTGCAAATTACTTAGTACTTCTATTCGGAGCGAAATCATTCTATTCCCATGGACCTAATAAAAGTTTCTATTTGAAATTCCTTGTAGATATCCCTAGTCTGATAGAAATAGTCACGAGTTTAAGAAGATACACTTGAACAATAACGAAGGTTACATCAAGAATATCATTCAAAATGAGAAGAGTAGTCAGAAAAGTCCAAATAATACGAACTCAGTGTTGATCTTCTACAACTATCATCCCGTTGATATCAATTAGGTTAGAAATTAATACAGTGAAACTTCTTGACACTCCATTGATCATGGAATCGTTATTCTATAAAAGACACTAGCAAGCGGTAACGAATGGAAGAGAGTAAACTAATCTTGACCCTACGACATTCAGGATACATTCGAGTGACACTCTCTTCTTCATTATATTGTACTTTTATACACTTAACTTGTTATAACTTAATCTGTGTGTTGAGTCTTATTGTCATTTTATCTTATCAATTTGTACTGATTATATTCCGCCATGGGCATATAAAAAAGTGTATTAATGATTTTGTGAAATCATTTAAATATGAATTGAATTTTTTTTTTTAATTAGATTTTCACCCCAAACAAGGCACATTGCCACTTTGATGTAGGGGGCTACCATCAGGGACATAAGCTACAGGGGTACTATGTGGGGAGTTGGGCAGCAAGATGTCGGTTCACGTTACACTTGAACTTCTGCATGTCAGTACAGTTGGGAAGCAGGAACCCAAAAGTGAATTCCAAAGTCTAGCAGTTCTGGAGAAGAAACTACTGGAGTAGAAGCCTCTCGTACATCTAGGGATCTCAACTGTGAAGGGGTGGGATTTTGCTGCTTTCGAGTTTGTCGGGGGTATTTACGTCGAGGGGGTACAAAGACTTGCAGTTCTTCGGAGCATTCGCTGTTAAAGTACTTGTAGAACAGACAAAGGGATGCTACATTTCGTCGATGGGACAGAAGCTGAAGCTTAGATGACACTTCAGGACCTATTAGGTTGGTGATTCTCTTTTGAAATTGTCTAGGAGTGAGAGACAAGTAGCAGATGCACCGATTCAAATATGACAACAATACTCCATACATGGGGAAATGAATATTCTCACATAGTAAAATGAACCAAGTTGACACCCTATTTATGGAAGATGGAGCTCCTTGTCACTCCGCTAGGGCGACACCACATCAGTTGAGCTAAAGTGTGATTAATAAACTTCCATAGCTAAGTTAATCTCCGAATATGAACCCAATTAAATAGCTTTTGAGCATATTAAACCGGAACCCTCGGAAAAGGAAAAGAAAGCCATCTTCTAAGCCTGAACTTTTAACATTATTGCGTCAGATATGGCAAGAAATTCCACAAGAATATATTCGTAAACTGATCAATGCCATGCCTAGAAGGGTCTTAGCAGAAAAACAGCAAAGGTTGGCTCAGCCTATCCTGCCTTGACAGAGTACAAAATAGACTTCGTGGCTTAGTGGGTGATGCCCTTTTCTCTATCCTGCAACCTCTCTCCCACAGAAGAGACGTTCCGAGCCTATCCTTGTTTTATCGTTATTTTCATGGCAGGTGCTTGTCTGAACTCCAATCTCTGCCCCCCCACTCGCCAATCTTTCACGAAAAACACCCGTCTAGCTGAATCCACTGTGAAAAATTTCCCCCCACTCTATATCTGTGCCTAAATCAAAACGCGGAATACATGAACAAAGCTTCTTTCTTAGAACTGCACGCCTGTGGAACTCTGTTCCGTCTGCCTGCTTCCCTCCGGACTACAACTTGGATGTCTTCAAGTCTAATGTTAACAAATTCCTAATGAACCGCCCCCTTAAGTAAACACTTTATCAAATCTCCACACTAACGTAATGTACTTGCAATAACCCTTATCCCTGAGTGGCTTCCGGGCCTTGATAAGTGGTGATCACTGTGTAAAAAAAAAAAAATGCCAACACAGTATAATTTATTAAATTTGTGACCATTCATTTCTGATTTTGTTCTCTCACTTATATGTTTATTGAAATCAACTGCTACCCTGGGTTTCTATGCTGTTCTGTCGTGTCGGTGTGTATATTAATAATCAAAATATAGACGATAACTTCTTAAATTCGTAGAATTAATATTGTATTGTGTTTTTATATATCCACAAAATACTGTGTTTGTAAGTCAGCCAATTATAAGATTAAACACGATTAAAATTATGCGTAATTTAATTGCTATATATATTTTCACAATTTATTACCCAGCTATACTTACTTATCGAGCACTGTCAAAGAAAATACTGAAAATATTTGCATCAAACTTTATGCCCATGCATAAGATACTATATTTGTATACATATAAAATTAACCTTTACTGTGTGTGAAATATCACTAATAAACTCTTCTCTGAATATTTAGTCTACATACTTGAAACTTGATATAAAGCTTTTATTCTTCTAGAACACGCTTCATTTGGCTTTTAACCTGTACAAATACAAATGGATCAAAACGATTGATCTTCAAATGAGTAAATCGATTAACTTCTGGACATGCGGACGTAGGTGAAAATAATACATTTTATATAATAACACTTTAGAATAACCGAAAATAGATGAAATTTTTATTTCGTATTAAAAAAAAATAGGGCGGTTAACATCTTTTCTTTGAGCACGTACCTTGTTTTGCTGCATCTTTCTATTGGGTTCTGTGAAGCTGCAAAAAAATGTATGCCTTAGCTTGGAATTGCCTGCCTTCTTGTTCTCTCCATGTTGCTATACATATCGCTAGTCTTCCGTTTAAGTTTTATAAAATTTTAAACATATAAAATTACTTTTTCACCTTTTCTTTTTACTTTTTCGTAATCCCTTTCTTCCCTTTTGTTTTCTTTAGCGTCCAAAGCATTAAACGGACAATTTTTAAAACTCAATTATTATTTGAATTTTGGTTTGTTCACGAAAAAGAGATTTGAATAATATCTTGTAATGTATCTATATGATTCCCTTTTATGGTTATAAACATATGAGTATCGGCTGAGGAAAGTTTGATACGGGTTTGTAAAACAGTCTCCTATTATCAGGTATGAAACCAACGGCACAGATGACATATCTCATCTAAAGTTTCTGTAAATAAAAACATAAACAATACACTCTTATTTTCGGAATTTTTCCTTATTTTAGAGCATACTGCTGGAATCATTTTTTTAATATATATATATATATATATATATATATATATATATATATCGATGACTCCGTTCAGTCTCGAAAGAAAAAGGATGCCCACTGTAGGGGCAGCTGCATGTGTAATTGTGTGGCAAAGGTTGCACAATCCCTAATCATACTTCTGATTCTTGGAACTTGCTTGAGTCCAGCGGCACGGAATGTCCAGGACGACTGGAAACAGTGCTGAGATAATCGCAAAGCATATACAGCACCTTGAAATCCCAAATGGTAACCCATCTGGTACTGGCCAGGATCATCGTTGCTTAACTTCGGTAATCTGACGGGAACCAGTGTGTGTCAAACGTGATTATGCCGTAATATATATATATATATATATATATATATATATATCATATATATATCATATATATATCATATACCATGCAAGGGCAAAGAATACTATTAAAGAAATATAGGATAGTGTCAAATGGATAAAGTTTTCTTAAACAGTAGAGAAAGGCTACTTACATTGTAATAGAACTGGTAGCATCTACCATGTGTAACAGAGCGCGTATAGGTG
Source organism: Euprymna scolopes (assembly GCF_053919585.1). NCBI lineage: Eukaryota > Metazoa > Mollusca > Cephalopoda > Sepiida > Sepiolidae > Euprymna > Euprymna scolopes. The sequence goes on along the minus strand of NC_136516.1, from coordinate 22,162,390 downwards.
CATGAGAGAAGGTCAGCAGCAGCCGAGGGATAGCTGGCTAATGAAAGTATGAGCAACAGTAGACGGCAAATCACGTATGTAAATTAACAGCAGCAGCCGAGGGATAGCTGGCTAATGAAAGTATGAGCAACAGTAGACGGCAAATCACGTATGTAAATTAACACGTGTACGCTTGCTTGCGTACAAGAAAATGAGAGAAAAATACACCACGTGATCAAGGAGAGAAGCAAGTTGTGACCGGGCAGGATGGACGTGTAAGGCGGAGGGCGAGAAAGCGTTGATTTACGATCAGCGCTAAATGACGAGCTGAAAGCATTTTAAAAAGCACAGGCGTGTGCGAAAATACTTTTGCAAGATAATGAAATGCGTTGTTTTGGAAGAACCACGAATGAAAGCATTCAATTTGCACTTTTAAAAAAGTTCCGTATCGGATTTTTATTTGCTTTCCTTCATTTGTTTGTTCCTGCGCCGTACCATATGTACTTATTCAAACTCATGTTACCAGTAAATATTAGTTTAAGAGCCTTGAAACGTGAACTCTGCACAAGATTTCTATTGACTAATAACAATCTGTAATTGAAAACGTTCTCGTATATCTTAAAAGAAAAGTTTCGTTTTCGTAGCTTTTAATCTGACCACCCAATTTTTGCTAAATCCTATTACAGGCTGCAAATCGTTGTCTGAGTATATAGCAAATGTCTTTCCTGGGTAGGCAATCGATTTGCCTTCAATCCAAGAATAGAGCATGATGTCATTAGCAAATATATTCATCTTAAATACGATCTATTCGTAGAGGCCGCTTATAAAAATCAATGAATGATATTGATCCAAGTATTGACCACTGTGGCACAACAACGTTGTCGTAATGCAGTTTCGATATACGGCAATCAAGAATGACGTTGATCTACTTATTAAATAAGTAAGATCTTATTATATTTAGTATTCTTCCCGTGATAATGTACGAGTTATTTTCCTTGGCAAATCATCATGCCAAGAGTTTTCAATTTTATTTTTTAGATATAGAGTGTAACCGCTAGAGCTTCGACTACCTCTTTGCAACGGGTAGCATCTCCGTTAAGAGATGATCTTTGGGGTCTTGAAAATATAACGTGGTGGCATAAATATAAATATTTAATAATTTCTGCGATAAGCGATGGATCGATTGAGGACAAAAAACTATTTAACGAAGTTCTAGAAGGCGATAATTTTTTACTTGAAATCTGCTACAACAGAGAAAATGTTACGATTATATATACAATAGCGTCCAAAACTAAGAGACAACATTTTAAAACCTAATATTTGTTAGAAATAACAACTGTGAAAAGCTGAAATTTTGGCAACTGGTAGTCGTTATCATCCATAATAACATATTAAAATTTGAATCATTTGCAAAGGATAGAAAAAGAATTATAACAATTATTTATTTATTTTAAAAATCGGAACGTCCAAAAGTAAGTGACAAAATTGAGAAAAACAATGTAAACAGTATGCTGGATTCAACTTTGTTTATTTCCTCTAAAGAATAAGTCTTACTTAGTCATTTGTAAACGTTGCATCAGCCGGCACTATGGCGAAACGCCAAAAGCTTAATTACTCTGTGAGACAAGCTATTGTGAAGTTACACAAGGAAAAACATACCATTAGAGAGATTTGTTGTCCCTTAGTTTTGGATGCTAATATATATATATATATATATATATATATATATATATATATATATATATATATATATATATATGAGCAAACAGTTAATAAAATATGTTAAAAAACACTTTGAAATGAGTTAAAAACATATTTAATCTGAAAAGGAAACACTAGATAAATGGATATTTCTTAATCCGCGGAGTTTCGAAGAAATACTTTCCTTCTCATCAGAGGGTAGGAATTAGCAAATATATATATATATATATATATATATATATATATATATATATATATATATATATAAGTGTTTTACGGAACAAAACTTATGAAGCGCTTTAAATAAGGTCGGAAACATTCTAGGGGCCCCTTTCATCAACAAGCTCATCAGGAGTCAATCGTTGAATTTTTATCAAGTGTAAAACAAATGTCACGCAAGAGCGAAGACTTAAGTGGGGATTACTTATAAAATTATAACGAATGAATGAAATGAAAAAGAAACAATATATATATATATATAATTAAATGAAGGGCGAATGGGATTACAAGTAAAAACAATTACAAGTAAATTATACGTTGTAGAATATATGCAATAGTATAAAATATATGTACAAAATTGGATAAATGTGGGAAAGTTAATATCTAAAATATATCCCCAAATAAGTCCAAAGATTTTACGAATTCCTTCTGTCGACAGAGAGAGGGCCTGCATGAAAGGATAGAGACTGACTCTAGAATCCTCATGTGATTCGAAGAGTCAGCCCAGTTTAAAATCCTAAACCAGTCCATTTTATATGCATTGGCACATGCTGGATTTTCAGCGAGGTGCTGACCAATAGAAGATTCCAAAGTGAACGAGGGGTAACGAGGCTTGCCTAATCTGATGCTTGCTGGAACATGTTGGTTATTTTTGTCTGCAAATTTTAACGGGTTCGACCTACATAGACAGCAGCACACTGACAGTTGAATTGATAAATCACATTACTATTTGTGATGTAGGGCAAACCATCCTTCACAACTGAAGGAAATGCAGACTTAACACGATAAACCAAGTGAAGAGAAACAGATGGGAAACAATTTGATACAGACTTGATAACAAGTCTACTCAAACATTGACCAGGATCACCAATCCAAGGGATTTTTAAATAAACAGGACACTTGGAGGGACCAAAAACTGTAGGAGAATTGTGAGCTTTAACTTTATTATAAATAATATTATCAACCAATTTCTCCTGATAACTATTGTGAATAAAATTATATTTAATCTTCTTTAATTCACAATCTAGTTTACTTGAAGAAGAGATTCTAAGGGCTATATACACTAATGTCTGAATGATCCCTATTTTTCTTGAGGTAGGGATGAATGAACGCCAATTTGTGTAGAGGCCGGTAAATGTCGGCTTACGATAAACAGTCGTAAGACTCCTTACCGCGTTCAATTAAAACGTCAAGAAAGGGCAAGCAACCGTCATTCTTATCCTCCATAGTAAATGTTAATGATTTATGGAGGGAATTAAGTTTTTATCTAAGAAAGCTAATGCCTCGTTTTCTGATGCAAAAGCTGCAAAGGTGTCGTCGACGTATCTAAAGTATATCGATGGTTTCGATATGCTGTTAAATAGTGCAGACTCATAATATCCCACAAAAATGTCGGCTAATGCCTGGCCCAGGGGACTTCCCATCTGAACCCCATCAATCTGACTATTCATGATATTATCAAAGCTGAATTCTACAGCTTTAGTACAGATTAATAGGAGTTCAACAAATATTTCTCTAGGAAAGGGGTGGGGGGTTAAATCATTGTTGTAAAGGGAGCACAAATATCTATAGTCTCTTGTAGTGAGACATTGGTAAATAAACTGGATACGTCGAAAGAACACATGAAGCTGTTCTCAACACCGGGTTGCAATTCGTGTAAGTGATCAACTAATCTATATGAGCCACTAATATAATGTTTAGTGTATAGAGCCTGAACCGGTTCTATAATGGCTAGAATGCATTGGGCTAAGGAGTGCTGGGCAGACCCCGCCATAGACAAAATAGATCTAAGCGGAATAGCTTCTTTGTGGATTTTAGGAAATATATATATATATATATATATATATATATATATATATATATATATATATATATATATATATAAGAATGATGTTCATATGTCATGTATATATATATATATGTGTATATATATATATATATATATATATATAGAGAGAGAGAGAGAGACAGGCAAACAGACAGACAGATAGATAGATAGATAGATAGATAGATAGATAGATAGATAGATAGATAGATTGTACGCTTTCACTTTGAGCAGTGTTACAGTCATATTAGTTGTTCACGTTCTTCATTTAAATATGAATGGTGTGGGTATTTTATTACGCTTAATTAAGAAATCAACTTACTGCTCTTTACTTATGCGTAAGTTTTACCTAACAAATATTTTTCTCTTAATTTGTTAAATATCATTTATTTTAGTCTAAAAGGTAGAATACGATTTTGTCGACTTGTAACAGCACTCTTTAGTAAAAATGCTATTTTTTTTAAATCCTGTTTCGGGGAATTATTAGTTCAGAAACAAATAAAAATATCGATATAATACCGTCACTTGAATTGGGAAATCATAATTTTACGCCAAACAAAATCTGATTTTGTAAAGATGCTCTAATAATTGGTTTTGTTAATGAGAATAATTAAACTTATCAAAGATTTTATCGTAATGTTTGACTCCATAAAACGTGTTGAAGCGCCGCATTCATCAAACGGGTTGATGTGTCGTTAATCCTGTGATGTCCTAGGTGTATCAGAATTTTTGGAATCTTTGAAACCACTAACACAAAACTGCGAATAAAATATAAAAAACTCGTAATTTCTCTTTTAAAAGTGGGTTATTTTCTTTATGGATTATACTTCCAAAATAAACTATTAAAGTTGTATAAAAAGTAATAGAAATATTGTTTATTAAAAAAAACAACAACAATATATTACGTAATGAAATTAATTGAATTTTACGAGTTAAATATTTTTCAATTTTTAAACTTTAAAAATCTATCAAAATTTTTCTATTGATTCAATTTTTACGATATTTTCAGGGTCAATGTGAATTTTTATGCTCTTTCCAATAAATTCAATATAATATTTTAGACAAACTTTTTGTTAATTCAGCCCCCCCCATTTTGAAATGTCTATTAAAAAGTAAATAATTAATTTACTCACCAAAGTTTTATATATCACAAATTAAAGATGAAAGATCAATAAATAATATATTCGAATTTAAAACAACAAGAGAGAAGTGCTCTTTTAGAAATTCACCTGTAAAGTCCGAAGCTTAAAACCTTTTTTTAAAAAAAAAAGCACGTTGTTTTTTGTTGTTGTTTTTTAATGAAACCTTGGTCCTTGCTCCTTTAATTGAAAAAAATAGGGTTTAAATTACATGTTTCCAGTAGTTATGAGCTTGGTAAGGCGGGGGGTCGAATTATTCAATATTTTTTCACGCATTCGTAAGGTTAGTTTCTGACACACCTGATGTCCTTCCTTAACGCGTTTATGTGTCGTTATTTCTAGTATTCGGTCAGAGAGAAAAAGCAAACAAACGCAAGCGACAGTCGCTGTCAACAGCGACATGTGCAACAAAGATGACACAGGCCGTTATTTTCATTTTACAAACGTATATATTTAAAAACAATGGCAGCAATTCATAGTCCGGTCGGTAACACAAATAATAAACTGAAAAATAATTACTGAAACAAGAAAAGACAACAAAATGAATGCATCATCCTTTTTTCAACAAACTTTGTAACGAGGCTATTCTCCTCAGACGGAACGGTTGGCTGTGTGTTCCTATATGTTATTAAGAAACTGAGTTTTAACTTTATTTTTTTATTTTATTTTTTCTGCGGTTTCTAAATATCAGATGGATGCATTCACACTTTCTAATATTCTTTTCACAATGTCTTGGAAATATTTTTGTTGTTTCAAGTTAGTACAGCGATTTTCGTCCTGGGTTTCTGAGTTGTTATTTTTCATAGAGATTTCACGAATCTCGAGTTCATTTAGGATGTTTTCATTTGCTCATCTTTGACAAAACTGATCTGCTTACGTCCGAAGCTCAAAAAGACTAAACTCTCCCCTCTCTCTCTCTCTCTCTCTCTCTCTCTCTCTCTCTCTCTCTCTCTCTCTCTATCTATCTATCTATCTATCTATCTTTCTCTTTCTCTCCATCTCTCTGTCAAGTTTCAGACTTGTTTGTCTTTTATACTGACGAAAAACAGCTGTGCGGTGCAATTTATACTCACGGTTCGGTCGATTAGGGACAGGATTTCCTATCATCTACCAATTAACTCACGCCACATCGGTTCACGCTGAAATATGATTAATCACCTACCTAGGCTAGACTGGTTGCCCTTGACCAGTCGCTCCAAAAGACAAGTGTGATACTACGTATCGCTTGTTAGCCAGGGTCGAATTTTATTTTATCATCAATCGAAATCTTAATGCAAATATTAACTTAATTCAATTAATTATTTCCCATTTCATTGCGTTCAATCTATTATTCAGTAAACACACATACACATTCACTATAATATAATATATAATTATAATTCAGTATAATTACGTTGACGAACCAGTTATCTTTAGATCACTAAAGTTAAGCTGCGTTGAGGGTTATCAGTTCCAGTTGAGGGACCAATTTGGCAATTTTAGACGCTGCATGTATAGGTTGTCGATACCTCTTTGCAATAGTTGCAAAATCCTAACGTCGTCATCTCTGCTTACGGGGATATGTGTCCAACTGAGGGCAGCTTGTTAGTCCTGCATAGGGTTAGTGCCGTTTCTATTTTCTATAGATGCAATGTCTCTAACCACTTTGGTAGTCATTGCTAACCGATGAGTTGGTATCTGTACAACAATACCTATTACGTGGCCAAAGATTGCCGGCAAAATGAATCTCAGGATGTGTGTAGATATTTATCTTCCTTATACGGGGGAAAAAGGTGGCCCAAATGTCGGAAATGGGGATAGAAGAGTAAGCGCACCACAGTGAAAGTTCTGTTATATATCCGCGGTATATACACGCGTGTATATATTTACGAATGTCTTTAACGTGTGTAATGTGTCTATTGAATGTGAGTACCTAACATGTGCATGTACATAACGTGTTCTAATCGTCTAGTGTCAAGTGTGTTTATATACCCGTTTTTATTGTCCTCAGGGTTTTGACTATATACTTTTCGATACGAGTGATAACGTCTAATGTGTGTACACATATATTTTTAAGTGTATATAAAGTTCGACAAACAGTTCAACAAAAATTATTTGAAATGTCGTAGCAAAATTAGTGATCGGTGAAACTTTAAAGCAGATCTAATGAGTAAAACTGACACTTAACAATATATTCTAGCATTAACATGTTTAAATCCTTAGGTGTTCCAAAAATATTAGACACATTACAAGTTCTTATGTCTGTTTAACTATGAATGGTAGTACGATGAAAGTGGTGCCATTTTAAAGCGAAATGTATTAAGTTTTTTGAAAGTCTATTGATTTTTTTTACATTTCTTTTCAGATCCAGTAATAGCGTTCATTTAACCAGAAAATGCATTTTGTGTGCATGAATTTGCAAAAAACTAAATCATGAGCACACGTTTACGTGCATTTCGCAATAAAAGCCTCTGAAAAACAGCCACCAAAAAGGAAGCCCGTCGTGAGATGGCATGGCCTATATTCCTAGTGACGTGGATGAACTAAACACTCGAATAATAGATACTCTTGCAAGAATTGACAACACAATGCTGGGACGTTTTTGGCAAGAATTGGATTATCGAATAAATGTGGGTTGTGTGAATAATGGGGCTCACATTGAACATCTTTGAATATTCCATGAGAAATTCAAGATTACAGATTTTCTGATGATACGAGATGCGGTTGTATATCCTAATATTTATAGAGATATTCAATATCAAATGTGCCCAAGACTTTTAAAACGCCCTGTATATACAAGGTGTTATTTAATGATACAATGATATATATATCTTCTATCTATATATCTATTCTATCTAAATAAAATGAACTAATTTTTCCCGTGTGAGTTTGACCTTAATAGGATTTAAAAACACGACATTACATGCAAATGTAATGTGCACAAACTGCAGTACAGGATCTGAGGTGTGCTCTAGGCCTATTACCCTTACACTTCCTCGATAACCGTACATTCCTATATTTTTCCCGGTGAGAGTTCTCTCTATTAAATTCCCACTACTCCTGCTACCACTTAACACTGCTGAGAACGCGTCCACAAGGAACAGTAGGATTGAACACTTGTTTGGAATCGTAAAGGGTTATTAAAGCCATTTTCTCCTTTTTTTAATTCTATTTCTCCCCTTCTCTCCATTAAAAATAAACCAAAAAAAGAAAAAAATGAATTACGGTCCGATTAACATTATCTTTTGCCTTTCCGCCTTTTTGCTTTTTTTTTTTTTTACGTCAAACGCAAACTGCGTGACTACTCGGATTTTACTTCCGGTTCTGACAACTCTAACCGCGGAATCTAACTATACGCTTTATTTATTAGTACTTCCCATTAAAAACGTATTATTAAATACACAAACACTTTCTTAGTTACAATTTATTATTCGAACGATACCGGTAAATTACTTGCATTTCACTTTAAAAAAAAACACATAAACGCGCTAAACGTCCGATTAACATTAGATTATTTTGTTTTGCATTTCTTTGTTCCGTAAGACGCACACTGCGAGACTACTGAATTTTTACATCCGGTTTGAATTCCTCCAACCGACGAATCTTACTATGAGCTTCACTTATTACTGCTCTCAACTACACAGATTTTTGGAAACTAACATCTCATTTTTTACGAATTACTATTACAACTCAACCATATCGTGACATTAGTTGCATTACACTTGAAAATCACAAACAAAAACAATAACATAAACTGTGCAACGACTCCGTTCTAACTTCCGGTTTGGACGACTATAACCGACGATTCTAACCGTGAGCAATTTATTACTTAATTTTATTAGTTACATATTCAGATTGTGTTATTGAAAATCAAAAACAAAATAAAGAACCAGATAACGGTCCGATTAAACTTTAACATTTATGAATGTTTCTTCTTCATTAATGATATTATATTTGCTACTTAGTTTTTTTTTTATTATTATTATTACATTTTCACCCCAAGCAAGGCACATTTACTTTGGTGTAGGGGGTTACTATCAGGGGCAACAACTACTGGGGTGTTATGTAGGGATTTGGGCAGCAAGATGGTGGTCCACGTTGCACTTGAACTTCTGCACGTCAGTACAGTTGGGGAAGCAGGGACCTGGAATGAAATTCCAAAGTATAGCAGTTCTGGGGAAGAAACTACTGGAGTAGAAAGATCTTTTACATCTAGGGATCTCTACAGTGTTGAGGTGGGATTTTGCAGCCTGTCAGGTCTGTCGAGGGTGTTCACGTCGTGGGGGCACAAGTGCTTGTAGTTCGTCAGAGCATTCATTATTAAAATACTTGTAGAACAAGCAGAGGGGTGCAACGTTTCGACGATGGGACAAAGACTGAATCTTAGATGCCAGTTTAGGGCCTATCAGATTTTCGACTCTCTTTTAAACCTTGTCAAGGAGCGAGAGACTAGTAGCCGATGCACTAGCCCAAATATGACAGCAATACTCCATACATTGGCGAATGATTGCCTTATAGAGGTGCAGGATACTTTCGGGTGTTAGTAGTTTTCTAGCACGGTAAAGAGAGCCCACCTTATTGCAGCGGCCCTGGCAATCCCCTCGATGTAATTGTTCCAACTCACGTTTCCTGTGAATGTTAGGCCAAGAAGCTTGAAAGACGTACTCTCAGATAAAGAGTCGTTGGCCATTGCTATAGGTGGTAGAAAAGGTTTCTTGTAATTATTGAAGGCAACTAGTTTAGTCGTGGCGGCATTGAACGTGACCATCCATTTACCATTCTACTACAGATTGGAGGTCATCCTCTAGTGTTTCTGCCATTTCTTTAGATATGTGCTCATTTGTTTTCCTGTTATAGAGTGTGGTGTCATCAGCATATATACCCATCTCAGGGGCAATTTTGTCGGGGAGGTCATTTATGAATATCAGGAACAGTAGAGGTCCAAGGATAGACCCCTGGGACACTCCCGCATTTATATCATATTGTTTAGATGTACGACCGTCGATGACAACCTGGATTTTTCTCTTATCTAAGAAGGATTTAATTATATTAAGTATTCTACTAGTGATACCGTATGATCTAATCTTCCTGAGGAGACCCTCATGCCATACCCTGTCAAAAGCCTTAGATATATCTAGAGCTACCGCTCTGCCCTCCTCCGCTTTGTCCAGTGAATGGTATATACGTTCAGAGATTACAGTTAGGATGTATGCTGTGGAACGGGCTTGTCTAAACCCATATTGTTGGTCAGTCAGAAGCTTAGCATCTGTAAGGTGATGGACTAGAGCATGGTTAATTAAGGTCTCAAATATTTTGGCAAAAGTGGGAGGAGTGGGAGAAAACTTAATGGGTCAGTTCTTTCGCCAGAATTCTTGAATACTGGTACCACAGAAGCAGTTTTCCAACAGCCCGGAAAGCAAGATTCATTAAGGCATTTGTTTGTAGAGTTTGGAGAGAACTGGAGCTACTTCGGCTGAGCACTTTTTAAATAGCACAGCTGGGATGAGATCGGGTTCACAGGCTTTTGAAGTGTCAAAATTTTTTATGATAGCATGCACCTGAGCAGAGGTGATTTTCAGATCGTCTAATGTGACGTCTGTTCGCATAGGAAATTCAGGTAGGGGTTGGTTGGAAGGGTTTAGTGTGGAGTGTGAGGCAAACCGACTGGCAAACATGTTAGCCTTCTCGGTTGCTGAGCAAACAACCTCGTGATTGTTGGTTAGTGGGAGAATTGTTGATTGGCCATTATTTACTACACTGTTGTAGATTTTCCAGAAGTCACGAGTTCCTAGTTTTTGTGCTTCGGTGCGTTTTTAGTGGTTTCCATGAATTCTCTCTTAGCTGTCGCTATTTCTTTCTTAACGTTACTTCTAGCTTCTATGTTCTTCTGTCTGTTTGAACTGGACTTATGTCGGTTAAATCTGCGGTATGCATGCTGCCTTTGAGCAATGGCAGTTGCGCAAGTCGAAGTAAACCATTGGGAAGAGTGGGGCTTGCTATAAAATTTCCGCATGGGAACATGCGCTTCGATTGCAGTTTTGAACCATTTAGTGGTCTCGTTTGCACACTGTTCAGCAGGAAGAGAAAAAATATTTCCCCATGGGGCATCTCTGATAAGATCTCTGATGGCGTCTCAGTCAGCCTTTTTATAATATCTCGTTGTTTTGAGCACTGGCTCTTCAGTTTTGGCTCTAGAGTTTAGGGCGATTTCAACCATTATCACTGCATGATCAGCGTTCTCAAGTGGGCTGTCGGCATTCGGTATACAATCATCAGGAATTGTGGTCAAAAACAGACCTAGAAGTGATATGTGTTGTTCTTCCTGGTCAGGGAAACCGGTTGGAAAAGTAACAATTTGTGATAGAGAAGCTATGATTTGTACTGCTCGCTGCATCTGTGTGAGTAAAGAATCCGAGCCAGTTTTTGTAATGGACATTAAAGTCACGAAATACATGTACTTGTGCGCTAGTGTTGAGGGAGAGTGCTGTGTCTATGCTGTCAGAGACTTTGTTTATTATGGTGCAGTCTTGGGTCGAAGGAGAGCGGTAGAGAAAGTAAAAGTAGCTAATGTTGTGTTACATGATTAGTCTAAAGCACATAAAGGCTTGATCGTCCGATTCTAGGTTTGTTTCTCTAGTCAAGGGAAGGATATTACGAATGTAAACTCCAAGTCCGTGCATGTGTCTGTCAGAGTCCTTACGGCAGAGTGGGAGATATCCAGGCATATTAAAGTAGGTAGAGGAGATGGAGGAGTGTAGGTTAGTCTCACTTAGTGTTAAGATATCCGGGATATTTGTTAGGATAAATGCTTCAACATCAGTTAAATTAGTTCTAAGCCCACGGATATTTGTGAATACAAGCCTCAAGGGAGGAGGCAAGGTGGATTTGTTTGACCCTAAGCCTGGTTTAAGCTTATTTTTAGATTGTACTGTCATCATATTTTTTAACGAGTTTCAGTTAGGTAATGGGGAGCTGAACAGGAGGTTATGCATAGTATCACACATGCATCACAAATAGACCATCAGCTGACCCTCCTTCAACTAGGACTGTGGCCTCAGGAAAGCCCACTGGGGATGAATTCAGGGTCCCTTTCCATGCGCGACATGGCACTACAAACATCCCGATATTGCTGACTGTTGATGGCGCAGCCGCTCTAAGCGCTACCAAAGAGTTAGGGTTCCTACACTTACAGTCGGAAACAGCAGCCAGTAACTGTCAATCTGGTACCCTCAACTCATCAGAGGAAGGTCAACCCAATCTAATTGCTCAGGCATATATGATACCCAAGCACAAGTGCTCAGTTTTAGGGGTATGGTGTGTCGGGAGTGGGGAAACGGCGTTCATTGCCCTAGACATGAAACAAGATCTACCACTGGGTGTTTCTGTCGAATCACTGTGATAATGTCTCTGCGCCTGACTAATAGGCAAAGAAGGAGTATGGAAGCCGGGCGATAGACAGAACCTACCTACTCCTTAAGCAGTTTAAGTTTGCAAACCGGTAATTTGTTTGAGTCACCAGCTCTAAGAAGGTTGTCACCCAAGACTGAAGAGGCCTCTCCCCCCTTTGGTTTAGTTTTAGAGTTTTCCTTCTCCTAGAC
>NC_136516.1:22079950-22144950 GCF_053919585.1 Euprymna scolopes | reverse complement strand
ACATCATAATTCATGTCATAAATATTTTAATTATCTACATCATAATTCATGTCATAATATTTTAATCATCTCCATCATAATTTATGGAATAAATATGTTTAATTATCTACATCATAATTCATGTCATAAATATTTTTAATTATCTACATCATAATTCATGTCATAAATATTTTAATCATCTACATCATAATTTATGGCATAAATATGTTTAATCATCTACATCATAATTCATGTCATAAATATTTTAATTATCTACATCATAATTCATGTCATAAATATTTTTAATTATCTACATCATAATTCATGTCATAAATATTTTAATCATCTACATCATAATTTATGGCATAAATATGTTTAATTATCTACATCATAATTCATGTCATAAATATTTTAATTATCTACATCATAATTCATGTCATAAATATTTTTAGTCATCTACATCATAATTCATGTCATAAATATTTTTTAATTATCTGCATCATCATTCATGTCATAAATGGTTACGGTAAATTGATGTGAGTGGTTTATGTAAGAAACAATAACCAAACTGTGCAAGTAGGAATACGTGTCCGACGGACTTTATAATAAAAATAACAATCTTAATATATGAAGGAATGATAGTTGGTTGCTTTCATCAAGACATTAACAAATGAAAATATTGTGCGTACCCATTATGGAATAAAATTTTCGAAAGAAATTTCTCTTTTCTTTTATTATCAAGTCGTCGTCGTTAGCATCATCATCATCATCATCATCATCATCATCATCATCATCATCATCATCATCATGCAGTCCGTCAGTCTTCTAATGTTCTCTCATATCTTCTGCCACTATTTTAATAAAATTTGTTAATGCTGTACTCTAGACCAGGATTTCCCAAACTTTTTCGGCGAACACTCCCTAGAATACTCAGATACTTATTACCACCCCCTCCCTACACGCATCCTTACATAATAATGTTTACCAGTGGTGGTAGTACATAATTAATGAATATTCATGAAGTTTATTCAACAAAATTCGACACTGTCGACCACGTGAGAACCGTAACTACAAATCAAGTGGGTCGATTAATACATCTTATACAATAATCAATAATCAATAAAAATCGAAATCGCAAGACTTACCAATCAATGTGCAGACTCCCAGTCTTTCACCGTCCCCTAAAAGATCTCAGGGACCTCCTATACGATAGATTTGGCCATCACCTACTTGAAGTCTCGTAAGGCGATGGGTACGGTACGGACCCTATTGGCAAACCCTGGTGTAGCCTCTTTGATATATCACTCCGACTATTTTTGATTTGATCCAATGTTATAAAGAATTGTCCACTAGAAAATGTGTTTGCAATTGTTATCGTGACATTCTGTTCGTGATTTACCGATTTGCATGCTGGTCAAAACAGAGTGATGTATGGAAGACAAACCGCATCCGCTGTTCCATAACGTAAAAAAAAATCATAGCAACTTTTTTAAATAATACTTTTTAAATATTCTTCAGATTAAAAAAAAAACATCGTACTGTAAACATAAAAAACAAAAAATTATAAAACAATAAACACTTGCTTAAAATTCTAAAACAAATTGAATTAAATCATAAAAAGGAGGAGATAAGAAGAAAATGCGTTGTGTGCATGTTTGAATCATGTTTATGGATTGGGTAACGTAGTTATCTTGGTTGAGTTTGAGCTGAAAAAAAAAAAGAACAGAAAAATAAACCCGTAATTCTTTGTTGTGTCTCTCTGTTATTTTCTCACATTTTTTTACTGTTCTTTTTTTAAGTTGCAACTCTATTGTAATCTTTAAAAAAAAAAAAAATCTTGTCAGCGTTCGTACGACATTCCAAATTCTGACAGGTTCAATTCGGTTCCAAAGCTCGGCTCCTGTTCTTTTGACTTTAGGTCTTTTATATTGTTTTTTTAGGGGGGGGTCCTCATGATATGCAAATTAATGCATATCAAACTAGATTCACATTGCAAGCTGTTACTTGTGTTTCGCCCTTAGGTCGTTTTGTGATTATTACTACGCGATATGTTCCCGTTCACGTTATGGTGTGTGATTATAGAAGGTTGCAAGTCAGCGAACACTCCTTACGGGTTGATTGTTTGGCCCACAAAGAACCGACCTGTAATGTAAACGTCCTGGAATAAGACCGAGAAGTTGACGTCAGAGGCTGACCAAATTCCAAGAAAATAAGTTTTAATGTGAATAGTGTAGATGTAATAATTCGTTAGTTAAAGTATGGAAACGCCAATACAAATTGTAAGAAAATACAGAAATAACATGCACAATAAGGTCCGAATGTGTAAGGCAAACTATATTAGTAATTTTCGGATCGGTGGTTTATCGCCAAAATATTAGTGAAATTATTGTTATTGTTTGGTAAATTATCAATTTTGGAAATTACCGTGTATATGACTAAGCTAGCAGATACCTGCTGGTGCAACGTCGAAATCTCTCTTCGTTTGTCACCCAAGGCGGATAATTCTAGTTTATATAAGAATGGGCTCCAAGCCACGGCAGTACAGAAATTCCGGGAATCTGCTCGTCTCACTATTCGCCATTGTCACAATGTTTGGAAATTTCGCAATAGCAATTTTAAGGATATTGTTTATAAATTTATCTAATAGGCGGCTGTTATATTATGATCGAACCTTCAGAATGTGTGTATAAATTTTCAGCTTCATTTTCTTTTAAATGCGTACGGATCTACATTTAGCTGATATTAAACAACTGTCTTCATTTTGACAAGCAGGCGTGTTCTGAAAGAGATAGAGAGGAGTGTTGATAGGGTGTGGCGGGCTACTTGATGATGGTCTGTTGTTTCGTGAATTCGTCTCGCTCTCTCTCTCTCTCTCTCTCTCTTTCTATATCTCTCTCTTTCTCTTTTTGACTGCTCTATCTCTCTGTTCCTCGCTTGTTTATATTGACCAGATGTCGTTGTCTCTTTGTTTGGCGACTGACATCAAGTTCCTGGTCTACACATGATTTGTTTTTTGATTTTTAAGAACCTGGTATTTTCCAACGTTGTTCGATTCACAAAACCTGGCACCGTCCGTGTCCTTATCCGACAGCATTACCAAATATTCTCTCTATATATACTCAATTCTGCATTCTACTAATTCTAAGTACGGACCCTATTGGCAAACCCTGGTGTAGCCTCTTTGATATATCACTCCGACTATTTTTGATTTGATCCAATGTTATAAAGAATAGTCCACTAGAAAATGTGTTTGCAATTGTTATCGTGACATTCTGTTCGTGATTTACCGATTTCTATGCTGGTCAAAACAGAGTGATGTATTAGACCTCTTCAAAATTGACTTTTTTCTTCAAACATATGGAAACTGCTATTATTCCCATTCTCCAAGGTCTAAATTAACTAAATATTCCAGTTATTGTGATCTTGGACCTTGGCTATGCCTGCCTCAAGAGCCATGTAATTTTATTGTTGACGTTTTTCAAAAACGCTGCAAAATATGGGATATTATGTCCTTATTTTCATTGTAGCTTTCCAGAGGTTGATGCTATAGCATTGAAAGTGGTACCTAATAAAAGCTAATAAAAATTTCTTGCATATGGTAGTAAGCACAATAAAACACATGAACACTTGTCTAAATTTTAACTAATTTTATGCACAAACAGCTAGGACACTATAAAAAAATCAGTTTGGTAGTATGATAGCACTGCACTGACACATATATTGCATAAGAAAGTGTCAGATAGGATTTTACTAATACATGTATTATCACCTGTTCAATGTGGCTTTTTTGAAACTGTTAGCTAAATATACCAGTTATTGTGATCTTTGACCTTGGCTATGCCTGCCTCAAGAGCCATGTAATTTTATTGTTGACGTTTTTGTAAAACGCTTCAAAAGTTGGGATATTGTGTCCTTATTTTCATTGTAGCTTTCCAGAGGTTGATGCTATAGCATTGAAAGTGGTACCAAATGAAAGCTAATTAGATTTTCTTGCATATGGTAGTAAACACATGAACACTTGTGTTTATTTTAATTAATTTTAATGCACAAACAATATATATTTTTATGCTTGGAAAGGATGCCATCATATAATACATAACTTTATCTCAAAAATGTTCTCTTAAGTCATGTATATAATTTATTATCACTAAGTATGTTTTATCTCTTCATTTCAGATTGTAAGTTAAAGCTGATTTGTTAAGATTTGTGAACTGCTGACAACATGGCATCTGGAAGACAACTACGCTGTGGGAAAGTGGTCAGCGATACAAGTGAACGGGATGAACCAACTGAAATGAGAAGAAAGGTGGCAACTCCTGCCACAAGGTCATTCAGTGATGTGTACCTCATTGGGCAATCCAGCTCCAGCATCAGGGGCTCTCAACTTCCTACTAATCTCCAGGTGTTCCAGTATTTCCTGCATTTGAGGAATGATAATCCCAACAGTGACAATAGGTCTTTAGCCCATGATACAGTGGATGTCGTTTTGCCATTCTGGAATATGGCAAGGATTAAAACACTTACTAGACCAAATGCAGTCAACCGTTTCATGATCCTCCATGAAAAGTACAGGAAAATTGTTAAAAACAAGGGAAGAAATAACAAACCAGAGGAAGAGAAACAAGCTAACTTTCTGAAGGACTTAGACAAGTTATTTGATATTGGAGCAAAGGATGTTGTGGAGGAGATAAGAAGCAACAGGCTGCTCACAAAGGAGACCAAGGAAGAGGACGTCAATTTCTACTTGGACCAACAGACCACTCGCCTGGCACACATGTCAGGTCATGATAAGGCTTTGAGAAGAAGTTTAGAGAGAAAAGCTTCCGAGAAGAAAGAGAAGAGAGAATGTTATCATCAGTGACTGCTGCAGCAGCAGAAGTTGGGAAAATTTCAAGTGGTGAAGACCCAGAGAACAGTCAAGGCTCTGGTACTAGTGAGGGTTCAGAATACACTGAGAAAACACCAAGCTGTTCATCAAAACCAATTACGATAACCTTACACTTTCCACACTCAGTTATGACCAGTGAAGAGATTTGTAGCACTGCAGATCGGTTGTCACTCTCTGACAACCAGACTACAGCCATGGTGTCTGCAGTGTTGAAGGCAGGATGCGCAGATCTTGATGACTTTGTTATATCAGCCTCTACTACAAGACGAAATAGGATAAACACTCGTCATAACTTGTGCCAAAGTTACATGAATAACTTCAAGGAAAGTCCGCCAGATTACTGCACACTACACTGGGATGGAAAACTTCTACGGGATGTTCTCGGTGAAAGATACCCAGTGGAAAGTCTTGCAGTGCTCGTCTCTGGTACTCCACAGTATGAAGAAGGGAAGCTGCTTGGTGTGCCCTTCATAGAAAGTTCCACAGGAATCCAACAGTGTAATGCTACATTGGAACTGATAGAAGCATGGGGTCTCACAGACAACATTGTAGGCTTAGTATTTGATACCACAGCAAGCAACAGTGGCATCAACAAGGGTGCAGCGAAGCTTATTGAAGAAAAACTAGGCAAAAAGGTATTCTACTTCGCTTTTCGCCATCACATATTAGAGGTAATAATTGGAAGTGTATGGGAGGCTGTGTTCAGCAAGGTCAAGAGTCCTGACAACCCAATGTTCAGCAATGTGAAAGAGAAGTGGGACAAGTTGGTTAAGGACTGCCCAAGAGTTCTGCGCCTAGTTGAACAAGACTTGAAACAGAAGAAGACAAGCACAATTGCAGTCTTAAGCAATTTCCTTGAGGAAGCAAGTCCGAGGGTAGATTACAGAGAGGTGGCAGAGCTGTGCCTGATCCTGCTTGGTGAGGAACCTCCTCGAGGTATCCACTGGGCCAAGTCAGGTGCCATTCACCAAGCCCGCTGGATGGCCAGGAACATTTACTGTATGAAGATGCTCATGTTTTCCAAGGAACTAAAATACAACACGGACACTATCTTCTCGCTGGAGAGGATGAACAAGTTGCTGGCCTTATTCTACACCAGCCACTGGGTGACCACCACATCTGCAGCTGATGCATTTATCCATGACCTCCAGCTTATGAAGAACATGCTGCAATACAAGTAGTATTACTATGAACTGGCAACCTCTGTTCTCAAGGAAATGACCCAGGAACTAGTGCCATTCACCTTGTTCAGTTCACATGCCAGCATGACCAAGTCTGCAAAAGAGAAGCTCGCAGTCAAGCTGTCAGAAACAGAGAAACCTGAGAGTTACAGGAAAGGCAAGCCAGTGTTTCCTGTCATCAATGCAGCTACAGTTCTCACAGACCTGGTAGGGCCAGAGTCTCACTTTCTGTTTGATGCTCTTCGAGTGAAATGTGACTGGCTCACTACTCCTGCTGACACCTGGGAAGACAATGACAGCTACAGGAATGCACAGAAGTTTGTGAGGTGAGTGAAAGTGACCAACGATGTGGCTGAGAGAGGTGTGAAACTAATGAGTGACTTTGCAACTCAGATCACAAGTGACCCAGAGCAAAGAAGCTGCTTACTACAAGTTCTGGAGTACCACAGGAAAAAATTTGACAGTTTCAAAAAAGCCACATTGAACAGGTGATAATACACGTATTAGTAACATCCTATCTGACACTTTCTTATGCAATATATGTGTCAGTGCAGTGCTATCATACTACCAAACTTATTTTTTGTAGTGTCTCAGCTGTTTGTCCATTAAAATTAGTTAAAATTTAGACAAGTGTTCATGTGTTTTATTGTGCTTACTACCATATGCAAGAAATTTTTATTAGCTTTTATTTCATACCACTTTAAATGCTATAGCATCAACCTCTGGAAAGCTACAATGAAAATAAGGACATAATATCCTATATTTTGCAGCGTTTTTGAAAAACGTCAACAATAAAAGTACATGGCTCTTGAGGCAGGCATAGCCAAGGTCCAAGATCACAATAATTGGTATATTTAGCTAATTTAGACCTTGGAGAATGGGAATAATAGCAGTTTCCATATTTTTGAAGAAAAAGGTAAATTTTTAAGAGGTCTAGTAATGTATGGAAGACAAACCGCATCCGCTGTTCCATAACATAAAAAAAAATTATAGCAACTTTTTTAAATAATACTTTTAAAATATTCTTCAGATTAAAAAAAACCATCGTACTGTAAACATAAAAAACAAAAAATTATAAAACAATAAACACTTGCTTAAAATTCTAAAACAAATTGAATTAAATCATAAAAAGGAGGAGATAAGAAGAAAATGCGTTGTGTGCATGTTTGAATCATGTTTATGGATTGGGTAACGTAGTTATCTTGGTTGAGTTTGAGCTGAAAACAAAAGAACAGAAAAATAAACCCGTAATTCTTTGTTGTGTCTCTCTGTTATTTTCTCACATTTTTTTACTGTTTGTTTTTAAGTTGCAACTCTATTGTAATCTTTAAAAAAAAAACAGATTCTTGTCAGCGTTCGTACGACATTCCAAATTCTGACAGGTTCAATTCGGTTCCAAAGCTCGGCTCCTGTTCTTTTGACTTTAGGTCTTTAATAACGTTTTTTTAGGGGGGTCCTCATGATATGCATATCAAAATACATGCACAATGCAAGCTGTTACTTGTGTTTCGCCCTTAGGTCGTTTTGTGATTATTACTACGCGCAATGTTCCCGTTCACGTTATGTTGTGTGATTATAGAAGGTTGCAAGTCAGCGAACACTCCTTACGGGTTGATTGTTTGGCCCACAAAGAACCGACCTGTAATGTAAACGTCCTGGAATAAGACCGAGAAGTTGACGTCAGAGGCTGACCAAATTCCAAGAAAATAAGTTTTAATGTGAATAGTGTAGATGTAATAATTCGTTAGTTAAAGTATGGAAACGCCAATACAAATTGTAAGAAAATACAGAAATAACATGCACAATAAGGTCCGAATGTGTAAGGCAAACAATATTAGTAATTTTCGGATCGGTGGTTTACCGCCAAAATATTAGTAAAATTATTGTTATTGTTTGGTAAATTATAAATTTTGGAAATTACTGTGTATATGGCTAAGCTAGCAGATACCTGCTGGTGCAACGTCGAAATAGCAATTTTAAGAATGTTGTTTATAAATTTATCTAATAGGCGGCTGTTGTATTATGATCGAACGTCCAGAATGTGTGTATAAATTTTCAGCTTCATTTTTTTAAATGCGTACGAATGTACATTTAGCTGACATTAAACAACTGTCTTCATTTTGACAAGTAGGCGTGTTCTGAAAGAGATAGAGAGGAGTGGTGATGGGGTGTGGCGGTCGACTTGACGATCGTCTGTTGTTTCGTGAATTTCTCTCTCTCCCTCTTTCTCTCTCTCTCTTTCTCTCTCTCTTTCTCTCTCTCTCTTTCTCTCTCTAACTGCTCTATCTCTCTGTTCCTCGCTTGTTTATATTGACCAGATGTCGTTGTCCCTTTGTTCGACGTCTGACGTCACTTTCTTGGTCTACACATTTGTTTTACGATTTTTAAGAACCTGGTATTTTCCAACGTTGTTCGACTCACAAAACATGGCACTGCCCGTGTCCTTATCCAACAGAATTACCCCATATTCTCTCTATATATACTCAATTCTGTCTTTATTACTAAGATGTTTATCGATTAGGGGAAATCACCAACCGTGGTACTTTTTTTAAAGGATTACTTTTATACTAAGTAATAAATCAATATTATTCAGTTTTAATATTCAGCTGATTTATGCATTTTTATATCTTTGATGTCCTTAGCCATCCTTAAAAAGAAAATTGTGTTTCGTTTAATTTGATTAATGTAGCTGTTACAGAGAAAAATATTAGATAAGTGAAAATGAGATTAGGATAAGCCTAGAATCGAACCCTGTAGGCAAAGTTAAGAAATGGAATGTTAGAAATTAAGTCTATTGTTAATTCTTTTAGAAATCTGAATATTAAATATGTCAGGAAAAGATTGAACAATGCAAATTAAATCATATTGTTTAAAAATACACTAGTTTAGAATTGAGAATGCTTTTGTTGTTAAAAGTGTGTTGGACAAACATATGTTAAGCCACGTGAAATTAGTCACGTTTGAAAAAACACACATCTGACGTATTAGAAAAAGGACATTTTTCTATATCATGGGTTTGGGTTCTAGTCAGTCAGAGAGAAAGTCAGTCAGCAAGAGAGCCAGTCAGTTGGTTAGCTGACATCATCGACCGGTCGATCAAATGAATCAAGAAGTCATCATTATGTTGTAACTGTTGTCTTGTATCATCCTTCATCACGAACGAAAGGTGGCTGTGTTTATCATCTTATAATGGACATTGTGTAACCCTTCGAAGATTATGTATCTCCCCTCCTCTGTGTTAAGAACTGTGTATCATATCACCCCTCCTCAATATGTGTTAAGAAAAACAATCCCCTGTCTGATATAAACGTATTATGATTCTATCTGTGTTATAAGAACTGCTAATACGAAGTCCCCAAGAAATATAAGAACTGTATAAATGTCTCCCGCATCATCGTTTAATATATGTCCCCGTCACTCTTGAAAATGAGCCCCCTGGTACACTACAACCGTGTCAAAGATAAACGAATGCGTTAACATGTTTGTCAATCATTATATCAACTCCCTTACCTTTTATCTCTTACAAATCGAACCTATTGATGAATTGAATATTCAAATTGTTCCGCATTCATCCGAGTCAAATTCTTTTCATTCATTACGGAATTTTCGATCTGGAATTTTAGTTGTTTGCTTAAAAGTAGATAATAGTTATTCCCCTTTAAACCCTGATATTAGACCCCTACCTCAAATATCTTAATACAAATTTTAGTTCTTATTGCTTCATTAAGTATAATTCGTGCTGTTATGTTTGAGATTTTAGGTTCGATTCCTGACCTAGGCATGCAGATTAAATCATTTCTACTACATCTATAAAAGTAAGAATGTGTATGAGGACACTCCTTAACCTATACACCCAACGGATTATTATCTACAAACTTGAAACTTGGTATATAGAGTATTCAGAAATGTGAAAAAAATTTCAATTGGTTTTCATCAGTAATGAAGAGCTGCTTAAGGGTCTAAAAAATTTTTTAATTGGTACATAGGGTCATTCGATTTTTATGTTTGTCAACGGTTTCACGAATGTACATGCGTAAATTGTCCACATTGCGGATTCTTTATGTAAAGAATAAGTAGGTTTGAAAACACTTTGTAAAGTTTTTGTTTAGCTAGCCGAATGGTTATCGTACTTGACTCATTGTCTAAAGGTTTTGGTTTAGATTTCAGCTCGAGTATTTTTCTTTACTTACAAGAAATTAACTACACGTATTAAAATTTTATATTTATGCGTATTTCACGACTGGGCAACGCTGTGCGGCCCGCTGTTATGTCTATACAAATAAAACAGTAGATATGTGTGTGTGTGTGTTTTTCTGTGTTTCTGTGTATATTCATCCGCATGTACATTCGTGAAACAGTTGACAAACATAAAAATCGAATGATCCTATGTACCAATTAAAATTTTTTTTAGACCCTTGAACAACCGGTCACATAACACTGAAATTAACAGGGAATAGTAATTATAATCAAAAGATGGTTTATAACCTGTAAAATATTTCTTTAGATTGGATGAATAATGCGTTCAGAAAAATGTTCATTTCAACTTGCCGACATATTTATCTTTTCGTACATGTTCAAATACAATTTATTACTTCAAGTCGTTTAACATTAGAACTTTCTTGTCCATTACACGATAGGCAACGCGGTTGGAGCGCTAAAAGTGTTGGCTTCTATTCTAGCTGAGGGTACATATGTTATTTTCTAAACTTTGGAAAACGCTACTATATATTAGGTACAATATAATATTTAATAAAGAATTGGCTCTGTAATAATAAATACGTAACTGCATGAATTAAAATATGTGTATTTTACGACCCTGAAAGACTAGGTGCGCTGGATTGCTAGTATAAAATTAAGTAAAAGCATAAAAAGCCTATAGCAAAATAGAAATATAGTTTGTTTAAAGCATGGCAGGTATATGTTTATATGGTGCACACACCGGTTTCCGCCAGATCACCGAAGTTAAGCAACGTTTACCCTGGCCAGTACCAGATTGGTGACCATTTGGGAAGGCGAGGCACTGTATGTACCAGGTTGAGAAAGTGGCACAGTCTATCCTTCTCACGAAGATAGATGGGACTCTCTTAAGCCATGGTAGGCACCCAATCTTGATAGCCCTGGCGAAGCATAAAATATTCAGATACCGACAAGATTTGAATTACACTACAAACTCAATGCAGAAAACTGGGTGTTGAATTGGTGTGATCTAAGAAAATCATAGCAAACCGAACGATGCACTTGAATTTTTATTTTTAATTTTTGTATATCTATTTACTTTTTAAAAACAATCACAAATACAAATCAGTAAATATGAAACAACGCGGAAGGTGGAAGTCTTTAATATTTCGAGAATATGATATCTTTTTTAATATTTTAAAATTTATTTTTAATATATTTGTCTATTACTCATTTTTTAAACAATTAATTTATCTATTTGTTCATGAAGTGCTCAATGTTTTTTGTAAATATTAATACTCAAATTTTGTTTTTTTTTATATTGATTTCACGCATTTTTAACGATCACGTTCTTTAAATGCTCTACATTTTGTAGATGCTGATTGTTGGATGTTGATTGTATATGGAGTCCACCAAACCGACACAAAGTCAATAGAACTGCACTAACTTGAATAATCAGGTTTTTTGCATCGTGAAATGCATACCTGTGAAATCATATTGTTCTTAGATCTATATAATCAGTTTACCTATGAGTACACCATAACTTACTGTTTCTCGTAGTTTAAAATGTGGTCACTTTCAAGGGTTGTACTTAAGATAAGCTCCCTCACTCTAAAAATTGCTCTCGTTCTGTGCGTAGCCTCTGACAACAAAGTTCAGCCCCTGGCCTTCTCGTGTGACTTTGTAGTAGGCCCGGCGAAACTGTTTATACTAATTGGAAGAAGAGCCAAAGGCGGTCCACTGGCGCCTTAAACCAGTTACTTTGTACAGTTGGGGTTCGTCAAATTTGGATGGTAATTTACCTAGTAGAAGGCAACTATGATTCAAAACCTCCGCTGCCTTGCGGTATTACCCTAGCAGAAGAAATGCTAAGAGAGTAAACCCCAACAGAAAATCCGGAGACGGAGTCCATAAGTTGACGTAACTTAATATTGTCATCACCGGCAACGCAGTTAGAGCCTAGCTGTGTTGATTTTCTATTTCCCTTGGATCCTTGGGCTTCGTGGAAAGGAGGAACTGCTGCACAGGCAACAGCTATCCTTCAATACCACTGCTACACTATCGTCTCCCAAGACGGACGGTTGCCAACTGCTGTTACTCGTGAAATAGAAGGATTTGTAGTCAGATTTTATTCCTTTATATTCGCCATTTTATTTCCATACGAATGCATATTAACAAAATTAATTTAAGTAATAGGTAAATCTGTTGCCAAGGCCGCTGGAAAAATGGTGGGATCTTTCTATCGATCCAGTAGATATCTCACTGCTGATGCTATTCTCTATCTATATAAGAGCCAGGTACGTCCAAGGATGGAATACTGTTGCCACATCTGGGCAGGAGCTGCTAGAAAGGACTTGTCCTGCCTTGATAGAGTTCAAAATAGACTTCGTAGCCTCGTAGGAGATGTCCTTTTCTCCTCCTTGCAACCTCTATCTCACAGAAGAGATGTTGCGAGTTTGTCTCTGATGTATCGTTATTTTCATGGAAAGTGTTCAACTGAGCTTCAATCTATGGTCCCCCCTCGCCAAACTTTCACAAGAAACACTCGTCTAGCTGTAAACACTATCAATAATTTCCCCCACTCTTTATCTGTGCCTAAACCTAAACGTAGATTCCATGAACAAAGCTTCTTTCTTAGAACTGCACGCCTGTGGAATTGTCTTCCGTTTTCCTGCTTTCCGGCTGACTACAATATGGTTGTGTTCAAGTCTAAAGTAAATAAGTTATTGATGAGCCGTTCCATATAAGTTATCAACTTTACCAAATTTTCATTACTAATGATTACTATATTGACCAATTTCTACTGTACACTCTTTAACCCTTATCCTTGAGTGGGCTCTGGGCCTTGATAATGTGGTGATGCCTTTGTAAAGAAAAAAAAGAAAAAAAAAGGTAACTCGTTCCCAAGCAAGCATGGGCATTTATCGATATGCTATAATTGTGCTTTGTATAGGTAGTGTTTACATGGAGAAACGACGAGATATCGGAAACGTACAGCCTCTTTGTGAATATTTTAATCATAAAGCCCAGAGTGTTCTTCATTTAACATGCTGACTCTTCAATCCCATTCCCTGACCCTTGTGTCACGTAATCCTAAAGGGAAATAAATAATTCAGCATTGCATATGATGAAATGACAAGTTAATCTATAAGTATAAAGCTTATTTCATTTATTTATGAATATCCAACTTTCAATTAAGAAATGGAGATGTTGTATCAGTTACGCCCATTATCTAATCCCTTAAGTTACTAACATAAACATGATTATCCGCCCCTGATTTTTGTGTATACTTCATGCCATATCCATGCCCTAATGAAGAAAGTTTGGCTACATGTGCTTGTTTTATCTTCTCTAATGCAAGCCATCCAGATGAAGAATACATGGGAGATTGTAACAGCTACGATTTCAATTGGCTCTATGCTTTGATTCGGGATACTTTTTTTTTACACAGTGATCACCACTTATCAAGGCCCGGAAGCCACTCAGGGATAAGGGTTATTGCAAGTGCATTACGTTAGTGTGGAGATTTGATGAAGTGTTTACTTAAGGGGGCGGTTCATTAGGAATTTGTTAACGTTGGACTTGAACACATCCAAGTTGTAGTCCGGTGGGAAGCAGGCAGACGGAACAGAGTTCCACAGGCGTGCAGTTCTAAGAAAGAAGCTTTGTTCATGTATTCCGCGTTTTGATTTAGGCACAGATATAGAGTGGGGGAAATTTTTCACAGGGGATTCAGCTAGACGGGTGTTTTTCGTGAAAGATTGGCGAGGGGGGACCAGAGATTTGAGTTCAGACGAGTACCTGCCATGGAAATAACGATAAAACAAGGATAGGCTCGCAACGTCTCTTCTGTGGGAGAGAGGTTGCAGGGTAGAGAAAAGGGCATCCCCCACTAAGCCACGAAGTCTATTTTGTACTCTGTCAAGGCAGGATATGCTGTTTTTTGCAGCTCCTGCCCAGATATGGCAACAGTATTCCATCCTTGGACGTACTTGGCTTTTATATATTTTTTACTACCTGCTGTGGTCTAGATCCCTTATTAATGATTATTTTATTGTCAGTTAAAAATCATTAAAACCATTTCCTCTACAAAACTTTTAATAAAAATATGGTTCTGTTTACTGTTTTAAATTCGCTATTTTATTTTATAATTCGAAAAAGATCATGTTGAGAAGAGACTTGTAAGTTTTTTTATTATTATAGTTTTTTTTTAATGTGCAAGTGATTTGACATCTGTTCCTTTATAAAGTATACGAAAATTATTCAGAAAAAATGCAAAGCAATGTGTTGTGTTTTGAATTTTCATTGAAACAATTAAAATTTTTAAACTCAATTTCTTTTAGCTTATTTTTTTTTTAATTGGCTAAAAATCGTTTTAAATTCGTCGTTATTCGTTTTATTTTAACAAATCTGGGTGTCTGGTGTTGCCCGGGTGTTTGGAGGTGTGTGTGTTGAGTAAAAGAAAAACAAAAAGAAAAAAGTGATAGTAGGCAGGCAGATTTGAACCCGTACCCCGAAGGAGCGAAAGAACGTGACGTTTTTGCTGCTGCGCCCATTGCCAAACCGGAAGTGGCGAATGTTTAAATCAAGGCTAGTTAAGAGGAGATGGCTTTCAAAAATATCGGCGAAAAAGCGACACCTCCCTGTAGAAAAATGCACAGTTGAGGGTGAAGAAATTAATGTTTTTAGCCAATTATCGATATTTGTCGTCCGAAGGCTCGAGCTTCAAAACGATACCGATCTCGTTAAAATCCGTCACCTCTGTCGAACGTTTAAGACATACATACATACATACATTTCAACTTAAATTTAAACAGACGGATGAGATTTATTTTATTTATTTATTTATTATTATTATTATTATTATTATTGGTGGTGGTGGTGGTGGTGGTGGTGGTGGTGGTGGTGGTGGTGGTGGTGGTGGTGGTGGTGGTTACGGTGATGGTGATAGTAGTGTCGTTATTATTATTGTTGTTGTTTTATTACTGTTGTTATTATTATTATTATTATAATTATTATTATTATTATTATTATTGGTAGTGGTGGTGGTGGTGTCGTTATTATTATTATTATTATTATTATTATTATTATTATTATTATTATTATTATTATTATTATTGATGTTGTTTTAGTTGGTCGTGGTGGTGTCGTTATTATTATTATTATTATTATTATTATTATTATTATTATTATTATTATTATTATTTCATTGTAATCTCAACTTTTGGGTGTTTTTATTTGAATTTTTTCTTGAACATCAGTTGAATTTCTTTGATTTTAGACATTTAAGCTTTACACTCTCGCTATTAAGGTTCTTTTTTTATTCATTTATTTTTTCTGCAAAATTGGAAAATAAATTGCCTTGTCAATCAGGTAATTGATGGTTTTTCGTTATCGCGATCGTTCTAATTCCAATTTCCGTCGTGATATTTATTCAACTAGTTTCTAAAAAGAAGACAATGTCAATGATTAAAAACGTTCTCTTGTATTTACTTTTAGAAAAAAGTATGCCAGGTTGAGAATGTTCAAGGAATATATAAGTTTGAATGCGTATTTCCCAAACGTTACCGTTTTAATGTACCACTTCTGATTAAGGTTCATACTACTTCTTACTGTTGTTTAATTTATTGATTTTTTTTACATGAAGGTCATCACTTATCCAGGCCCAGAAGCCACTCGGAGATAAGGGTTACTTTGTGTACAGAAATTAATGGGATAGTGTTGCAGTATTAGTTAGCATTGTAGATTTGATAAAGTGTCATTACTTAAGGGGGCGGTTCGTCAGGAATTTGTTTATGTTGGAGTTGAAGACATCCATGTTGAAGCCAGGAGGGAAACAGGCAAGCGGTAGAGAGTTCCACAGGCGTACAGTTCTAAGAAAGAAGCTTTGTTCATGGAATCTACGTTTTGGTTTAGGAACAGATAAAGACTGGGGGAAATTATTGACAGTGATTTCAGCTAGACGGGTGTTTATCGTGAAAGATTGGCGAGTGGGGACCAGAGATTGAAGCTCAGACGAGCATCTGCCATGGAAATAACGATAAAACAAAGATAGGCTCGCAACGTTTGCAAACGTTCCCGTGTAATAATGACACATGAGGTAAAAACGTCCTATTTTTAAACTAAAAATGTTGAAAAGCTACGAAGATAGACGTGGTATCAAACAAACCAGCTTTTGTGGTATAGAATATTTTCTACATAGACATGAACATTCTCAATGCATTTTTTCCAACTTATATTAATGCTTTTGTCGTAAATGTCCGGAGCGTAACTCACGTCTCTGTCCCCATCCTGAAATCGACGAACACATCTGCTTACTGTGCTAAAATCTATTGCACCGCCTTCGAAAAATTCAATGGGCGTCGGTGGAATTTAATTAGGCATTTCTGCTTCTGAATGTACATCAGTTCATTTATTTTTTACATAGAGTAATTCAATAAAGCGTTTCTGTTTTTTGGGCACTTCTATGATAAGTGCCGCTTTATTAGAGTCTAATACCGTCAATATCTATATCAGAGAGATGAAACTTTCGAGTGATAAATACGTATGCTTAGTTATCATAACATAATAATTTGCTCCATTCGAGGAGAATAAAAAATAGGAGACTTTACTTTTGGAGCGCCCTTTATACACAGTAAAAAAGAAGTTTTAAAACATACATACTGACATCTTGTTTCTTAAGAATTTTTTAAGAATAAATTGTTCATCTCATTTATTTCAAACATTTCACTGATATCATTATATCTGAGCTAATTCGACGCATTTAGCTCATATTTAACAGAAACCTTTCATTAAATTACACTTGGTAGATTACAATTGATAAATGATTATATGACACTCATTGATTCGTTGGTCATATTGTCGGACATTGTTGAAGTTTTTGTTTTTTTTTATTTTTATTTTTACTCTGTAATCTATTGTAAGTTACATACATAGCAGCGTACATTCGTAATTAGTTTTATATATGTTTTTCTTTTCAATTAATTTTTTAATGAAATACGTTTAATATCGAAATTCCATTGATTGCAATTTTGGGAAACTTCAAGTACCGAGATTTCTGCAATGGAAAATCATCGATAGCCACAATTATTAAGATTCAGTGATTGTTGGTAAAATATTTCCAAACTGAACTTGATAAACGGTATTTAATATATATATATATATATATTATTATATATATATATATATGTGTGTATGTGTGTGTGTGTGAGAGAATGTATATATTAGGTTGGTGTCAAAATAATGTCATTTTTTGACATTCAACTATATATATAAAATTATTTTTGCATCAACCTAATATATATCTATATATCTATAAAAGTGAACGTGTCTGTGTGCGTATCTGTGTGTTTCCCTGCGTAATAACTCTGTCAATTTGAAGTCTACATACTCGAAATTTGATATACAGGGTAGTGATATTCGGGAAAATCCTTGTGATCGGTTTTCGGCCAGAAATTAGGCTGTTAAAGGGTTAAAGTTCAGCGATTTGACCTTTGAGAACTCTACCAAACTCCTCCGAGAATATTGTGTCGAGAGAGAGAGAGAGAGAGGGAGAGAGAGAGAGGGGGGGGTTGAAGTGTAGCGAACACGGTTCGAGCGGTACACGGATAGGAGGGGAAGTAAGATACTCTCATGTGTGGACAACGTTGTACCGTTATTCTGTAAAGAGAGAGAGAGAGAGAGAGAGAGAGAGAGAGAGAGAGAGAGAGAGTAAAGAAAACCTTGATAAGAAAACGGATTTGATGCCTTATATAGACACGCTAGTCTCATAAAATCTCGCTGGACGAGAGGTTGGTTGTATAAAATATGTTACACGCGGTCTCTCGTTCGTAGTTAATGTTCGCTTTTCAGACAGAAAACACGTTTGTCTTTATTACCAGTTTATTATTGTAACAAAAAAAAATTGCTTGTAAATAACGATGCCATTTTGCTGCAAGAGTTGTCTTCCCTTTCTTATTCATGTTGCAATGTGATGAAGTTGATTATTGTGTCTGAAACTCTCCGGGGTTACTGCTATTCGTCTATCGCGACAGGATGTAAATTTAACCGTCGATATATCATAGCAGGATATGAAACTCGGCGTCATTAACACGAACAATTCACGGGGGATAGTGAAAGTGGATCCGTGCCAATGTTGGACAAAGGAGCCAGCAAGCGTCTTAATGATCGGCAACGCACTGGTGCGTATTGCATACTGCATGGTAGAATCATGTGTACGTGCAAAGAATGATTCCGCAAAGGTCAACGTGCTCGTGTAACATTGAGGACAGATGTTTTCTAAGTGGAGACTCTCCATTTCAGCACATTCGAT
Source organism: Euprymna scolopes (assembly GCF_053919585.1). NCBI lineage: Eukaryota > Metazoa > Mollusca > Cephalopoda > Sepiida > Sepiolidae > Euprymna > Euprymna scolopes. Next base: position 22,126,415 of record NC_136516.1, on the reverse strand, counting down.
TTTAGTAAGGCACACACGCATAAATATCCTTTATGTTTTTCTAAACATTTTCTTAACACAGATTTTGTATTGGATCGCTGAGATTATAATGCATTCAAGGTAGCTGTATTTATTAGTTGTGGGACATAGTGTGTGTGGGCGCGTTGAATGTATAACCAGCAGCGAAGGATGGCCAGCTTGCGAAGAGCTTGGCAGTAGAAGTAGTAGCAGAAAAAACGCGTATATGCAAAAAAGGGGGAAGAAAAAAAGAAAAAAAAAGGCAACACGTGCTCGGGAGAGAAACAAAGTTCGAGTCGAATAAAATGGACGGGTAAAAGCGGAAGCAATAAAAAACTGGCTAATGTCAGCGAGAATTAGTAAAAAAAAGTCGACGTCGAAGAAAATGGACGTGCTAAAGCGAGGACGAGAATATTCCGGCTGTGACCGGCGTGAGGTCGAAGAGGAAAAATGTAACCGAGCGAGATGGACGATGACGGGAGACTTTTTAAGTCGTGTCGAAGCAATTGTAACGGTAATAATAATAAAAAAAACGTTTATTGAGAAAGAAAAAATGTCAACCCGGATTTTTATTTTATTCTATTCCATTTGCAAAGTAACGACTACATTACATTTATTCCTTTCAGAAAACTCAATGAATGTCTAACATGTTGACTGACTTCTTGAATGACGGGTAGAAATGGTAGAGCGAAAATGTTAAAAGAATAAATAAAGAATAAATGTCAAATTACAGAAACCATTATTGTTTGCACGAACGTTTATGGTGTTAGTATTCATAAGTTCGTTTTTTTGTGACGTGTTCGTGACGTAAACAGTCGTGGATTTAAACGAAGAAAGCCGAATCAAATTCGGACATTCGGACCATTATCGAAATAGGTGTAGATAAAACGGCTTTTCTATCTATATATAAAAGTGACAGTGCCTGTCTGTCTGTCTTTGTCTGTGTGTCTGTGTGTGTACATTTCCCTATGCAATAACTCTGTCAATTAAAAGCATACAGACTCGAAATTTGATATACAGGTAGTGAGATTTGGGAAAATCGATGTGATTGGTTTTCGGCCAGACATTTTGCGATTAAGGGGTCGAAGTTCAACGATTTGACCTTTGAGAACTCTACCAAACTCCTCCTACAATTCTGGGTCTAAACACTTGAAATTTTAGATATAGGTTCCTTGGAGATGGATCTAACTTAATGATTTGATTTGAGCCCAAAACAATAAATGTTAAGGGGTCCAAATAGGGGTCAAAGTTAAAATAATTTAACGTTTTTTTTGTTTTGTTTTTTGCTCAACAGACACATCCAAACACCCGGGCAACGCCGGGCACCCATGCTAGTAATCAATATAATAAAAAATCAATTTCTGAGTTTATTACTTTTGTTTTTTGCAACTTTTCATCTATGTTTTTAATTAACCTTTACTTAAATTTACATTTTTCAAAATGAACCTTGTATAATTTTTTCTGGGGGGGGTATATTAGTTTTGTTTTTGTTTTTTTAATTATTTGTGTACTTTTCTTTTTATCAAATTTACATGCACTAAATTGTGTTAAATATTTTTGCATGATTTGACAGAGTTCAAAATAGACTTCATAGCCTAGTGGGGGGGATGCCCTTTTCTCTTCCCTGCAACCTATTTCCCACAGAAGAGACGCTGCGAACCTGTTTCTACTTTATATTTATCTGTGCCTACATCTAAACGTAGATTCCATGATCAAAGGTTCTTTCTAAGAACTGCACGCCTGTGGAACGCTGTTCCGTTTTCCTGCTTTCTATTTGGCTACAATATGGTTGTCTTCAAGTCCAACGTAAACAAGTTCTTTATGAGTCATCCCAATAAGTAATCCAGTTAACCAAATTCCCATTACTTACGATTACCACTCATTAGCCCCCTATTCTCGAGTGGCTTCTGGATCTTAATAAGTGGTGACTCCTTTGTAAAAAAATTTTTTTCTTCTGCCTGACAGTTGCTGTTTTTATCATAAACTGCTGGATTAGGGTTCCGATAAGTTTGGCTTAGGGTTAGCCTTAAGGTAGCTACCGTGAGGGTTATGTAGGGTAAGGGTGACTAAAATGCCCTGTGCACTTATGGAATAATAAAACCAAAATACAGCTATAACAGAGATTAAAAAAAAAACATCAAAAAAGAGTTAGCATGAAAAGAAAATTAAACACACAAAACAAACGTTTGTAATACAGTTTGCGTAAAATAACTCGAGAAAAAGACACAGGCTATATTTGTTTTATTAAAAATAAACACCTAAAGCATTGCAAAATACACTGAAATTACAAGATCAACTGTTTCTGTCATTAAATTAAATATTCTCATAAAATATATCTATTAGGTTGGTGCAAAAATAATGTCGTTTTAGACGTATATATATCTGATAAAAAAAAACGACATTATTTTTGCACCAAAGTTTTAATGTTACATTCTATATCGTCCGATAACGTTCATTAACGTTCACCATTCTCGAAACTCATTAGTTAAATTCATTACGTCACTACTATTTTTTCCAAAATCCCAAAACATATTAACTATTTTAAATGAAGAATCAGTTATTTATTGAGATTGTCGGACTGACTTCCTCATCTTGGTTGTTATAGTCACAACTTTTTGACCGTTTTGCCCTCCGGCCTTCATCAGATGTTTTGTATCGAACTGGGGAACCATTTGTTATGAGTCTCGAACCCAACCCTTTATTATTATTATGGGGGTACAGTGTTCGAACGGTTTCCCAGTTCGATACAAAACACCTGATGAAGGCCGGAGGGAAAAACGGTCAAAAAGTTGTGACTATAACAACCAAGATGAGGAAGTCAGTCCGACAGTCTCAATAAATGAAAACACCTCATCTCAAAAATACAGACAAGAATCAGTTATTTCCTCACGAACATTATAAATTTAGTATAAAAACCTGTTAACATAAAAATAATTTGCTGGCGAAAAAATATATTTCATGGAGTTGCGTCCAATGTTTACTGGTTTGGCAGTTGGGCGCAGATGCCTGACCTCCCACTTTCGATATAACCGCTGCGAGAAAATATATGAGATGAATTGAAAATAAACTTGAAAACAAAAAGGAATTTTATTTTGTTTTTGAAGTATTAGATTAAGTGGCCATTAAAATATTTTGTAAATAAAGATACCCTGAGTGTTGTGAGCTATGGGTAATTTTTATAAATACCGCTGTTTAACGAGGCGAAAGATCAGACAGCGCCCGAGGACGATAGGAAGCAATCGTATTCAGAATCATCTAATCGGCACGCAGGAACAATTCGAACCAGACCAACATTAAATCTATTTAATTCTATGAATGCCGTTGGGAATATGAAAGGTTTTATAAGTCGCTGCGATATTAACCTTTTCTTTTTAAATTCTTTTTTTAGTAATACGTGTTTATCGTGTTCCAACTGTCTATACTGACTCACCTGACTATGTTGATCCATATTGTACTTAATATAAAGTTTTAATAAAATACAAGCAGTGACTGGGGAATACAGAATCGTGAGAACAGAAGTTTATAGTGCAAGTAAGCGGAAATGATGTAACATACTTTGAATACAAATTACAACCAAGTTAGAATGTACTGTGAAGTTTAAATGTCGTTTGGCGTTTCTCATCCACGATTGCCGAGTGATTCATTCGCTAAAAGATTACCCTGAGAACATGGTCGTCTAATTGAGATTAACTAACCAGACGTTGTTCCAATTATCAGATCGTCCTATAAGTTGTGTCCTAATTTTTACCTTGTTTTTAAAGTGAAGCAACCTTTAAAAATAATGTGTATATTGTATAATGTTTTACATTCTTAAGTTTAAATGCATTTTAACTGTTTACATTTTTTTATAGAACGATAAAATTTAAATTTACTTGATTACCACCTTATTAACATGGAATTGCCTAAGAATCATTTGAAGCATATAATGCTTTATGAGTTCAAGAAATCAGCAGCTGAAGCGGGTGGAAGTATTAACTCAGTTTATAGAAAGGAATGTGTGAATGAAAGAACTTGCAGAAGATGGTTTGCGAGATTCAGAAGAGGAGATTTCACTCATGACGATGAAGATCGAACCGGACGTCCAGTTGAGTTTGATGATAATTTTCTTGAAAAAAAATCCTGCTTTATCAGTTAAAGAATTAGCAATAAAACTGAGTTCAAATCATAATACCGTTCATCGTCATCTTGAACAACTTGGAAAAGTTCTTAAACTTTGAAAATTGGTTCCTCATGAAATGTCTGGAAACAATCTCAAATCCCAAGTCGACATCTGCTCTTCTCTCCATTCCCCCTAATTTGTTTCACCTTTTTTGGGGAGACTTGCGACTGGTGATGAAAAATATATCTTTTATCGAAATATTAAGCACCGTAGACAATGGCGTGGTAAAAGAGTAAGACATCAGCCGCAGCTTCATGGGAATAAGGTACTACTTTCAATATGGTGGGATTGCCAAAGAATAATGCACTTTGAATTTTTACTACCTAATGCAGCAATTAATGCACAAATCTACTGTCAGCAATTAGAGTGTTTGATCCGAGCTTGGATGGGAAAAGAGACATGCTCTAGTGAATCGAAAAGAGTGGTGTGTCATCAGGACAATGAACGACCCAACACAGCAAGAACCAAGATCAAAAAACTTGGTTGGAAGAAAATTCCTCATCAACCCTATTCTCCCGACCTTGCTCCTTCATACTACCATTTGTTTTGTAGCATAAGAAATCATTTGAAAGGAACAGCTTTTGTAACGCAGAAAGATGTTGAAACTGATATTTGTGAGTTCTTTCAATCAAAGCCGAAAGGATTTTACAGTGATGGAATTAATAAGTTAATAGATGAAATGAAGTCATGGATAATCAGGGAAAAAGATTTATGATTAAATCTTTAATTAAATATAACATTTGCTCACTTCTTTTCTTTATTTATGAATTTAGACAGAACTTATGGAATGACCTGATTAATAAAAATATACTTGTAATTCTCTTGTGAACGTCGATTACGGTCTTTTTTTTTTCAAATTACCGATCATGGTGTTATTGTTATCGCCATCTTATAGGATCGGAGAACATGGGGAATTGTACATTTTCATTTAGACTATATTTTATTTTCATTTTACGTCTTACATCTCAAATATTAAGTTAGTAAATAACTGAAAGAACATTAATTGTGTTGCATAGCCGGGGGTTCATATTGGGGATCATATATCGAGAGATGGCGGGGACATGTAACGGGTACATATAATAGAGGATTGACAATGATGAGAGAGAGAAGAAGATGACGTTTATACAGTTCTGGAATTTTTATTCTTTACACATATAGCGAGGAGGGGATCATTACTTATAATGGAGAGGGGGGAACACATTACTTATGATGGTTATACAAAGTTCATATAAGATGAGTACACATTACCTTACATTATTGATGATTGCCGTCAGGAATTCAAATTCGTTTCTATATGGTTAAATGTTCTCCCTTCGCTTCTACAGGGACCCTCCTCTGACTGCCTTTGCTGACTGCTAGAACCTGTCTGCCTGACTGTCTCTATATGACTAATCTCACTAAAACTAGCTCCTACATTGAGAATTCCTTTTCTACTATGACGTCAGATGTGTGGTTCAAAACCTGACGAACTCACGTGGCTGACACGTTCTCCAAACACACTTCTGTAAACAAAGAATTCTCACTAACCTATTTTTCAACCTAACCTCCTATTTTTAAATATATATATGTTCATTATTTTTAGCTGACCTTTTTAATTCAATTTCCATAAAAGAATGAACAATTTAATTCTTTTTACAAAAAAAAAACAATATCGAAACACTTTTATATGAAATTTAACAATAGCCAAATTCTAACACTCCATTTTCTGAATATATCTCTGAACCTTGCTTACAAAGTTCAAGTTTCGGCTTATCCTAATCTTATTTTCCACGTATCTAAAGTTTTTCTTACTTACAGGAAAAGGGGGCAGGCCTTTTTCCTGTAATAATTATCTTTTAACTAATCCATCAGTTAATTACATTATTATACATCATTTCTGTTATTTCTTAGTCTTACCGTATTCCATGGCAAGAATTTATCTGGTCTGGTAGATTTATTACCTTTCTTACTAGAGGCATCGTCATTTGCAAGAGTTTTTTCTTTTACTTGGGAGTCACCACTTATCAAGGCCCGAAAGCCACTTGAGAATAAGGGTTAATCATTCAACGGTAGTCATTGGAACAACAGTGTAGTAAGTATTAGTAGGAAAAATGACTACGCATCCATTACGTATACGAAAAAAAAAATCAACTCTCAAAAATAATCGAAATCAAGCTATAGACTTTGTTGAATTTTTACTCGTATAAGTCATGGATGTGTAGCCATGCCTTGCGCGTCTGTTTTTAACTTTGAATACTATATTATTTGGAATATTCTGTTAGAGATCTCTTATATGGTAAAGTAACCTCGTGCAAGTTTGTACTTACAAAACCAGTCGATAATGTCGAGGTATAAATAAGAACCCCTTACTATAGCAAATTTAGCCATATAGCGGCTGTTTCAAAATGATCTCACATATGCGTATGCCCAAAAATTAAATAATAAAATAAAAATAATATTTATGTAATTTTTTAAATGTACGTTCAATGCTATTTTATTTTAAGTAAGTCAAAATTTATTTATATCTGTCTTTATACATCTTTTAAGAAAATGTTCCTGAATCATTTGATTTTTGGCGGGGTGCTATTGATTGGCCCGCAAGATCACCTGATCTAAACTCCTGCGAGTTATTCTTGTGAGGATATTTAAAGTTAAAAGTCTTCAGCAACCGCCTTCAATTTCTTGAATAATTAAAACGAGTTGTTTGTTCTGAAATTGCAGTTAATCGACCCGAAATGACCTGTCGATTTATTGAAAACTTTCTTGAGCGTCTACAATCGTGTGTTAGCAATGATGAGAAACATTTGGCCGATTTAATATTTAGGACTAAATGAGCAAAAATGACATTCTATGTACATTAACAAAATAAAAAAAATATATTAAACTAGCAGTTCATCCCAGTTTTACTCGGGCCCTATGTACTGTTCATAACTTTATGTGCATATGTATATATATATTGAAAAATTTGACTCATGTCCAGGTAACCTACATCTAAAATTTCATGTGTTTCGGCCCAATATTGACGAAGGAATTTTGTAGAGTCAGCAAAGGTCAACTCTTGTAACTTTGGCAGCCAAATTCTCACCCCAAAACTGATATAAAAGCTTGCTACATGTCTGAATACCCTTTATGTAAAATTTCAAATGTTTAGACCCAAAATTGGCTGAATAGTCAGCGAGAGATTCGCAGAGGTCAATTCTTTTTAACGTTGCCCCTTGGAAGCCAAATTGTCGGCCAAAAACCGATTATAAACCTTACCCTATGTCTGAATACACTCATTGTAAAATTTCAAATGTTTAGACCCAAAATTGGCTGAGTAATTTGGTAGAGACCCAAGAGGTCAATTTGTTTTTTAATTTGACCAAAATTTGACCCTTAACATTTATTAGTTGGGGTTAACATCAAATTAAAAAGCGTGATCCATGCCCAGTAACTTACATCTAAAATTCCAAGTGTTTAGACACAAAATTGGCGGAGGAGTTTGGTAGAGTTTCGATGGTCAAATTGTTGAACTTTGACCCCTTGACAGCCGAATTTCTGGCCCGAAAACGGATTAACACGATTTTCCCAAACCCCAATACGCCTTATGTCAAATCTCAAGTTTGTAGCCTGAAAATTGACAAAGCAGTTTGGTAGGGAAATGTACATAAACAGACACACACACACACACACACACACACACACACACACACACACGCACACGCACACACACACACACAACTACACTTTTATAGATATACAGATTGTAATTATTTTTTTATCAAGAAATGTGCCAGATGATTTTGGAACAGTCTGTACAAAGGTAGGAGAAATTTGTAATTTTTAATCTTTTTTTAATTTTTTTATATTATAATCTTAAGTGTGGTCAGTAGACGTATAGCATAAAATTTCAAGAAAAAGTTTTGTCTTCACGCAGATGTATGCTCAACCTTAATTTAATGTGTTTATAATTATTTTCTTATGCGCGTTTAAGTTGTGGCGGTAGTTTGAGTATCCAGCGACATAAATAATCTATATATCTATAAAAGTAAACGTGTCTGTCTGTCTGACTGTCTGTGTGTCTGTGTGCATTTCCCTACGCAATAACTCTGTCAATTTTTAGTTTACAGAATCGAAATTTGATATATATATATATATATATATATATATATATATATAGGGTACTGAGATTTGGGGACATCTATGTGATCGGTTTTTGGCCAGAAATTTGGCGTTTAGGGAGTCAAAGTTCAACGATTTGACCTTTGAGAACTCTACTAAACTCCTCCACCAATTTTTGGTCTAAACGCTTGAAATTTATGATATAGATTTCGTGGACATGGATCTAACTTAATAATTCGATTTGAGTCTAAAACAATAAATTTTCAGGGGTCATAATAGGGGTAAAAGTTTTAAAAATTTCCCTTTTTTTTTTCTTTTTTGCTCAGCATACACCTCCAAATCCCCCTGGCCACGCCGGGCACCCATGCTAGTTGAAAATATATACCAATTTTGTATACATATGCAACCGTTGACTTTATTTAAATAAGAAAGAAAGATTTATACATTTTTCATCCAATATGTAGCTCGATCGTAAAGAAAGTATCCAGTATTTATATGGAGCACGTATATTCATGTGAGATAATCAATTCATCGTTACAGTCCATTAATTTTTATGGTGAAATTAAGTAATCATGTTTATAATTAGACAAACAGTATCTTATTTCGATAAGTTTGGACTCACGCCTTAGGAGGATAGTTTTTATCGCACCATGTCGCGCGCAATTCTTTGAAGCGACGCGTGTCACGTGCCGTTCATTGTCGTGTCGGAGTGAACAAAGAAAGAGACAGAAGCGAAAAGTCAAAGGGAGGTGAAGAGAGGGTGAAGAAGAGAGAGAGAGAAGGAGAGAGAGAGAGAGAGTAGCAAAACGGGAAATTAGTGTCGCCCTCTGTTTGCCAAAGACGAGCTCAAATGGGGCGATAACTGCCTATTGTTTCTCTTTTTTCAATTTGTGCCTGTGTGTGTTTTTTTTTTTTTAATTAATTTTTCACTCCAAACAAGGCACATTGCCACTTTGGTGTAGGGGGCTACTATAAGGGACATAAGCTACTGGTGTACTATCTAGGGAGTTAGACAGCAAGATGTCGGTTCACGTTACACTTGAACTTCTGCATATCAGTACAGTTGGGTAAGCAGGGACCCGGAAAGGTATTCCAATGTCTAGCGGTTTTGCGGAATAAATTACTGGAGTAGAAAGTTCTCTTACATCTAGGGATCTCTACTGTGTTGGGGTGGGATTTAGCTGCTTGTCGGGTTTGTCGAGTGTATTTACGTCGTGGGGGCACAAGTGCTTGCAGTTCGTCAGAGCATCCATTATTAAGATACTTGTAGAACAGGCAGAGGAATGCAACATTTCGTCGGTGGGACAGAGGCCGAAGCTTAGATGACAGTTCAGGACCTATCAAGTTGGAGACTCTCTTTTGGACCTTGTCTAGGAGAGAGAGAGACTAGTAGCAGATGCACGAGCCCAAATATAGCAACAATACTCCATACTTGGGCGAATTGTGGCCTTATAGAGGCACAGGATACTTTCGGGCGTTAGTAGCTTTCTAGCACTGTTGAGAGAGCCTACCTTCTTCGTCCTGGCAATGCTCTCAATATAATTGTTCCAACTCATGTTTCCTGTGAACGTTAAGCCGAGGAGTTTTAAAAAAGTACTTTCAAATAATGAATCTATTCTATTGTTATTGGTGGTAGAGAGGGTGTCTTGTAATTATTGAAGGAAGCAAGTTTAGTCTTGGCATTGAATGTGTTCGCTTTGCGTGAAGCATTTAAGCAGGTATATCTCTATAAAGTATAAAACCACATCTGAAGAAGAAAGTATGTTTCCCCGAAATATTATGCTATACGGATTTACCTGTGGCTAATTATAATTGTAATATTGTAGCGGGACTGAAACACAAAATTAAAAAAGAAAAATAGAATGAACCAAAAAAATACAGAATGGCTTACCTGATGATTCGAAACTGGTCGAAAACCAAGGCTAGAAGAGCGAGCATGCTCATACAATACAATTTGTAGTCTTTGTCACGAGTTATATATGCACACTGACTAGCTGAGTCAGGTGTATACATTGAGTCATTTTAGCAGTTGAGCGGTTTTTTTCTTACCTTTATATTCGGGTAGTGTTCTGATGCAGATTTGGAGGAGGAGATAATCAATTTGCGGCTAATATAAAAAACTATATTACTAAACTGTCGAAATTGCATAAATCACCCCACCCTTATATATCTTAGAGTGATTCAGTTCTAGTTCATCTTTACATCTCTGCCTTGCTTTGACTGCGAATTTTTTATATACACAGTAAATAATGCGTCAATCAAACTATTTAAGGTTGTCTACATATTACATGTATTTTAGTCGGTATATTCAGGTCCGTTCTACGTTTTCTCGGAAAGTGCTAAACTTTTACTTGTTGACATTTTATATAAACCTTTCCTATGATAAGCTGCAGCGAACTGATTATTATGGTATCCGTTTTAATGCATAGTTAGAGATTAATATGGATTAATAACCACAATGTTATATTTACTCAAGAAGCTTTCTCATAAACTACTGAGGTTCTATGGCTGAATATTTGTACGGACTTTTGTTATAAAAAGATGCAGTAGACTAAGTATAGTGCACAGTTAGCGATTAATTACATGTTACGCTTTTGTTACATTTTAACTCGGACCCAACACATTGTATGCAGACTCAGTTGCCAAAGAATAACGAAAAGAGAAGAAAAATTCGATTAAGTTTTTTGTTTCGCTGAAATAAAAGGCATTTATTCATGGTTCTTTTCAAAATGAAGCATTGTATCTTGTGTTAAAACTCTGCCGTTTCGAGCACGTGTTTTTTCACCTCCAGTGGCCACCACGAAGATTTTTTTTATAATCTCTGCTTTTCTTTCAACTGCTATGTCAGTAGCTCGTCCTACGAAACAGGTTCGTCCAAGCATTTTTTGTACAAAGTTCGGATTGCATCTTGTCTTAAAAGTTTCTCTCGCATTGACTCGTGCTTTCAATTCCTCTGGTCTCCACTTGTTTTTTTTTTTTTCTCCATTTTTCTTATCCTTCTCTTCCTTCACTGTGACGTCACCTCAAGCTCCAGCTTGGTCATTTGCATATATGTTATGCCATTGTTGCTGCTACGTACAACAGCGGCTCTATTACATACACAATAGTTGTTAATGTGAAGATGAGCAAAAATTTAACCGTATCAGCTTAGGATAGAACACTTATGCTAATTGATGTGATGATCTACAGATTTTGCCCGTACCTAAGATTCTGTTATATATATATATATACTTGAAAGTCACTACTTACCAAGGCCAGGAGACTACTTAAGGATAAAGGTTTATAAAAGCTGGGTAGTTGGTGTGACATCTTAATGATGATGGTAATGGTGAAATTTGGGTAGGGCTTACTTATTTAAAAGTGCAGGCCAACAACTTATATACATTGGACTTGAAAATGATCAAGTTGTAATTAGCCGGGAAGCAGATACACAGTATCTTGTTCCACAAACGGACAATTCTTGGAAAAGAACTTTGCTCGTGGAATTTACGTTTAGTTTTAGGTACGGATAGAGAACAGGACAAATTGTCGATAACTGTTGAAGCTAAACAGGTATTTGCTACAAACGTTTTACAGGGGGAGCCATGGATCGGGGCTCAGTCGAGCACATACCATGAAAATAACGATAGAGCAGGGATTGACTTGCTACGTCTGTTCTGTGAGAGAGAGGCAGTAGGGAGGCGAAAACGTCCTTGCCCACAAAATTCCGAAGACGTTTTTGTATCCTGTCCAGACAGGAAAAGATTATCTTAAGAGCTTCTTCCGAGGTGTAGCATCAGTACTCTATCGTCATCATCATCATCGGCGGTCACTCGTGTCAGAGTAAGACTGTTCTCCGTTGTGGCTTCTGTGGGTCCTCAGGTTAGCATAGAGCCCAATCCTAGACCCAATTTGTCTTGTGCAATTTGGGCAGATAAAGGTAGTGGTGGTGGGGTGGGGTTGGGTGTGTCTGGTTGATAATCTGTCCTTTCTGTGCTTGCGTTTATCCTCAGCAGCTTGATTTAAGTCACTACTATAAAGCGCAGCACCTTCGTGGACAGCGCTCCTCCATGCCAACCTGCTCCCATCCACGTCCTCCCATGTCTCAAGGTCCATGTGAAACCGCTTTAGATTTGCTTTGATGTTGTCCTTATACCTCATCTTTTGGCCACCCTGGGCACGCTTTCCCTCAACAATTTGACTCGTGCTACAGGTACGAGACTTCGAATGTGAGATACTTTATGAAGCGGTAGAATGATCCCACCATTTTTCTCAGCGATTCTGGCAAGGATTTTGGTGTAGAAGTGAAGGAACACGACCGGTAATTTTTTTTCTCACATTCTAAACTTCATATAACTAATTATATTCTTAATACCTCTTTCTGTCGCTATGTAAATGAATTTACGAATCAGTATATATTTATACATTTCTATGTAATTAAATGATTATCATAAATCCGGCAAGACAAATCCAACGTGTAAGGGGCCGTAGTAAGTGTGAAGTTTTATGTATTTTGTGTAAATTCAGATGATGGGACTATTTAAAATTTGATAGGATGTATGGTACATCAATTTATAATATTCTAAAGATATCAGCTCTTTGCAATATTTTAAAAGGATTTATGTGGCATAATATGGAGACAACCCCATTTTAAAAAATTCAAATATAATTGAATTACATGTGCATAGTCATTAGACATGTGTGAAGGCGTTTTTTTTCTGAATTTCTATTACAAAGTGCGTTCAATAAGTTCCCAGACTTTGTTTGTACAGGAATTTAACATTGTCATAGACTCTTAAAAATTCAATATGTTATTGTTATTCATGTTTTGAGATGACGGACCAATTTTTATGATTTCAGATTCAAATGAGCAGTTACAGCAAGAATTGGAATACACCCTACTAATGCCTGGTTGTAAGAGGTTGTGAATTTTAAAAAATGCATTCTGGACGTGACAATACTTTAGAAGAAGGATATGCAATAAAATTCTATTTTAAACTTGGAAAAATGCCACAGAAACGTATAGAATGCTCCAGACTGCTTTTAGACCATCTTGCATAAATCGAGCATCCGTTTTTGAACGGCATAAGAGATTCAAGGAAACCAGAGAGTATGTGAGGTATGATGAGAGGTGTATGTATGATGAGTAAGGAAGTCAGAACATCAGAGTTGATTGGCCAAATAAAGAATTTCATGGATAAGAGCTACCGTATTTCTATAGAGACAGTAAGTGCGCAGTTTTATGTCAGTGTGGGAATTGTACACACAATTATTTGCAAGGAACTGAAAATGCGGAAGATTTGCACGAATTCACCAGTACACAACTTCATCCTTGTCACAAACTGTTTGACCAAGATGAGCATCAAGACAGTACCTCACTGTCCTTATAACTCAGACCATTGCTGCTCGTGACTTTTGGATATTTCCTAAACTCAAAGAACATCTTAGAGGCTGCCGTTATGACACAATTGAGAAGATGAAAGAGGCTGTGACGAGGGTAATTGACACTTTTACACAAGAGGACTCCATGAGGCTTTCCAGAAGTTCTTGGAACGGTACAACAAGTGCATTGCAGCCGGAGGAGATTACTTCGAAAGGAATTAGACTTTAACATGTGGAGTATCAATAAAAGTGCCCATGTGGAAAAGGTCTGGAAACTTATTGAAGGCATCTCGTTCCCCTTTAATAACTTTAAATTAAGGCTTTAAATTATATACGTTCTCCGGGTGGCAAATTATGGTGTGGATCTTTGGAATCGTGCCATGTAAGTTTTTGGAATTATGATTCTAGAGAAAATGATATGCATGTGTATTTTAATCTTCCTAGCGAGGCGAAAAAATTGGTACTTATGCAGAGAAGGTACGATGTTGAAGTTAAAGTTTCATCGGCGTTTTCTAGTAAACCGCCGGGATATGCCAAAACGTTTAACCAATTAAATGAAAATAAACAGACAAAAATACAATCGATTTGTTGATAACTTAATGAAGCCATTAAGAATCGCCGACGAAAACATGGTACTTATTCTAGATAAGTGACGTGTTAGGTGAAAGTACAGAAGAGTTACAGAACGCCTTTTCATCCCATGTAAAGAATGTGTTTTTGAGTAATAATTTTATTATTTCAGCAATCTGCATAAGTACCGGAACAAACATGAGTTGGAACAATTACATCGAGGGCATTGCCAGGGCCGCTGCAAGGAAGGTGGGCTCTCTCTACCGTGCTAGAAAACTTCTAACACCCGAAAGTATCCTGTACCTCTATAAGGCCACTATTCGCCCATGTATGGAGTATTGCTGTCATATTTGGGCCGGTGCATCGGCTACTAGTCTCTCGCTCCTTGACAGGGTTCAAAAGAGAGTCGCAAATCTGATAGGCCCTAAACTGGCATCTAAACTTAAGCCTCTGTCCCATCGTCGAAACGTTGCATCCCTCTGCCTGTTCTACAAGTATTATAATGGTGAATGCTCTGAAGAACTGCAAGCACTTGTGCCCCCACGGCGTGAACACCCTCGACAGACCCGACAAGCTGCAAAATCCCACCCCCACACTGTAGAGATCCCTAGATGTAAAAGATCTTTCTACTCCAGTAGTTTCTTCCCCAGAACTGCTAGACTTTGGAATTCCATTCCAGGTTACTGCTTCCCCAACTGTACTGACATACATAAGTTCAAGTGCAACGTGAACCAACATCTCGCTGCCCTAATCCCTACATAGTACCCCAGTAGATGTTTCCCCTGATAGTAGCCTCCTACACCAAAGTGGCAATTTGCCTTGTTTAAGGTGAAAATGTAATAAAAAAAATTTTTTTTTTTAATTTATTACCCCGGCCTCTGAAAAAAATAAAGAAAATACAAAATAACAAAAAAATTTCATCCCCCACCCAAACAATTCATGGTCGTTTTTGCTTAATTTTTAATATTCTACTAACATTTGGGGAAAAAAAATCATAAGACTTGCCAACAGCGAAAACGTCTTTGGCATTTGCTGTTATAATTTTTCTCTTATTATCATATAAATAATCATTTAAATAAACATTATTTTTGGAAAATCGCCATAGGTTAAGTGATATTTTATTTCATTTCTTCTGAAGAGGTTATTAACATTATCCATTTAAAATGCATTTCTTTTTTCTTCGTTAAAACATCAAGTTTTTGTTTTCGGAGTCAGCGTTTTAAATGTGTCAGCATTTTAAATGTGTCAGCGTTTTGACGAAGTTTTCGTTCGGTGCCTCCCATTTGTTTACTAGTACTATCAGCCATTCTCTACATAAATAATCTAAGTATATAATATTTTTGAAATCATGCCATAGATCGTTTCGAAATAATTATTAAAAGGTTTAGTATCTCTATTTAAATATACGTAAAGGATCACAAAAACAGAGCAAATAAAGTTTTGTTCGAAAATATTTTACTCGTTGTGTAATCTATTTTCCGGCTCGAAATGAAACAGGTAATGCGTTTGTATTGTTGCTTATTCTTGTTCAGACATTATTGTAAATATAGAGTCGGCAACCAACGCGACACGGGCCGTATTTCGCCCGTGATAACATTTTGACCGGCTCGCGTGCCTGAATACTAAGGACTCTGTTTTTAACATGAGAGAGGAGACTTGAATCTAACCAAATGTCTGCTGTTATGCTTATCTGATCAACCCAAGGGGATTTGAATAATATGAGCGCAGAAACGAGATCAACCCACAAGAATCTCTATTTGTATTTATTTTTAAATAAAAAAAACACAAAACAAAAACTGAGGACTGATTTGACCCACTTACCGGCTGTTGCCTCAGTAAGTTCTCCATTTAATCCTTTCATCAACGATCTACAATCGCTTGCCCTTTCCGCCTACCCTTGTAAGTTCCTGGAATTTTTCATTGTCATATGTTTCTATCTTTGCAGTAATAGTTTCAAACATGCACGTCATGAATTTATCCATTTCGCTTCGGTTGAATTTTTACATTTTTAATATTCTGAGGAAAACTAATTTTTATTAGGTGTTTTTTTTATTTTATTTTTATTTAAAATTTTCTTTTGTTTTTCAGATTTCCTAATGTCTTTCTTTTCATTCAAATATTTATATTGGCAGATGTCTGCATATGTAATTTTTCTTTTACTATTTATTAACAGACTCCGTCTGGTCATCAATCATGTTTTAAATGTAAACTAATTAAATATATTTTTGTTACAATTATGATAAGTTGTATACCATCAATAAAAGTGTTAGAATTATTTTGCTTTAGACTAAAAATATTAAATTGTAAAGTACTTGCATTGAAACGAAACTTTGTCCAAATATTGCACTATTTTATTTTAAATGAAAATTAATTTAAGAATCGCTTGATAATATTCATATTGAAACCACGTAGTGTTTTACGTTCTTGTCTGTTTTCGCAATATCATTTGACTGGTACATATTAAGTAAGTAGACTTGTTTATAAAGAACGCTAATGGAATATTATATATATATATATATATATATATAATATTCCATTAGCGTTCGTTTTGAAAATGTAAGATTATGCCGCATCCACCATATTCGTCTTCTATGGATGCATCAGACTTCCTTATTTCCGTTTGTAATCGAAAGAATAAAATCTGCTTCAAGTAAGTAAGGTCTCGTTGTATCCAATTGTTTGTAACTTTGTTTTCTTAACCCCCACTGCTGGCCATTCGGTTAAGATAGTCTGGAGCTGAATCTTAATGAATCTCAACAAATCGATATTAATGAGATTTTAACTTTAAATTATATTTTCCAGAAATTTTAAGCGGATGTTTATAGTAATATAAATTAATATTTAATTGCAAAATATTTACTTTACAAAATCGTGAAATTCTCTCTCGTAAATAAAGACTAAAACTAGTAATTTTTTATTAGTCCCCCGACAAAAGGACAGCGGACCTCTAAATACACCCTTGTACGTTTATCCGTTCGTCGATTCATCTGTCCGCACCTTTCTCACTAACTACGCTTTGGAATTTTTTTACATTATTTTCTAACCAACTTACAAAAAAAAAACGGTATTATTTGTGCCAATCTGAAAAAAAAATCCTACATTAGTTTTTAACCAACCTTTGAGAAACCCAATTTATAAAGAATTATAAAGAATTATAATATTTTGTAAGAAAATTCGACATTATTCTCATTACAAAACTAAGGAAACAAAACATTTTGTTACCTACCTCACAAGACCAAATGTTATGTTTTTAACAACCTAATGAAACACATCATAATTCTTTACTAACTTTTAAAAAAGCAACATTATTATAAACAACCCATAAAAACTTTATTTTTAACAACCCAATGAAGTCAAACATTATTTTTAACGACCTAAGAAAACGCAACATTATTTTTGAACAACGTCAGAAAGCCTAACACTATTTTTAACACCCTAACAAAGCCCAACATATTTAACAACCTAATAAATCTGAACATATTTTGAACAACCTAACAAAACACAAAATTATCTAACCTAACAAAACACATTATTATTTTTAACAACTTAAAGAAAACAAAAATATAATTTTTCTTACTTAACAAAACTAACATTATGTTTGAACAACCTCAGAAAACCAAGCATTATATTTCTGATCCATCTAAGAAAACCGAACATTATATATAACACTCTAATAAAATCGAGGATAATTTTTAACAATGAAAATAAAACATTATTTTTACCAACAATAGAGAACCAAACCTATGAAAACACTGTATTATTTTCGTGCGAACCTAATAAAGCACAACATATCAACCCAAGAAAACTCAATCTGATTTTATTACCAACCAAAAGAAAATCCAATATGATTTTATCACCAACCAAAAGAAAACTAAATATCATTTTATTACCAGCATAAGAAAATCCAACATTGACAGAGAGCGCTATGGACGCGTGTGTGAAAATCAGCAGGAGCAGGCGAAGAATAGCTGGAGAGCGAAAATATTAGCAGCAGCAAACGTTAAAGCTGTGAAAATTAGCAAGTGTGTACGATGGAGGAGAGAAGCAAGTCGAACCGGGTAAGATGAGCGGGAAAGTCGAAGGCGAGAAATCGTTGGCAGGGGCTGTGTGAAGTGGCGAGAAGACAGGGACTTTAAAAACACCTTGTATGTGCGGAACACTTTGGAAATATATTCGAATGCATTGTTTTTAAAGAACCACAAATAAATGTATTTAATTTGCACTTAAAAAGGTGACGAGTCAGACTTTTTTTTCATAAGGCATTACATTTTATTTTCTTATTAAACTAAGAAACCCCTGCGTTATTAATGGGTGAGTTCCATGTAAACGTTGATTTAATTTGAATAAAATAAAATACGCATCAAGTGCGATTGAAAGCCAAATCACAGCGTAATATTAGGAAAATAAACAAAGATTTTACTTGTTTGAAATTTATAACATAAATATATTTCGGAGTAATATTCCATCCTCAGTATGCTGTTGTTTCTTTTTTTCTTCTTTTCTTCTTTTCTTCTTTTCTTCTTTCTTGCCATGTTTTAAAATTGAAGAAAAAAGTATGTTTGCAAAAAGCAGCGCGTTGTTTCTCAGCGGTTGTATTTTGAAATGTTGGAACCGCGCGTAGGCAACGCGACGTTGTGATTTGGCTTTCAACCGCACTTGATGCGTATTTTATTTTATTCCTACGTTATTCTCTTACCGATCTAACAAAATAATACATTTACCTAATTGACAATTGCAACTTAAACTTTAAGTCGTACTTTCTAATAAGACCGGACGTACTTAAATTCCCATCGACTAGAGCCTTGCATCATATGTTTCCTTACTATAATGACTGGAATATGCTTTCGTATCTTGTCTATAATGCATAATAAATAACAAACAACTAGTTAACAAAAGCAGATATAAATCCAGACTTGAACAAAATTGTACCCAGTTAATCATACTTAATAAACCAGTGCAATCATATCTACACGTACATTTAAAAGTTTATTTATACGATGTAATATCTATTAAATAGATAAACATTTAGGAAATCTACATAAAGTTGAATAAGTAGTCAATTGCTTCTCAACGAAATGATTTTTATAAGATGACGTAGAAATAACAGATAACAGGTGTTCTTATGAGAAGATCGTGAAACATAAAATTGTGTTGACCGGTCGTAAAATACGCATACATATATTTTAAATCATACAGAAACTAAGACATGTGCATGCGAGTATTTTTCTAAACAGTTCACATCTTGTAAATAAATAAAAAATTCTTGAGCTGAGATCGAAACCAAAACCTAATGAAAGTGAGTCAAGTACGATAACCATTAAGCCAGCTTGACGTGGTCTTTTAAAAATGTTTTCAAACCTACTTATTCTTAACATAAATAATCTGTTATTTGAACGATTCGTGCATGCGCATTCGTGAAACAGTTAAAAACCATAAAAACCTGATGATACTTCACATTAATAGTGTCGTCGTTATTCTAAACAAATTCGATTTTTCCGCGCAGCGTGCGCCAATGCCTCCCCTATTGACAATAGCTTTTTAAAATTAAAAGATTAACGTCTTTGAATTGCTATTTAGTTCATCGACATTCAATGATATGCGGCGACACTTTGATGATCGTCTCA
Organism: Euprymna scolopes; assembly: GCF_053919585.1. NCBI lineage: Eukaryota > Metazoa > Mollusca > Cephalopoda > Sepiida > Sepiolidae > Euprymna > Euprymna scolopes. Next base: position 22,106,624 of record NC_136516.1, on the reverse strand, counting down.
TCAAGTGCGGTCCATAATAAGCTTTATATTCACCGAAATTTAATCTTACAAGCGAAACGCCTTTAATAAGTTCCATGAGTTTTTTTATACAAGCATTTAAAATTATTGTAGACTCTTTAAAATTCAGTAGTTTTTGTTGTTGTTGTTGTTGTTGTTTTGTTTTTGTTTTGTTTTTTGCTATACATCTTAAGTGATGACTGACATCGAAATGAACAGCAACAGCAGGAATTGGAATACACCCTACTAAAGCCTGATTTTCACAGCTGGTAAATTTCAAAAATGCAAGCTGGGCGTGAGGACACTATAGAAGAACGATATGCAATACAATTCTGTTTTTAGCTTGGAAAAAATGCCACAGAAACGTATAGAATGCTTCAGACTGCTTTTGGACCATCTTGTATGAATCGAAAATTACTTTTTGTGTGGCAAAGAGATTCAAGGGAGGCAGGGAGTCTGTGAATAATGGTGAGAATTGTGGGATGAGTAAAGAAATCAGAACACAAGAGTTGATTGGCCAAATAAAGAATTTCATGGATAAGGACTGTTATTTCTATAGAGACAATAAGTTTGATGTCAGTGTGGGAACTGTATACAAAATTATTCAACGGTCTACAATCCTTGCCATAGACTATTTGACCAAAATGGACATCAAGTCAGTTTCTAACCCTCCCTATAGTCCAGACTTTGCTTCCAGTGACTTTTGGTTGTCCCTTAAGTTCAAGGGAAACTTTAGTGGTTGTTATTATGAGACAATTGAAGAGATGACAGGGCTGTGACAGGGGCCATTGACACGCTCACACAAGAGGACTTCCATGGGGCATTCCGGAGGTTGTTGGAATAAGTGTAATGCAGCCAGAAAAAATAGTTCGAATGGCACCGGAGTTTCATGTCTGTACTATCAGCAAAAATGCCGAGAGGAATAAATAGTCTGAAAATTTGTTCAAGGCACCTCGTATATTTATTCGTGGGACTATCTCAAAGATACTGTGGATAAAAAGCATTTCTAAACTGAAAAGAGACGCATCACTTTCAAGCCAGAGAGAAAAGTGCATATGCGTTATTTGCTATTTTGCACGTCGAGTAAAACGTGTTTATTGAACGGCAATAGAAACAAAAAACTGTTGGAGAATTATGACTTAGACTTAGTGGATATGTCCGGCATAGACTAGATTCTGGGTTCTATTAACGACACCATGTGTTCAATTGTGAGGCTGTTACAATAAACATCAATAATGGTGCGTATGTAGTTAAGGCAGAGGTCATTTTGCCATTCAATAAGATCTAATGATGAGCTATTCAACAGTCTGTCTGCTTCGTTTCTCATCCATAATAAGCCGATAACAAATACAATGCAATCCATATTTCTGAGAGAACAAGAATAGTCGATTAACAAAACCATCCCTAAGACAATCGCAAGCATTGAATATTATCTGAAGTTTTTCCAGATAAATAGAAGAATGTTCACTGAATATATTTGTTTGTGTTTGTAGTTTTTGCATGCGACCAAGCATTGCAGTTAAGATGCTTCGTCTGTTGATCCGTAATCCAAGTTCAGTTTTTGATAACATTCCATTCACTCTGTCGCAGTTAAGTCCTTAACAGCATGTTCACATGTAATATCACAGATTAAAAAAGGAGCTGTGAGCCTGTCTGACTTACTTCTTCAGATGTATCTTAATGAACTCGGGAATCCGTACTGAATTTCGAATAGAATGTCTCCGTCTGATCAGCGTACTGGATAGAATAATTGATAAAATCCAGTGCAATTGCGAATTACTTAGGTAATGGCTGAAGAAAACGCTAGCATACACCCCCGTAGATTAAATAAAAGTACGTTCGAAATCCCATGCATATATCTGTTCGATAGTTCGTACCTGATAGAAGGCGGGAGGTTACATCGACAGAAGCGTTTTGTATGCGACTTAGCATCGCGAAACGTAGTTGAGGCCGTCCGTATATATATATATATATATATATATATATATATATATATATATATATATATATATATATATATAACTACTTAATTTACTCACATAAATTAATATACGAAAGCATAGATTTATGCGTAAACTTTAAGTATTTACTTCAGAAGTGCTCAATGCGTAGGTAGAGCTAGTTAGTAAGTTATAAAATGTATATGGCGATTAAGCTACACGGAATACTCCGCGTTTCATCCACTCTAGGATTCTTCAGGCTTATGCGCATAAGCCTGAAGAATCCTAGTGGATGAAACGCGGAATATTCAGTGTAGCTTAATCGCCATATACATTTTATAACTTACTATATATATATATATATATATATATATATATATATATATATATATATATATATATATATATATATATTCAATTTTCATCCCAAACAAGGCACGGTGCTACTTTAAATTGATGGCTACTATCGGGGCCATAAGCTGCAGGGATACTATGAAGGAAGTGAGTAGCAAGAAGTCTGCTCACATTACACTTGAACTTCTGCAAGTCAGTACAGTTGGGAAAGCAAAATCCCGGAAGGGAGTCCCAAAGTTTAGCAATTTTATGGATAAAAACTATTGGAGTGGAAGGCTATCTTACACCTAGGGATCTCTACTGTGAAGGGTCGAGATTTCGCTGCTTGTCGAGTTTGTCAGAGGTATTCACGTCGAGGGGGTACAAGTGCTTGTAGTTTGTCAGAGCATTCACTATTAAAGTACTTGTAGAACAGGCAGAGAGATGCAACATTTCGTCGATGGGAAAGAGGCTGAAGCTTATATGACATTATTATCAGGTTGACAACTCTGTTTCGAACCCTGTCCAGGAATGAGAGACAAGTAGCAGATGCACCAGCCTAAATGTGACAACAATACTCCATACATGAACGAATGGTAGCCTTATAGAGGTACAGGATACTTTTAGGTGTAATTAGTTTTCTAGCACGGTAGAGAGAGCCCACCTTTTTCTACAGTTGCCTATTGTTTCGTTGTCTAAGCTTAATTTTTAAATAACATTTTATTCAGTCTGTCACATTAAAGTCGTGTAAAGAATGTTTACATGCGTCCTTTCAGCCAAATAAAATGGCCTGTGTGTCCGTGTGTTTTGCTTAATTAGAAAATTGTATTTCGATCGTTAAAAATACACCGATTGATTAGACGCATATAAAGAATATCCGATTGTTTTCACTAAACAATTTCTGTTCCATGTAACCTAATGCCGTCGGCACAAATCCTCGTTTTTCAGATGATATACAATTCTCAATTGAGACAGATGCAATCCTGAATAAGCTTAAATACATTTAAGATGGCGGACGCTCTGTCGGAGAATCGCAAGCAAGTTAGAAAAATCAATGCAAAGCAAAAAATAATGAAAGGAAAAAAAGAATCCATATTTAGTCTCATTAGCTATCAAGGCCCGAAGGCCACTCGAGGATAAGGGTTATCAGCTAAGGAAGTTATGTTTTAGGTTGAGCTTGTTCGTTTCACTACAGTCCAGCATATATATCGCTTAAAAAATTGTCATCAAACATACTGTATTAATATTTCCGTCATTATCTACCTCAGAACTGGATGTAATTTGGGCATATAAAGAGCAATGACTATAGTTAAAGTCTATTTAACGTTTAAAGTAACACTTTTGGCGATAATTATGTTTTTTTGTTACACGGAGACACACTACTTGGCCCATATTGTATCCAATGAAGACCTGCTTCTAATACAATAAAGTATGATGTATGCGGGTGATAAGAGTACCTACAATGCAAATGCCAGCTTGATCAGATAAAAAGTTTATCTGATATTTCATCGATTTTATACAATATGAAGAAATAAGATCCAGATGAAATTTTTGTTACAGATGGACAACTTAAATACAGTAATCGAAAACATACAAATGTGGGTTTACGACTGCTGATAAGCCGAGGCATACATGAGCGAGCTTTCTTTCCAATAAGTTCTAATCCGCCGAACATATAAACACCGGCATGTTCTGTACAGGTCATTAACTGGTTGTTTATAAATCTAATACCTTTACCATTATATAAAAGCCAGTTTTTTGGGGTGTTTTCGTAAGTTCCTTCCTTATCGGTTCCGAAACGGTTGAGCCTAACTTTTGCAAACTTCACACAAAGCTAATTTATATGTCTGGCAGTGTTCTTGGATATGTTTTGTACAGTAATTCATCCGATAAGTATCGAAAATCGAAAAAAAAATCCGATTCTAAGCTAGTGTCTCTTTCTTATAAATAGAAAAAGAAGGTAGCTATTTTACGTTACACCGGCAAAGAGCGATAATAAAATCTAGGTAAATTATTTCTTCTAAAAAAAACAAAAAACAACAGAATTATTGACATTTGAAGATAAAGCTCAGTGGAAGAGCATACGAATACAGGTCGAATAATACCCTGGTTATGCCTTGATGTACCTCTTTCTTATTAATGAGGTCAATTTAGGATAAAAGAAGAGGTACCATTTAAAATCCCCGCAAATCATTTCTTCGTTAGCATATTTTAAAAGTAACCATTAATCAGAAGTGACTTTTCCAGGACATCCCTATTCAAGTACAAATATAAGCTGACGTGATATTGTAAACAAACACAGACGGAATTTGATTACTATCTTTTTTAATTTTTTTTTTTTTTTTTGCGGATTAGTTCACCGTGAAAATTATTCATCGTAATATGTAATAATCCATTGAGGATTGATTTTATAATAATACATACTCAACCTACATCAAAATACCATGTTTAAGCGTATTGTACAATCGATAGATACCCGAGTTCGACGACATGAATTTGATAGAAAGCCGGGGGTTACATCCATAGAAGGAGGAGAGAAAGCACTAGCCCGACCTCTGCTGACTGAGTGCAAAGGCGACTGAGACCTTGGGGGACGCTAAATACCACGTAAATCACAATGAAGACCAATGGTCACCGCCAACGAGAAATCAATGATAAGCGGCTGTGGCGATAACACAAATTCATTTGTAAAGGTTATCGAAAGAGGTGGAGAGTACTGGAAATATGGGAAGAATTGTTGTCATTCAGACTCCAGAGAACACCATAAGTTGTTCTCATCTTTGATGATGACTTGTGCGATTACTACTAGTAAGTACATATTCAATGGAAAGAAAGTGAGCTGAAAGATAGCGACAGGAAGGCAAGCAAAACGATGGCAATGAATAGAGCTCGTTACCTAAAGAGGGATGTCAATTAGTTATATGTGTTAAGAAAAGATAGCGGATGAAGACTGTTAGGTGTAGAACGATGCATAAAATAAGAAAATAGTTTGAAAGTTTACATCCCCAACTGCATATAAAGGATGTGTCAATTTTTGAAATGTTGTAAAAGGGAAAATTAGTATGCAGTAAAGAATTCAAGGCAACAAATGAAACAAAAAGTGGATCAAGAAAAAATATGTTTAATTCAGATAAGATCTATCAGATTAAGTGGACACGGAAGAAACCTGGCGATCGTTGTCAACATGTCACTTGAAGAATAGAACAGAAACTTCCATATATACCGAAAATTGTCAATCGCTCAGGAAAAATTATGTGACGTATCACATTGATAAAACTGCTGAAATATATATATATATATATATATATATACACACACAGAGAATATTCCGCGTGTCATTAACACTAGGATTCATCAGGCCTATGCCGTTTGTATATCATGTGTCTGATATGAATATCTCTTTCATATATACATATATATATATATATATATATATTTCTATTTCAGACTTCGGCTAAATTATATATATATACATATATATATATATATATATATATATATATATATATATATATATATATATATATATTTATATATACATATATGATAGCACAATTTCGGTGATCCAAGATAGGTCTGCCACTTCCGGTGCCCCCAGCAGCTATATATATATATATATATATATATATATATATATATATATATATATATATATATATATATATATATATATAGCTGCTGGGGGCACCGGAAGTGGCAGACCTATCTTGGATCACCGAAATTGTGCTATCATATATGTATATATAAATATATATATATATATATATATATATATGTATATATATATAATTTAGCCGAAGTCTGAAATAGAAATAGAAATATATATATATATATGTACGTATGAAAGAGATATTCATATCAGACACATGATATACAAACGGCATAGGCCTGATGAATCCTAGCGTTAATGACACGCGAAATATTCTGTGTAGCTTACTTGTCATATAAATTTCATAACTTACTACCTAGCTCTACCTACGTATTAAGCACTGTTGAAGTAAATACTTAAAGTTTACGCATAAATGTATACTTTCGTATATTAATTTTATGTGAGTAAATGAAGTAGTAATATATGTATATATATATATTTATGTATATATATTTATGTATATATATTTATATATATATATATATATATAATTTGGCCGTAGCATGAAATATATATATATATATATATATATATATATATATATATATATATATATATATATATACATATAGCTGCTGGGGGCACCGGAAGTGGCAGACCTTTCTTGGATCACCGAAATTGTGCTATCATATATGTATATATAAATATATATATATATATATATATTTATATATATATAATTTAGCCGAAGTCTGAAATAGAAATATATATATATATATATATATGTACATATGAAAGAGATATTCATATCAGACACATGATATACAAACGGCATAGGCCTGATGAATCCTAGCGTTAATGACACGCGGAATATTCTGTGTAGCTTACTTGTCATATAAATTCCATAACTTACTACCTAGCTCTACCTACGTATTAAGCACTGTTGAAGTAAATACTTAAAGTTTACGCATAAATTTATATTTTCGTATATTAATTTTATGTGAGTAAATGAAGTAGTAATATATGTACATATATATATATATATCTAAATATATATAAATATATGTATATATATAATTATATATATATATATGTATATATAATTTAGCCGAAGCATGAAATCTATGTATATATATATATATATATATATATATATATATATATATATATCATAAAACATGTGAAAGCATGTGCAATATCCTGCTCTCAGATATATATATATATATATATATATATATATATATATATATATATATATATATATATATATATATATATATATATATATATAACTTTCAGATATCGGATGTTTACCTAAAGACTATTATTTACGCGGAAAATTATTTTCTTAATAGTATTGACGTATTACTTTATATAGAGAGAGGATGATCCAAAAGATTTGGACACTTTTCAAGTCCTCATATTTACTTACCTATAAATAGTAGTAAGATGAAAATGGTGTTAAATGCATTAAGTTTTTGTGAGGCTTTCTTCATTTTTTTTTTTTCATTTCTTTTCAGTTCTTTTCAGTTCCAGTTATGGCGTTCACTCAACCAGAAAAGGCGTTTTGTGTGCTTGAATTAGCAAAAACTGTATCATGTACATTTTTGTTCAACGTTTATTTAAAAAAAAAGATCTTACCCTCTGCGATATTTTGTGTGTGGATTTGTAAAGGGTCTGATTTTCCAAGAGACGTGAATGCACTGAAGCCTGCATAAAAGAAGCTGTTGCAACGATGCCAAGAAGTTAATGCCTTTAACCATTCCATGAAAATCTTGAGATTACACGTTTTCTAAATATACCAGATGCGTATTTATATCCTTAATAGTTCTTGACATATCCAATATAAAAATGTGCCCAAGACTTCTGAAACGTCTTGCATTAAAAATAATAGATAATATATGCAGTAATAAGCATGTAATAATATATATATATAAATATATATAAATATATATATATAGAGAGAGAGAGACAGAGAGAGGGAGAGAGGGAGACATTTGCTTTTGTTGGTTTATTTTTGCATTCAAAGATTTCCTTTAACACTTCGACTGTTTTCCTTGTTGATTTTTGTACATTCTCAATCTACCCTTTGATTCCAGTTTCTCCTAATTGTTATTACATTCATTTTCTTTTCTTGTTCTTTTGTTTACAATTCCAATGCATCCCTTGCTGTCCATTTTTCTTTTGTGCGTTTTTGCACTGTTCAACCTATATGAGTCCTGACTTACGCATATTTTAATTCGTTATTAATGTGTGTGTCATCCAATTCATGTTGTAAACGATAGACGATGAAACTAGTAATCATCTCATTTTCTGATTGGTGAAAAAGGATAAAAAATGCTAAATATTTCTGAAAAGTACAAACAACTGTTTTCCAATTTGGAGACATTTGTTCTAGCTGTGTATCATCAGTAATTATACAACCATTAATTATAAAGCATGGCTGAATTAACAAGCTGATTAGAGATATTTGACAGATCTGAACACTAGGCCAAATCAGGTTACTGCATTAATGCACAGTTTAATGAAAACCAAATGAACTGAATTTCTGATAATAATAAGACAAACGAGCAAATAGATTAACGATTAACGTCAAGGTCAGAATTCCTTTCTGAGTAACAGCGCGTATGAAAAGAGAAAGTAAAGTTTCTCATATATTTGAATACAAGTAATTCAATAAGTTTATTTCTAGTAACAGCCAATCAGATCTACTATGCGACTATGTTATCATAGTCGATATGATTTTTAATACAAATTCTAAACTTCGACATTAGCTGAAATCTTGTTATTATTTATTAACTTTCTGCTATTGGGGGTGATTTGATCTACCCATTTTAGGAGTAATGACATGAATATAGCTCCATCTAAACAACGATGTAACGTGTCGTGATAGTTATCGCCCCAGAAGCAAGACTATACTTTTGTAACATAATTTCGTTAATACATTATTTTTTCTTAATTATGCCAGTGTGTATGTATTTTGTATAAGCAGCAGGCGCAGCTACAACATAGTTCTTATATATTTTTTGTTTCGTTTTATTAATAATGATAGTAATAATATATTACTAATAATAATGATAATAATACTAAATATAATAACTATGCTGCTACTAGTGATAATAATAATAATGATACTAATAGTAATAATAATAATGATACTCATAATAATAACAATGATAATAACAATGACACTACTACTAATTCTACTACGTATAATAATAATAATAATAATAATAATAATAATAATAATAATAATAATAATAATAATAGAAAAGTGATACCAAAGAGCCGAGAGGGGTCAAGGAGGATGTAAAGACCGAGGAGAGAGCGCTGACTAGACCTCCGCTGGACAAGCGCGAAGAGAACTAGGACCTTAGGGAGGCTTAGTGCGACTCAAATTCCAGTATAAACCAATTACCACTGCCAGCGAGAAATCAATGGTAAGAGACTGTTTTCGATGACGAAAATTTATTTGCAAATGCTATCGAAGGAGGTGGAGAGAGATGTACGTCTGTGGAGACTTGTTGTCACTCAGCTTCCAAAGAACACCACAGGTTTTCAATCAGATCATTTGTTGACTTGTGTGAAAGCTGATAATAATGGAAGTCTGGGGGGACTTGTTGTCAATCAGACTTCAGGGAACACCACAATTAGCATGTGTGACTACTCCTAGTAAGCAAATAATAATAGCTTAATCAGATTGGCAACATAATTTTCTTTTCCAATTTTACAAAAGGTTTTCTGTTGAGAACAGCGAAAGTATAAATGTATGGCTTGAATGTTTAAACCAAAGCTGCCAAAAAGAAAATAAATAAAAGAGACTGCAATGAAACATTAATACTAATACAGTAAACTCCTTTAATTTGAACTTCCTCTAAAGTTGGACTTTCTCTCATTGAACTTCTTCTCATTTGGACTTCCTCTCATTTGAACTTCCTCTGAAGTTGGACTTCCTCTCATTTTAACTTCCTCTAAAGTTGGACTTCCTCTCATTTGGACTTCCTCTCATTTGAACTTCCTCTAAAGCTGGACTTCCTCTCATTTGGACTTCTTCTCATTTGGACTTCCTCTCATTTGAACTTCCTCTGAAGTTGGACTTCCTCTCATTTGGACTTCTTCTAAACCTTCTAAAGAAGCTACAGAACCAAGAAATTGTAGATTTTCGTGATCGCCTATGGAATACAATGGCAGCGCCCGAGAGCTCAATCGATGAAAATAGAAACAGCAATGAGTGTTTCTATGAATAACTAAAAAAATACTGTATTTTACATAAATGAATGATGTCTGTAGATGATAACTTAGGTAATAAATACCTAACAAGTAAGAGTAGATTTAATATATTTTCAATGTTTTTGTTCCTGGTAATAATATTTAACAATTCTTACTTGCAATATATCGTAAACGCAACTTAATATATACTTGAAGTATCATATAGCAATGCATTTTATTTACTATTTCTTAATTCTTAGAAAATTAATGTTAACTGCAGCACATTTTTTTATCACGAAACTTGAACAGCATCCTCTAATTTGAATGAAGCAGATGTTCAAATTATAGGAGTTATACTGTACAATGCCACCACATCGGACTGTGAGAAAGGCAAGGCGATTTCCATTGTCATTTAAACGCTTGGGACCATAATTTCGAGCGGAATTAGCTTTTTATAGTAAGATCACGGTGCGGGGTAAAAGATCTACCCAACCAATCAGAGCCAGCTACGTATCTGGTGAAACCTCAGCTACATTTGCGTGTGTGCACTACACCAATATTTCAAGTTTTGTAATCTGGGACCAACAACGACATCCGTCCACATGACCTCCGGGGTCAATCCCTGTCATTCCGAAAGCCATAGTCTGAAGGTGTTCTCAAGGCCAACAAGTACAATCTTGTTTCTACGTTATTCTGACGTTTTCTGTTATTGGATTTTTTAAACAACAACATTTATATATGGCTTTTCAAACAATAAAATATATATATCTGACTTCGACAATAAAACAAAATACATATCTATATCTTCTAATTTAAGTCTTTTTTATATCAACTATCGTCCGGGATTAATTAAACAATCTTAGCATATTTACCCGGTCTTTCGCAGGTCCCAGGTGGTCTTAACCTCCCCAATGGGGAGCAAATGGCTCCCTCAAGTCAATCATGTTACAAGTTATACACGGCCCAATCAATCACCAGACCCATTTTGAAAATGGCGTTAATCCGTGAGGTTCTAGATATTTCAACCGGTGAATTATAACTCCATTTAATGCGACATTCCAAACCCTTTTCATGGTGTTTATCTTCCATATTTTTTCTTTCGTTTTTCTTTCTCCTCATTAACTTGTCACATCTGGGCTGTATTGTTTGATCTGAGAAAGATAAAACTTTAACATCATCTGGATTAAAAAAGAGCTTTCACATCTTAAAACATTTCTGGCAATCTTTGTTAAACATACAAACACTCATATATGCAGTGCGTATCAAATTATTAACGAGTTTACATTTTTTAAATATTTTAGGAACGAGTAATTAAAAATCCATGAAACTTTGAGAAAGTGCTTACAATACTATTCAGTTACCCTAGTCAGAAAATAAAAGTATTTAAAGCAGTATTAGCGAAACTATGGTAGAAGATAGGAATATCTGTTGATTTCAGTGTGTCAAGTTATTAACGAGGTTGAAGAAAAAACACAATATACCCATAACTTGTTCATTGAAATACTTTTCAAACATTAAATGAACTAGGAAAACTGCTTAGAACATAATAACTACATAGCAATTTCTACGTTGACATAATTAGTAGGGGGTATGTGATCCTTTTTTATGAATGACTTGTAAAAGCCGTTGGTCCACAAATTAGTAAAATTTGTAATTCTGATAACAGTTATTCCTCGCGATTCCTCTTGGAGAGCATCCCACAACTCATCTTTGCTCTTAAATTGGCGTCCACTTGCATAGAGGCGCCGCTTCATGGTACTCCAAAGGTTCTCAATTGAGTTCAAATCTGGTGAATTCGCAGGCCACTTCATCTTCCGTAGCCCAGAAGTATCCCATTTGTTGCAAATACTCTTTGCTTTTATTTGCTGCATGCGAGGAAGCATTATCCTGCATAAAAATAATGGTTCTTCTGAACGTCAACCTTTGCTTCTTCAGCCACGGTTCTAAGTGCTCCTTCAGAAAAGCTATGTAAGCATTTGACGTCATTTTTACGCATTGTGTGTGTGTGCGTGCGTGTGCTAGCAGGTTGGTTCTCTATTGCTTGGGACTAATCTAGAACTATTAAATGTTCCACACTCCCAATACTTTTATTGTCACCAAAATCAGTGAAATCGCTCATTTTTTCAACCGAATCGATTTATTACCTGCTGTATTCAGGGACCTGCCGCGGTGCACATGAAAATAGCGTCCCATTACGCTTTTCGGCAGCACCTTAGTCCACAATTCATTGTAGTCTGCGTTGAACTAAATAAACTTATTTTATTTTTTATAAATTATTTAAATATAATAAATTGAATTAAAGTGTAAAACGTAAAAGTCCAGTATCATAGTTCGATTTTGCTATAAATAGATATAATCATTTTGAATGTATCCCTATTTTACAAAAAAATAAAAATAAACTACTCTAGATTCTATAGGCTGTTTCTATCTGCTTTTGCTGTGATTAATGCATTTTTTTTATCTCAGGGTGTATAAGAGTGTTAACTTTGGCAAAAATCAGACTGTTCTGTCTTTAAAAGAATTTTTTGATTATTGATTTTCGACACTTCTCAGAGGCATTCCGATATAATATCTCCAAACACTTCCATAAACATAAAGCACATTTAGTGTGAATTTTTTTTTTAATTCAGACGAACAGTTTCGGAGTCAATAGGGAACGAAGTCCCCCCAACACACACACACGCGCACACACACACACACACACACACACAAAGTGCATTTTATATATGATAGATATATAGATAAATAAATATATATAACAATAGACGAGTATAGTTCCAAAAGTAAAGCCTCCTATTTTTTTTACTAAAAAAAGTTGAAGAGTTGCAAAGACGGAAGCAGCATCATTAAAAGCAGCTACCGTTTGTGCTCCAGAATGTATTTTTCTACACATTCCCCGCCATTCTCAAAGCACATTTCTCCAGCGATTAACAATGACTGTGCATTGACGTTTGGAACGCGCTTTGTCATACGAGAGTTATTGCAAAAATAAAGCCTCCTTTTTTATGCAAAAAAATTAAAAAGTTTCAAAAACGGGAGTGATGTTATCAAACAAGCGACCTTTTATTCTTAAAAAATTATTTTTCTATATAGTCACCACAATTGTCAATGAAATTTCTCCGTGAAATCAATGCAATAATAAGGCATCTATGCTTCTGACGCACATTCTTGACAGGAAGTGCTTTCGTAGAGTCTCATACAGTTGATCTTTGCAACAGAGAGCTGCAGTAATCACAACAATGCAATTTGCAATCCCGTCTGATCCATTCGAGCTAAATAAAAAATACGAGGCATTAATTTTGGAACAACCAAACAAATTAACCGATCCTTATAATTTTGAGTAACATGAGATGATGTCATTTATTATCGTCTGTCATGTGACGTGAGATGATGTCATTTATTATGGTCTGTATTTAATTTTATTTAGTGAGATTCAAATATAGCAAAGCTGGGGATAAAATGTGTTAATAAAAATTCGTTTTGTGATATTTCCAAAATAGAAACAAGATATCAGTTAATAAATATTTCCCAAATTCAAGTTTCTTGGGAATATTTTCAAAAGGTATTAGCGGGAATAATATGGGAATAATTTCTCATTTGCAAATTTAATTATTTTTGAAGTGCATAGAATTTGATCTGTCGCCATTAGACACGATTTACGGAAATGTCAGTTTCTTCTCGAAACAGCTTAAGCTTGAGTTTTATATATTTTATGGTTTGAATAGAACGTAATGTCATGATCAAAATTAAGAGGGTTTTATTTAGACATAATATTTAGTAGCACTACTGTTTTTTTATAATATTATATAGCCATGTTGTAAGCAAGTATATATTTTTATTTTGACGAGAATACACACACACACACGCATATATATATATATATATATATATATATATATATATATATATTTTGTTTTATTTTACTTCAGTCGAAGTTCTCAGAAATCAAGGGCCCCACTACATAACACTTGAACTACATATGAGATACATAGATATTCGAATATTCTATTAAAGCTCATTATCTTACAAACACTGAGTTAGTAAAGAAATTTAGAACATAATTTTCCTCTCTCCAAATTAACCATTTTCACATGTTGTAGTATATCTTTCGTTTTGGTTTTATGGTTTTACTGGATCTAGGGACTAGAATTTATCTAGTCTTGTAGAATATCGAGCTTCGTGTTATTACTTGAGGTAACATCACTGTAAAAAGGTGCACCATTTCTCGTAAAAGCTAATGTGGCTCAGCCGTAGAAAGGACATCTTATTTAGGCAGGAGATATTATGTAATTTTGAATATTTGATCAGGGTTTACTTCTAGGGAATAGTATCCACATGCCAGGTTGTTCTGGGACACTCCTGTACGGAGAGACCTTAGGCACTAGAAAAAAGTGTCTAGTAGGCATTCAAGTTCTCTGTCTTCTTGAGTTTATATGAAAATATATATATTTTATAAACTCAAGAATATATATATATATATATTTTATATATATATATATATATATATATATATATATATATATATATATATATATGATGAAAATAATGGAAATAGTATTCCGACAAAATAGAGAAAATAAAAAAGGAACAAACCGTATTATGTGTTCACCAACGTTTCGTCTTTATTTCGAGATTTCCTCTGGGTGAATAGACATTCACCCAGAGGAAGTCTCGAAATAAAGACGAAACGTTGGTGAACACATAATACGGTTTGTTCCTTTTTTATTTTCTCTCTCTCTCTCTCTCTATATATATATATATGATGTTTGCTGCATCTTTCCAGATGATCGCCGTCACATTGTTCTACCAATCTAATCGTCCATGTCATCTCCGATGACTCTGCACTTCCACTGCAGATTTTCACATCTTGAAGCGGGTGTGACATACAAATTGAGCAATTTCCACTGGGTTTACCTCCTCTGGAGTTTGAAAGATATTCCTATGGGCAATCACATGTCTTCTCAAACCGGCAAACATTGCTGCATAGTAAACAGATCGTTTGGTTCGAACATACGTGTGACTTAAGGTGGTTGACGAAGCCAGCCTTTGACAAAAGCACTATAATATAATACAAGCTCTTACAGCTGTTACGTGAAAGGATGGACAATTACCTCTCGTCCATAGAACTGCAAATCTTCCATCCAGTCACTCCTCAGAGACGCTTACAACTATTCCCAACTCGTTTATTTTATATATATATATATATATATATATATATATATATATATATATATATATATATATATATATATATAAGAATGTTTATAATCATTATAATATCGTCATATCGTCACGTTGTAATATAAAACACATACATCTAGGTTTCCGGCTTTAACACATGGAAAGTGTCAATGACTAAAGGACAGAATCTGTCCAAATCATAATCCCTAATTAAATTTTATTTACTTTTTTTTTGTAATTTAAGAAGATTCCTCATATTTTCCTCATTTTTTTACACGTACTTAACTGTCATAATAAAAAAATATTGTCAAATATAAAATAAAGTCAATCCTTTCTATCACGCTGTCGACACGCGTGCCGAGTAGAATAGGAAATATAGCCATTCGCGTAAATTAAAAAATTAAATGAACACATGAATTATTACAAGAGTATCTCTCTCTGCCTCTCTCTCTCTTTCTCTCTCTCTCTCTCTCTCTATATATATATATATAGTAATTTATAAAATATATATATAGATTAAGCTACACTGAATATTTCGCGTTTCATCCACTCTATGATTCTTCAGGCGCATCCTAAATATATATATATATATATATATATATATATATATGTGTGTGTGTGTGTGTGTGTGTGTGTGTGTGTAGTAAGTTATAAAATATATATGGCGATTAAGCTACACTGAATTTTGCGCGTTTCATTCATTTTGAGATTCTTCAGGTTCACGCCGGAAGAATCTTAGAGGGAATGAAACGCGGAATGTTCAGTGTTACTTAATGGCCATATATCTTTTATAAATTACTAACTAGCTCTACCTACGTATTGAGCACTGTTGAAGTAAATACTTAAAGTTTACGCATAAATTTATACTTTCGTATATTAATTTATGTGAGTAAATTAATAGTTACATATATATATATATATATATATATATATATATATATATATATATATATATATATATATATATATATATATGGATTTTACTTGTGGAAATGGAAATTTAAGCAACTTTTTTTTTTATTTTACCGTTATTGGATATTTTACCCTTCACCAAACAATCCATTCACATGAAATCACCTTTTTCTTCCCCCTGTTCCCTTTGCTTCACTATTTTTTACCAAGTAAGATCTATGACTTACTTGTAGTTTCATTAAATACTTTTGCAAGCAAAATCTGGTCATTTTGCTACCCTTTGATGAAAATAAAAGAATTTCTTTTAAACTCCGCGGATTAAGGACTAATCACTCATTTTTTGCTTCCTTTTTAAAATTAAATAGGTTTTTAACTCTTTTTCCACTACGTGTTCTTATACATATATATATGTGTGTGTGTGTGCGTATATATATATATATATATATATATATATATATATATATATATATATATATATATATATAAGATAAGTCAGAGATTGGAGAACATTTTGCTAATTGCGTTTTATTTCCTCTGATGATATGATCCATTATTGAAAACCCATCGATTAAGGAAATAAACATAATTTTTCTATATATATATTCCTTATTTTAAACAATAAATTCTTAACGTAAATATATGTGTATATATTTTGCTTTACAGAATTTAACTTTAGTCATTAAACTTATATATATATATATATATATATATATATATTTAAATAGTATGTATATTCTTGCATTATTTTATTTAATATAATGATTATTCTTTTTATATGTCCTTTATATAGCGCTTGGAAAAATATTTTGACAAAAAATAAATATATCTCCTGCAATCACGGGATTAATTTGTTTTCGCGAATTCACAGTAATCCTAATGTTATTTCAGGTATCATCAGCTGTTTACCATGAAACATTGTTTAAAAGATTTTACACCAAAACAATATGTTAAATCATGGCTCCCAAGAAGTTTTATCAAACATCACCTTTTTTAAAAGTAAGAACGAAAACATTTCGGAAATCGGATCTTGTTTCTTGCTCCAAATTAATTAGGTCACATATTTATGTTCTTTAAAATTATGGCGTGCTTAACTGCGTTATCAGCTTTTGCTTTCAAAAAGTAAAGTTCTTATTATTAAAAAACTAAAAATAAAAAGTATTTTTTTAGAAATAGAATTTTCTATTTTTCGCTTATTGATATTTACATATATATATATATATATATATATATACATTTTTATTTATTTATATTGTCTTTATAGTTATTTAATCCTTTTAGTGTTGATTATAAAATATATAAAATATGCACCAGGTTGTTGTTTTTACTATGAATTCACCCCAAAAAAGGCAATGCTCCACTTTGACGTATAGTTTTAGTATCCTAGATCGAATTTGCAAGGTCACCATGTAAGGAGTTGAGTCAAGAGTATTTACGTCGAGAGCGTACAATGCTTGGAGTTCGTCGGAGCATATTCCATTAAAATACTTGTGCAACAATCACAGAGATGCAATATTAATGCGATGGGTTAGGGGTTGGAGTTTAGCTGATGGTTCGGAACCTATTAGGTTTGTGACCCTTATTTTAACCCTGTCTAAGAGCAAAAAAATAGTGGCAGCTGCACCTTTCCAAATGTCGCAACAATACTCCATGCATGGGCGAATGGTGACCTTAAAGAGCAAGAGACTACTCTTAGGTGTGAATAATTTTCTCCCATGATAGAGAGAGCCAACCTTCTTTGCAGCAGCCTTGGCAATGTCCTCAATCTATGTGTTCCAAATCATGTTTCCTGTGATTGTTAAGCTGTGGGGTTTGAATGATGAGCTTTCGGTAGTCATGACTATTGGCGGTTAAGAAGGTTTGGTTCTAATTAGTAAAAGGGGAAACGTTAGTCATGGTAGTATTCGCTGTTACTATCCATTTATGACCCTATTTCACTACAGACTGAAGTTTAAACCATTTCCCTTAAATATATGTTCATTCTTTTTTCCCTAGTGTTTATTTGAGAGCGGCCAGTCATCAGCAAATATACCCATCTCAGAGACAATTGTATCAGAGATATCATTTATGGATATCTGGCATAATAACGGTTCAAGGATAGACTCCTGTGGCACACCCGCATTTATATCATGTTGTGTTAACGTACGACTATCAATAACAGTCTGTATCATTCTCTTATCTAAGAAGGATTTGGTTATGTTAAGTATTCACTCAGTAATATTATATGAATCAATTTTAATGAGCATACTATCATAGCAGACTTGTTGATTGCGCTACTGCACTAGCCTTTCCTGTCTTATCTAGTGCGTGATATATACGGTCAGAGATTACAGTAAGAATATATGCAGTAGAACTGGCTTGCCTAAATTCATATGTTGGTCAGAAAGAAGATAAGTGTCTATGAGATTGTGAACTAGTGCTTCATTGATTACGGGCTCAAAGGTTTGGGCAAGGAGAGAGAAAATAATGAGATAATAATTAGGCCAGCCACTCCTTTGGTCAGAATTATTTAAAACTGGTACCAAAATGCAATCGCTTCGAAGTCAAGAAACCAAAGTTCGGTAAGGCATTTATGCTGAAGAGTTTGGGGAGAACTGAGTCAACCTCAGCATTTTTAATAGTACAGATGGGATGAGCTTGGGACCACAAGTCTTCTATGTTTTATGATATCACGAACATAGGTATGTGTAATTTTAGATCACCAAGTTTGACTTCTGTCCGCAAAGGAAAATTTGGGAGGAGGTGGTTTATCTGAAGTGATGATTCCATTATGCTGTCTCTTGGCTTCGGCTATTTCATTCTTACAACTATTTAACTCTTACAACTATTTCGAGCTGCTATATACCTTTATGTATTTGTATTAAACTTATTTTGGATGAACCTGTGAAACGCATGCTGTCTTTGAGCGATGTCAGCTGCGCAAATAGAAGTGAACCATTGGGAATAGTGCGGGAGCATACGGCTCAATTGCTGTTTTGAACCATTCAGTGTCTTCATTTGCACACTGTTCTGCATGAAGAAAGACATGCTACTGTATAGATTACCTATGAGGTGACCTTAATCGTTTCCAAGTCATCCTTTTTGGAGTATCTTGTCCTTGTGAGCAATGGATCTTCAAGTTGGAGTCAAGAGTTTAGGGTGATATCTACCAATATTACAACGTGATCAGTATGCCTGAATAAGCTATGCCCATTTGGTACACACTCTTCGGAAAGTGTGGGAAGAAATATGTCCAAAAGGTTTGCTGATCTTGTTGAGCAGTAATACATTTCGGAATGTAACTTTTTGTGTCAGAGAATGGGATATAGAAAAACTATCTGTGTTGCTACCGGCTGGGTAAGTATAACTAAAGAAACAAATATTGTTTTTAATAAATTATTATTGTATTACCCAATATGGATTATTTAGACACATTATATATTATAATTGTACTTTAAGATTTTTTTTATTAATTTACTGTCATTAATTTGATATGATTTAAAAACATTGAAATAACAGTAAAATTCTTTATTTAAATGTTGTTTTACTTTAATCATGAAATTGATTAAGCATTCTTATTACAACAATATAGACTGGAAGTATAAAATCTATACATTTTAAAGTAATACGACCTATTCTTATATATATATATATATATATATTTATATTTATATATGCATTGATTTATATATATATATATATGTATATATGTATGTATATGTATATATATATATATACATATACCAGGTTAAAGGTATTCAAGAGTAATTACTAGTGAATTTAACGTAGTTATTAATAGTGCTCAATAAAAGAAGAGCAAGATATATTCTTATTAATATAAACAAATTTACATGGTCGCGACAAATGGTCACTTAAATCCAGAAGTTTCCTTCGAGCGACTTAATAAATGGTTGCACAGAAGAAACCAGTCCACAAATAATTGTATATATATATATATATATATATATATATATATATATATATATAAATTCAGTGGTTTAATTTTAAATTCTGAAAAAAAACAACATATAGAGGCATATATTCGATTTAAGAATTTATTGCTTGACAAAGGAATATATAGAAGGGGTTATATTAATTTCCTTAATCCATGGATTTTCAACAATAACTCATATCATATTCTTAAATATTGAGCTTTTCCTTTTTGGCTAGGATCTCTTTGAAAATATTACTTCAAGTAATATCTATCAGGATTTTCATCTGAATTCTATCAGTGTCTTATATATATATATATATATATATATATATATATGTGTGTGTGTGTGTGTGTGTGTGTGTGTGCGTGTGCGTGTGTGTGTGTGCCTGTGTGTGTGTATATATATATATGTATATATGTATATGTATATATATATATCGTTAAATAATATTAATATTCTCTCTTCATTAGATAGATTGATTATTAGTGCGAAAAGGTTGAGGAAAGTTTTAGCTCATTTCTAAGACACATATACATTTTTAAACGTGTTGCTCTCATTATATATCAAGCTTTCGATTAATTTAAATAGTACATGATCTAAAAATAAAATACTGCATTCGGTATAACATTGTTACAAAGATTTTTGTGGAATTAGTTTTGTTCAAAGCTCTGGACAAGTTTTTGCATCGCTGAGAATATTTTGCGATTAACACCTTCTAACTTGTAAACTCGTCACACGCTAGCACGCTGTTTTCTTTTACAATCACGTCCATGTTGTATCACCTTGCATTTTTCATTATTCGATGGAATTCTTTGAACCTGTTTCTGAATGTCATTTAATGATACAATCTTCTATTTCTTGTAATAAATAATTTTACCAAGAATTCTTCATAATTTAAGTTTCGGTTTCGATTATAGCTGAAGGCACTCAAGTCATCTATATATTTTTCTGAAAAATTTTACAAGGAATTCTTTCATAAGTTTTGGCTTCGGTTTGGATTCAAGCTGATGCAATGAATTCATATGTATATATATATATATATATATATTAAATCACAGCTATAATATATGCGAATCAATAGAAAATTGACTCTATAATACTATTTGAGAAATTTGCAAGAATTAAAATATCATATCTAAGCGTATATTACGAGCTGGATACGCTAGGCTTCCCTGCTAGCTTAGATAAATACTTTTGCAGTTTTAACAAAAGAGCTACCATAATATCAGGGCGTCTCTATTTACGTTGGACATCCACAGAATGCGAACATCAATATATTACATATAAAAGAGTCAATTGTTGAATTTCCACAGGTCCCGCTAATTATGATTACTGTTCTTATCTTAAGTTTATGTAATATGTGACTGTCTTCAGGTGTATCGCGTAGAACTCGGAGATCTTTCTGTAAAACTCAATAACTTTCACTGTATTTCGAACCGACCTTTTATTTAATGTATTTATTTGCTTCCCCACCAAAGCAAATTAGGCACAAGGCCGTTTTATATGTAGGATAAAAACCAGATCCCCTAAAAGTAGGCAAAAAGGGGGCACTCTAGCTACGAAAAGTAATAATTGTCCCAGTATAGAGGGTTTCCCATCCATTGACTGGGACAAATTATCTTAAGTGCAGCATCTGCAGAACAGACACTACACTTTGATGGTGTTTATTTGCTCCCCCACTGAGCAAATTAGGCACAAGGCCGTTTTTAATGTGAGGTAAAAACCAGCTCCCCTAAAAGGGGTCACTCTGGTTACCAAAAATAATAATTGTCCCAGTATAGAGGGTTTCCCCTCCATTGACTGGTACAAATTATCTTAAGTGCAGCATCTGCCGGAACAGACACTACACTTTGATCCCGGCCTGAAGGCCAACCACAGGGATTGCATGCACTAGTGCTGTCGGCCTAAGGAATTCGCACTTGTATTTTGACTGTCACCCGCACTTAGGGTTAAAATGTAACACTCCAGAAGAGTGTAACTTACAGACAATTTTATCAACTATTTTTTCCACTACGAAACGGACTTTGTGTTAGGTGAAATTCAAAATACGACAGCGACTTACTTGCAACTTCCGCTCTGTAAAGGTGTAATATCAGCAGGAGCCCCAGGATAGCTGACTGACGAAAGTAATAGCAGTAGCAATCGTTAGAGCACGTATGCAAATTAGCAAGCGTGTTCGAGCTTGCATCACAAGAAAAGAAAAAAATAAAAGGACCGCACGTTATCGTAGAAAAGCAAAGCGTGCGCCAGAAAAGTTGGACGTATAATGTCAAAGGCAATAAATGGCTGGCTGTGGCAAGCGTGAGGTCGGGAGAAAAGAAAAACCGGGGGTAGATGGACGTGTGGCCCCATGATGGCGGCGAGAGACTTTTAAACTAGTGTCGATGTTGCGGGCTTTTGTGAATCTCATGGCAGACGAAATCAACGGTAATAAAAAATAAACATTGTGTGTAAAGAAACGGTAATAAAAAAATAAACACTGTGTGTAAAGAAACGGTAATAAATGCCTTTTCCTAAAGCAGAAAAAAATAGGGTCGTATTTTTGTTTCTTAGCTATTTATTTTTGTTTGTTTCTGAAACGACCACGTTACAATGGCTGACAGGACGAGAGCATGCCATCCCATGGGTATATAAATAAAGGGTTCTTTAAAATTCCATGCAGATTCCTGAGATCGATTAAAACATTCTAAAGTTCGACAAGATACACGTGAAGAAGTTCGAGGTTTACATCGGCCGAAACTTTGTGAACAATTGCGCTCAGGGTGAAATCAGAATTTCGAATAATCCAAATAATACGAATTATACATCCTCATGTTCTTTATGTCTATAAACAAACGGTTTTTTTTTATTATTGGCCAATTAAAACACAGTATTTATAATAAAACGACCAAAATGAAAATATATACACTGATTTTTCAACATCATATAATTGAACGTTTATCCCAGTCATCCAATAATACACGGCTGTGACGGCACAGAGGATGTGCCCAGCAGAGTTTCATCAGTGTCACTGACCGGAGCTTCTAGTAATGGTATTTTTACCTTTGATTTAACCATTATTATTCTATAGAGTACTTTTGGTTATCAGTATCGAAAAATAATATATATAATATTACGAGCTAAACTTTTGTATAAGCAATATCGCCTGAAGAGTTTTCTAGATATTTGTACAGGCTGACCGAGACATGTTCATGAATGTGTAGCAACATAGTTATGCCTTTGTAAAACAAATGTGTGTGTGTTTGTGTGTGTGTGTGTGTGTGTGTGTGGATTGGTGGTATCCCAGTACCTAAAGAAAAGAATTAGTGCACAGCCACAATTTTTGTTTATTTTTTAATTTTTTATTTATTTTTTTAATTTTTTGTTTATTTTTTTAATTTTTTATTTATATTTAAAATTTATAGTTTATTTTTTAAATTTTTTGTTTATTTTTTAAAATTTGTTTATTTTTTAAATTATTTGTTTATTTTTTACTTTTTTGTTTATTTTTTAATTTTTTGTTTATTTTTTAAATTTGTTGTTTAGATTTTAAATTTTTTGTTTATCTTTTAAAATTTGTTTATTTTTTAATTTTTTTGTTTATTTTTTACTTTTTTGTTTATTTTTTACTTTTTTGTTTATTTTTTAAAATTTTTTGTTTATTTTTAAATTTTTTTGTAATTCTATTCATGTCTATACTTTCGTTTTAATCGTCTTGCGCGCAATTCCAAAAAAGAAAAATATTGATTTGGTTTTATTTGGCTGCCCTTCAGAGATGATACAACTATTAGTAAAAAATAGTCTTGCAAAACAAATCAAATGAATAGAAATTGATAATATCAGTCAAAATATCCAGTCTATTTGCCTAATTTTTTTTCAGATTCAACTATTTCTCGTTCTACCTCTGGTCATCTTCTTCATCAACGTGTTAAAAAAATGTAATTCTTCATCGTTTCTGCATCATCCTATTCAAAGTTCCTAAACTTTTGCATGAATCTCCAGTAACCGATTCCTACATTTAGGCATCTTTTTGCATGCAATCAAACTAAATACTACCTACAAAATAGCAAGCGCCATAGTGCGCTTACGTTAGGGATGACTTTGATGCGGTAGGAGCATTTTCAAATGAAAATATTTATGTTACACGTAGTGTCTTTTTTTTTCTTGTTACTCTTCTTTACGTCACTGCTTCTGTAACATATTGCATGTGACTGCGTGAGAAAATATCAGCAGCAGCGAGACATGGCTGTCTGGCGAAAAGATAAGCAGCAGCAGCAGCCGAAAAATGGGCATATGCAAATTAGAACGTGTGTGCAAAAAGCAAAAGTAAAACACGAGAAAAAATGCACCGCGTGGTTAGCAGAAAGAAAATCTACGTTGAAAAAAATGGGCGTGTAAAGTCGGGGATGAGAATGGGCGGGCTGTAGCCGGCATGCGATCGGAGGAAGACGAAAAGTGTACACCGGGCGAGATGGGCGATGGTGAGAGACTTCAGGGGGATAAGATTTAAGACAGAAAAGTATCGTGCAATAAAAACTTGTTAAAAAAAAATGCCGACTCGGATTTTTAGTTATTTCTTTACTCTTGGTTGTTTGTAACGGCAACGTTTCACTTTCATCTTTTTGATATGCCGTACGTATCTGATGTCTTTCCAGAAAGAATTTTGAGTTAAAAAATACCGAGGAAACAAATGCCAACAATGAAATATTCGATTCATACGATGATCGTTTTGATGACGATGTTGTCAGTGTCTTTAAGCAAATCTTTGGAAAAATGAAATTATCTTGTTGCTCATGGTTCAGCTATCATCCGTTTCATGCCTGTGGTCACAGTGTATAATGGTGAGTCTATTCCAACAAAACTGATGATGAAAGGCGATTTATTCAGAAGTTTGTCCTTGTTTACGAGTTAACTCTGATTGTTGCTAAACGCACTCGTGCATTTTATGCTAACAGACAGTTTGCAATACGTCTTCCTTAACCTTTTTCCTTACAAGGTATTGTGTATATCTATTGTCTGGAATCTGCTGATCTCTTAATTATCTCGATTGAGATAAAATCTAAGATTAAAAGAAGCTTTTGCTATATTTTGCCGATAGTCTATCGATATGACATGCCTGTTTCAGATATGTTGTTGATGAACATTTTCTGCAATAAACGTTATATAAGAATGTGTGTCGTAATGCCTCTGATACATCTGACCGGTTACTCTCCAGTATTAAAGTATTTATACCAACTAATACTAAATATTATGCTACGATGGCTGAAAATATATATCAGAATAAGATAAACATTCCCATATCCAATATTTTAAACTAGCAAGGCACAAGGCGTTGCTCAACCGTAAAAGACGCTTAACTAAAATAGTTTAATTCGTGCAGGTATAGTATTTATTATTATTATTATTATTATTATTATTATTATTATTATTATTATTACTATTACTATTATTATTATTATTATTATTATTATAGCGCCATGGTTCTATTGATTATTATATTGTACCTAATGTATAGTAGTGATCACAAACGTTTTAATAAATTGACTTAGGTGGCATCAGCTTAAATAGAAACAAAAGCAATTAGCGTTCCGATCTGATGCGTTTCCGTTTAAGTTAAAAAGTTACAATTTAAACAACTTTAAAGTATAAATGTATATTTGCGCATGCGTACATGAGCACTTTAAGTAGACTTACGCCTGTCAAGATAAATGACTTCTTGGCAATTTTGATTTCTTAGCACCCAACTTTACTAGCTTAAAAACCAAATATAATTTGATCCATAGACTAAACCCACTATATCTCGTTTCATGTTTGTATATAAAACATTAACAGAGGGGTTTGGTGGAGTCCGTTCCTCTCAAACAGAGACAAAATAATAAAACCATAAAAAATTAAAAATTCATTAGTGGAAGTTCCTTTTTCAAAGTAATATGAAAATAAGTTCATCTTTATAAAGTCGCTCGCATTTCCATGACTGAGTATATTAAAATAGTTCGTTTTTAATAATTTATAAATAGAAAAATAGGATTTTAATATTACTGTCAGTGCGACAAAAATACAGCTTTATATGTGTTTGGATAGATTGAGAATTTTTGAGTAAATAGTAATTTTTATTTAGAACTTTAGGCACTAATAGATAAGTTAATGCATTCTTTAATTCATTATTGACGTCAAAATAATTTTTACAGCCGCGGACAAAGACAATTTTCGAAAATCCATTTCCTCTTGAAGTTTTCTTTCAGAGCAAAACATATTCTAAGTGCCCGTATGTCTATCAAAAATTTTACCAAGCTGATCTACAGCGTGGAACGTCAACATTTTCGCCCTAGAAAAGACGACATGATTCTATTTCCGTTTGATGAAAACTAATATTCTTTTGTTGTTTTAGACCATCTACTAGTTGGCAAGCTGTGTAAAAATTCCAGTAGTGAAAGGAGCCTTCTATAACGTCTTAAAGTGATACAATGTTTAACGGTCGAGATCGGAGATGCGCCGCAGTACAACTCCTGCTCTCTACAGATCCAACATATGACATCGTGACACTTACCAGTACACTCAAAATGCATCGCTGGATTGCCAAGAATTACAGGGACGTGCCCAGCGTGGTGAAAACAACGTTCCGG
>NC_136516.1:22047450-22077450 GCF_053919585.1 Euprymna scolopes | reverse complement strand
AGTAGCCACCGCCTCTTTCCCCGGCATGTACCTACTGGACGAATTCGTTTGGTCATACCAACAACACCAAAGCCAGCCTCATCTTCACCGTCCACCGAGATCCGCCCAGTTCTGGACCGGTATCGAGGTGCTGATAGAGATTGGAGACAGCTACATAATCAAGTTACCTAAATTGATTATTTTCAATTAAAGTTTTCAAATAAAGCTGTGGTGTTGTTTTCTTTGGGGTGACAACTTTATCGTTTCACCCTGTATTATCTTCTCTCAGTTTCTTACTGCTATGTTTGTTCTTCTGCTCTAAATCTCTACGTCGTCTATAGTTCTCGCTTCAGTAACCCTCACTATGTTTTTCTATCTGTCTGTATATATGTGTTGTCACTTTGTTCCTCTTGTCGAGTGTACAGACAAGACGAAAAATATTACAAAATTGGAGATAAATATCATAAAGGAAATATCAACAGAGGAGGTTATGCTATTTAACAAGTGGTTGGAGAGAAACAAAAAACAACAACTGAGAGCAAAAGCTATATACCTAGATTTATAAACAGAAATTTTTTCTTCCACGTATGCTTCTAGAAAAGTATTTTAAGAATTATTCGTTGTGCATGAAGCACGAAAACGATGTTTGATTTTTAATTATTTTAAAATTTTATATTTCGTGCATTTTTTGTTGTTTTTGTGAGAAAATGATACGAAATGAATAAAATAGTCGTAAGTTGCAATTAACTTAAATAGTTACCCATCGCTTATTAATTTTCTGTTAACTTCTCCTATTCATGCCTTGCGTTGTTTGACGTAGCCCATTTTGTGGGAGCTAACGGCTTCTACATTAATGAACCTTGTGCCTGACTTTGTAATTAAGGTAAAAACGTTTGAAACAGGTGTTTGTGATTTTGAAAATGTTCTGCTATGGTTAAAGCCCAGATTGACATATGTTTATGTTTCAGTGCATAATGAAAGTTCAAACAATGTTGACCTTATAATTTTGAAAAGCAAATCATTGCGTGAAATGCATCATTCTCTCTCTCCCTCCCTCCCTCCCTCCCTCTCTATCTCTATCTCTCTTTCTTTCTCTATTTCTCTCGTTGACTCCCTTTCTCTCTCTTTCAATGAATAAAGAAAGAATTAAATATAATTTCATTGTTTTAAAACAGTTGAGGTTTGCTCGCTGCACGCGATGGGTCGACTAAATATGTTTCCCAACTTGCTAACTGTTTAATAAATTATATATATATTTTTATAAAAGTGCATTTTGTCGCTGTTTCCATACAAGTATTCGATTTCAGCATACCATTAATATCGACGACAGAAATCTGCAATGAACATGCAACAAGCGACGATGGAAATATACCTGCAAAGACCACATATAATGCGACCCATGCCAGACAGTTATAGCCGACGACGGATCGACCCGTTTTCGTTGTGTTTCCAGCATGTATCTATCGTTTATATATCTTTGGATATTGTTCATTCCCCGGGGAGC
Organism: Euprymna scolopes; assembly: GCF_053919585.1. Lineage (NCBI taxonomy): Eukaryota > Metazoa > Mollusca > Cephalopoda > Sepiida > Sepiolidae > Euprymna > Euprymna scolopes. Next base: position 22,075,967 of record NC_136516.1, on the reverse strand, counting down.
TGGTTGCATTCCCAAGACGTTCATCAACCAAGTAACCCTCCCGGGGAGCGATAGTACCACAGCCCGGTTCTTAATCTTTACGTTGTCTATAATTCTTGCTTCAGAAATGCTCTGTTATCTTTATGTATGAACATTTACTTTATCTTAAGATGGCCCGCACTAAACAGGCGATACAACGTCCAGTTTTTCCTTACTCTTTATCTGTGCTTAAATCCAAACGTAGATTCCATGAGCAAAGCTTCTTTCTTAGAACTGCACGCCTGTGGAACTCTCTGCCGCTTGCCTGTTTCCCACCTGACTACAACTTGGACGTCTTCAAGTCCAACATAAACAAACTCCTGACAAACCGCCCCCTTAAGTAAGACACTCTATCAACCCCCCCAATACTAATGATTACTACAATACTATCTCATTGATTACTGTACACGCAATAACCCTTATCCCTGAGTGGCCTTCGGGCCTTGATAAGTGGTGACCCCATGTAAAAAAAAAGATCTTTCCACCTCAGTAGTTAATACCATATATGCATGCACGTCTGTCTCTGTCTCTTTGTTACTAGTATCCTAATGTACTAACCATACGTCATTATTACATTGACACACCGGTCACCGTCAGACGACCTTAGTTAAGCAACGTTGAGCCTAGTCAGTACTAAAATGGGTGACCATTTGAAAATTCCAGATACTACACTTCACTTATCTCGGCATTGTTATCAATCATTCTTGGTTCTCTCCTTGCTATTGAACCCAAGCAGTGCCGATTCAGGAGGGATGTGGTGGGATTGTGCAACGCTTGCCTCACAATTACAGGCAGAGCTACCTTAACAGGGGTGTTCATTGTCTCTTCAGTCTGAACAGAGGCATCGAATGTACTAACTCAGGAAAAGAAGAAAGATTCAAATAAGTGCTCGTCCGTGGTCCAATCTCTGGTCCCCTCGCCAATCTTTCACTAAAAACACCCGTCTAGCTGAAATCACTATCAGTAATTTCCCCACTCTTTATCTGTGCCTAAATCAAAACGTAGATACCATGAACAAAGATTCTTTCTTAGAAGTGCACGCCTGTGGAACTCTCTTCCGTTTGCCTGTTTCCCACCTGACTACTACTTGGATGTCTTCAAGTCCAACATAAACAAATTCCTGACAAACCGCCCCCTTAAGTAAGATACTTTATCAAATCTCCAATGCTAATGATTACTGAGATACTATCCCATTCATTACTATACACGCAATAACCTTGTCCCCGAGTGGCTTCCGGGCCTTGATAAGTGGTGACCCCCATGTTAAAAAAAGGTATATAAAAACAGTCAATAATACTATTTAATACGTACATGGAGAGAGAGAAAACGAATGTAATTTTTAATCGATTTAATTCCAAATAAGGTAGATTGCAACTTGGTCGTAAGGAACCACTATTGGATAGCATGTACAACAGAAAGCTTTTAATGTATATTTTTTCAAATAAATGTGCTACAAACTATTACATAAAATATAAAGCAACACAATTTGTGTTGCCTTATTCTCCAATCGTATTTCCTTTTAAAACAGTTTACGTTGATGATTACGTTAAAAACATTGCTTTATCGTTATTTTTATGGAAAGTGCTCGACTGAACGTCAATCTATGGTCCCCCTCACCAAAGATTCACAAGAAACACTCGTCTAGTAGAAAACACTATCAATAATTTCCCCCACTCTAAACCTAAACGTAGATTCCATGAACAAAACTTCTTTCTTAGAACTGCACGCCTGTGGAACTGTTTTCCTTTTTCCTGCTTTCCAGCTGATTACAATATGATTGTCTTCAAGTCCAACGTAAACAAGTTTTTGATGAGCCGTTCCACTTAAGTTAAAAAATGTACCTAATTTTCATTACTAACGATTATCATAATTGACTACTGTACACTCTTAACACTTATTCTCGAGTGGCATCTGGACCTTGATATGTGGTTAAAAGAAAATATGCACAGGTACGTTATTTTCTACAGATGCTCATGTTTCTATGTCAGAATCCTTGTTAATTGCTTATTTTTTCATCAACCGATGTGAATCATGCGCACTGTTTGAAAAGAAAAAAAATACGCTTCTAACCATTATATATATATATATATATATATATATATATATATATATATATATATATATATATATATGTATAGTCCTGGTCAAAATCATAAGACCACTTAAGAAAGTAAGCGTTTACGCATAATATCGAATTTTTAATCACAGAAATGGTTAAAACTATTGCCAAAAGGGAAAATATGATGGAAAAAAATGAAATCTGCTTCATTCGAAACCTTAACCCTGATCTAATAATTATTTAAAAAAAAAAAACATTTTCACCTGGTCAAAATGATAAGACCACTGATAATTTATCTAACAAAAGGCAATTATAAATTACTAAAAAGGGTTTCAGTATTTAGTATAGCCTGCATTATTACAAATTACTACAAAAATTCTCTTCGGCATGCTTGCGACTAAGTTTTTTATCAGTTGCGAAGGAATTGTATCTCATGTACTGAAAACTGAATCACAAAGTTCCGTTATCGAATCATACTGGGTTCCATCCTTGAACATTTCTTTTGCCATCAATCCCCGAGGATTTTCAATGGGATTGAGGTCCGGAGAACATGCTGGATGATCTAACAATTCTATATTATTTGAAGAAAAGTATTCTCGTGCTTGTCGAGAAGTGTGTATCGCAGCGTTTTTTTTGCTGGAAAATCCAATTTCTTCCACACAGACGTGGACCTTCAGTCCTGATAGAAGCATTTTCAAGCATTGAAATGTACTTTAATGATGTTTGCCGGCCTTTCACTACTTGCAATTTTATGGTCCCAGCTGACGAGAAAGCACCCCAGATCATTAAAGACCCTCCTCCACTATGCCGAGTTGAAAAAGTCTCTCGACAAATTTTTATCATGCCAATAGTTTTGAAATCCATCTGGACCATCTAGATTAAACTTTTTCTCGTCGGAGAAAATTACATTTTCCCACTTCTCTTCATCCCAAGTCTGGTATTTGGCGGCATATTTAAGTTGGTTAGTTTTGTGCTGTTCAAGAAGACGTGGTTTCTGCAGTCGCTTTAAATGATTGAAACCCTTCATTTTCAGATGTCTTCTGATGGTTTTAGGACTACATTCTGCTGCTGTTTGGCTTTTCAATCGACTTGAGCTCATACTGGAGTTTTTTTTTAACTTCTTCTGATACGGCGATCCAGTGATGGGGTTATTTTTTTTGGTCGACCTGGACTTTTTTGTGCCCATATTGATCTGGATTTCTAAAAAAATTGTGATGACCGTTTTGCTACGATTCACTTCGTTTGCAATGGATCTATGGGGGAGTACACCCCTATTTAGCTCAAAGATTTTTCCTCTCTCAAACTGATAATGGTTTCCCTTTTGCCATTTATAATTTAGTAAGATGTTTTTTATTCACTAACAAGTTGCTTTTAGTAACATAGAAAGCTTTTCGTATTCATTTTTTTTCAAAACTAGCCGATTTTATTAAATTGGTCTTATCATTTTGACCAGGTGAAAATGTTTTTTTTTTAAATAATTATTAGATCAGGGTTAAGATTTTCAATGAAGCAGATTTCATTTTTCCCCATCATATTTTCCCTTTTGGCAATGGTTTCAACCATTTGTTTGATTAAAAATTCGATAATATGCGTAAACGCTTACTTTCTTAAGTGGTCTTATGATTTCGACCAGTACTGTGTGTGTGTATATATATATATATATATATATATATATATATATATATATATATATATATATAATCATTCAAACGGTAGTGTTTGAATGATATAGTTAAGTGGCAGTTGTTGTCATTTAAAACTGCTTCAAAGCTTCACCGCTCACTTATTGCGAGGAATTGAATTGCGTGAGGTGTGTTCAAATTATTTTAAACCTTTCCATGTTAATGCAGTCAGGCAAGCAGAAAGCAATGGAAGAATTCCAAAGTCTAGCCCTCCGAAAGAAGGAACTATTAGAGTAGATGCTTTTCGGCATCTGGGGCTTCAATAGTGAAGGGTTGGGATGTTGCTGTTTGTCGGGTTGGTTAATGAAGAACGATAACAACATACATGTATGTATAAGACCAAATTGCGTTTGTTATTCCACGTATGCTTTTACTGTTGGTTGGTTATGAAACATAAAAATGATGCTGCTTGTTTTTTTTATTTTTTTATTTTATATTCTTTCGTTTTTTCTTGTCGGAAAATCATACGAAATGAATTAAATGGGAACAGTTTTTTTTTTTTTTTAATACAATAACGTTCACTTTTTGGCGCAGCGTTCCTTTATTTTTACGCGTAAGTTTGTTCACACGAAATCTCTCTGTCGGATTAGCAAAGAAAACCGTTGTTATTTTTAATGAAGGTGCGTGCATCATATCTTGCATTGCCCTTACAAACACCTGATTCCAATACAGACGCACACACATATATGTATGAAAGTAATATCATATACACCCACACACACACACACACACACACATACATATGTATATATATACCTATATATATATATGCATATAGATATATATATATGCATATAGATATATAGATATATATATATACATATATATATATGCGTGTGTGTGTGTGTTATTTAAGGCATCTGAATTGAGAGTTATTGGAGGGAAATAAAAATATAGAGAAACGAGTTAAAATATTGTGAATGAACGAATGAACTATAATAAACTTAAAGGCCACTAGCATTGCCTGATCGTAAGATTAACGCTTAAATATATTTTAATCCGTGAAGATTACTTATTTATTATTATAGAGACAATTCTCTATCGATTATTATCCTAAACCTAAAATATAGTAGCGATACTAAAACTAAATATTATATATAATTTGGGTGCCATCAGCTAGAATCGAAACCAACACATACAATTCTCGACCATCTTTCTTCAGCCTCCAAGCCACGCCTATACGCATAAATAAATTCACCTGTCATGTCTCTTTAAAAAGATGGAATCGTCCGATCAGCAAATAAAATATTTAATTAAAGCAAACATACATATTTATATATATATATATATATATATATATAAGAGGTGGGTGTAGTTTGCTTGAAGCATTGTATAGTATGTAGTTAAATGGAATTGTAGAAGGCGGTACAATGCAGAAGTAACGGAAAGACACAAGCTGAAGCAGGTGAGAAATGTATTAATACAACTTATAAATACATGTGTACATATTCATATTTCATATACGCAGTATATTTATATTTGCACAGTGGTTACCTGGGAAAGTCGGTCTGGTGGTATGTCCGTGTAATATAATATTTCGAGAAAGATCTCTTCGTCAGATATTTACTTGACTTTGATATATATATATATATATATATATATATATATATATATATATATATATATATATATATATATATATAGTATAATAATAATTAAATACCTAGAGACTAGGTGTTCCCCGGGTTGATGTGAAATTAGGTTTGGACAGAGTTGTTATAGTAAGGACATTGAGCAACCCCCAGAAAAGAACGGAAGAAGTTTCAACAGCCCGTGCGCTAGACCCCCCCCCAAAAAAAAAAAAATCAATCAAAACAACTTTTCTTTCAATGTAACATGCGACCGGGAAAAAATAACCGCAGTAGGCAAGCTCGAACCTGAAACGTGAAAAAGTAAATAGAAGGGGAAAGAAGCTAATGCTCTAGCTGTCACGTCCACATCAAACTATATGTCAAAACAAGGATGTTTTTTTTTAAAAACCTACATTCACTTTGCTAGGCGTACGTGACTGGTAAAAATCTCGACGCAAAAAGTGACCCCCTCCTTGATTGACCACCACAGAATTAATATTAATTTCTCATTTTTCGATATCATACGTCCGAGGGAACGTTCTTGTAACTGTTATAGGTGCCGACCCGGTCTAATGCATCTGACGAAAGTGTTAGCGAAACATACATACACACACACACACACACACACACACACACACACACACACACACACCCTAACAGACAGTTGAGATATAAATAATAGACTACTATGGACAAGTAAAAGAACGGGAAAAACGCGAAAATGTAATCGCTATAAAAAAGAAGTACGTGAAAATCTTCCCACCAGATATTTCGGCAGAAGGGATACGAAGATAAAAAGCTTTATCCCGGATACTGAGCACTTTTTACTTACAATATACCAATTTAAATACATTTATTTAATGCGTCCTCCATCTACATAGATTTCTCGTTACGGTCTGTTCCAACGAAAACAAACTTAAAATAATTCAGTTTTAAAAACAGAAAAGTAGAATCTGTTTTACCTGAAATAACTGTTTTAAAAATTATTAGTTATGACTTAATCTATATAATTATAAAACTCAAATGACATTGTAACGGATGTTGTAACCCAACATCCGGTTTACGACTTCCGGTTGCGCATGTGTACATGAGCATAAACCCATAACAGCGTAAACAAATAAACACAAATACCTACTTTTGCAAAATTTGACCTGCGCACTGAAATATTAACGTTATTATTTAGAAATTAATATTTAACATGGGAAGGGTGGTGATGTTTTGCAACTATTCTGTATTACAAGTATACTGTCGCAATTTTCGTACAAATAAATCAACGTTGACCCGTTGACAACGTATTGTTTTACTGTGTACCTTTTCAGCGCCCCAATTGTGTTTTGTTTTTCGCGTTTAAATTATCTAAATAAGTGTTAATACTTTCTGCATTTTTTTTACATCGTTCATTACCGTATTACGTTTAAGTTAGTTTAACGCAATTTTCTTACAAATAAATCTACTTTAACCGTTAGCAACTATAAGAGCATTTTACAACGTATTGTTTTAATGTGTACGTTTTCAGCGTCCCTATTGTTCAAATTAAACAATATATCAAAATTTGAATAGTGCAGATTTACCTATAAGTATGACAAACCACTTTTAATTCAATGGCTGTAATTTTTTTTCAAAAATAAACAATTATAAACAGAACGACTCATAGAAATCTCTATATTTTTTTTTCATTTTTAATATGCTTTCATAGAAATGTTTCTGTTATGTCACAAGAACTATTTTCTTTACGTCACAGGTGTCACGCTCATACATTAATTCCATAGCTTATATAACATACTGTCCCAACGGGTCACAGGTAGTCTAGTGTATTGTAAAAAGAAAGAATACGTTATCCTCCAAATAAGAACAATTATTTGTTTTCGTTTAATGAACCGCCGATTAAAAGTGCCAAATAAATAATGCAAAGTTTTTTTTAACCCTATGTAAATGTGGAAGAAAATATATAAATGAAAAAAAGTTTGTGTGTTTTTGTTTACTTTGTTTTTTTAATAATAACTTAACTATCAGTTTACTTAAACCTATGATAAATTCGAAATGGGGAAAAAATTTTTTGTTTTCATATAAATTATGAAACAACCCTCTTAACAAAAAAAAAGAAGGTGTACGTGTACGTCAAAACTAAAGCTTACGACTAACTCACAACGCTGATTGCGAAATAACGTTGGAAATTATTTATTTAAACCAATTAAAAAAATAATGCTTGACGCATGCGCAGTTTTTTGAAGTCCTTTAGAAAGAGACAATTTTACTGGCCTTCCCTTCGTTTAAAACTTAATTTTTATACGAAATAATTGACCATTTTCTTCTAATTTTCACATATCATGCGGTCGAAGGATTGCTTCTTTTTCTTTTTTTTACATGGAGTTCACCACTTATCAAGGCCTAAGGGCCACTCGGGGATAAGGGTTGTTGTGTGTACAGTAATCAATGGGATAGTGTAGTAATAGTATTGGAGAATTGATAAAGTGTCATTACTTAAGGGGGCGGTTCATCAGGAATTTGTTTGTGTTGGACTTGAAGACATCCAGATTGAAGTCGGAAGGGAAACAGGCAAGCGGAATAGAGTTCTACTGGCGTGCAGTTCTAAAAAAGAAGATTTGTTAATGGAATCTACGTTTTGATTTAGGCACAGATAAAGGTGGGGGAAATTATTGACGGTGGTTTCAGCTAATCGGGTGTTTTTTTAAAGAGATTGGCAAGGGGGACCAGAGAATGGAGCTCAGACGAGCACTTGCCATGGAAACAAAGATAGGCTTGCTACGTCTCTTCTGTGCGAAAGAGGTTGCAGAGAAGAGAAAAGGGCATCCCCCACCAAGCCACGAAGTCTATTTTGTACTCTGTCAAGACAGAATAGGCTGGTTTTAGCAGCTCCTGCCCAGACGTGGCAGCAGTACTCCATCCTCATATAGTACTGGTTTTGATCCGGTCCGATGCGGCTGACGAAGGTTTTTAGTTGACATAAAAACATACATAAATTTACACCCACTAACAGACAGGTGGGAGTTGTATTATAGTTGATGGGAAGGCAAAAAAATTGTTACTTCTTTCCACAATAGTGGAAACGTAGCACTTCATTCATGTTTTTCAAATATTACCTTCACTTCTACGTCATATTGCTATTCAATGATAGTTTTTGCAAATGAACTCCAATTGAAATGGACGGAGAAATACATTTTAATATTACTAGATGCTCTCATTCTTTCATCCACATCCCTAAAAGGATCCCCTATACGATAAATTTGGCCACCGCCCACCTGAAGCCTTGCAACGTCTCCATTCCAACCCAAAATGCGGTCCGGGCCTGTTATTAAACCCTGCTCTAAATGATACAAATTGTCAGGCTGGAGCTAAAGACTTCAGGAACATCTATATGCTTTTGATTTAAATTTTAGATTATTTTATTTTTCTCCTAAAAGCTACTATGTCGATATTGCCTGGAAAATGTGACGTTTGTTTCTTTTATTTTTGTTGCTTGTTTCTTCTCTTTATTATTCTTGTGAATTAAATGAAGGTTCTGTCTTAAAGTTCATACAGGTTCCTGAATTCGACAAAAAGAGTCCAAACTTACACAATATACACCTGAAGAAATACAGAACTTAAACCGGCCTAAACGTTGTAAGAATAACATTCAAGATAGAAATACGGTAAATAGTATAAATTGTTAGTCGTGTGCTCAAAACTTCATAAACATGCGTATCGTGTTTTATTTAAATTTTAGATTATTTTATTTTTTCCAACCAGTTTTCTTAAGTCGATGTTGCCTGGGAAAATATTACGTTTGTTTTTGTTGCTTTTATTTTTGTTGTTTTTTATCTCTTACTTATTATTTGTAAGGAAATGTCTACATTTTTATGGGAGAAAAGTTAATTTAATGAAAAAATATATGTAAGTAACAAATTACAATAAAATTGATACGTCATACAATATGATTAAACATTTAACATTTACAAGCGAGGGAGACTACCGGCTTTGCCCGGCCGTAAAATACGGTTAAATATGATATTTTAATTTGTCCAGATTTCGTATGTCTATATAATTATTAAACTCAAATGACCTTGTAACGGGTGCTGTAACCCACCATCCGCTTTACGACCTCCGGTTGCGCATGCATACATAAACAAATAATCAACGCGACAATAAAACGTACTGTTTTACTGTGTACGTTTTCAGCGTCCCAGTTATTGTTTTTTTTTTCGCGTTTTAATTATCCACATAAACAATTGTCAATACTTTCTGCATTTTTTACATCGTTCATTTCCGTATTACGTTTAAGTTATTTTAACACAATTTTCTTACAAATAAATCTACTGTTGACAACCGTAAGAGCAGTTTACAACTGCGATTTACCCACCGCCTTCATTTTTTAAAAATTTATTCTCCATTTCTTTATAAACCTTTCTTTAAAAAACATTCATACATTTTCTTCTACACTACCAACATAAATAAATAATCCCGAAAATATGTTTTTTTTAGTTGCGTTACAAATAAATAATCAACAGTACAATAAAACGTATTGTTTTACTGTGTACGTATTCAGCGTCCCAAGTGTTTTTTTTCGCGTTTAAATTATAAGATATATCCAAATTTGAATTTATCTTTAAGTATTATAGTTAAGTGCACATTTACCTACAAGTATTATAAACCACTTATAATTCAATGGCTGCGAGTTTTTGTTTTTCAAAAATTAACATTTATAAAGAGAACGATTCATAGAAATCTATCTATATTCTTTTTTTTTCATTTTAATATACTTTCATAGAAATGTTTCTGTTATGTCACAAAAAACTATTTTCTTTACATCACAAGTGTCACGCTCATACATTAATTCCATAGCTCATATAACATACTGACCCAACGGGTCCCGGGTAGTCTAGTGTTATTATAGAATCGTGATTTTAAATGTAAAAATGTATTTGAGCTCCATCAGCTAGAATTCAAACCAAAAGCAAAACTGTACCATTCAAAGCTGGTGACGTTACCACTGTACCAATTTGACAAGCAGATGAATGACTTAAAAATAAACAAAAGTACAAAATGTATAACGTTTTTATTCAATTTTGACGTTTTTTATGATCCCTTAAAACTATTTTAACCTGCTAAAGACCAATAAAAGAACGGTTCATAAAAGCCCAATCATTTGAGGCCCCTAGCGCTGCTCTGCGTTTCGGAAGTGATAGAATTTGAAAATACGGAGACAGACAGACAGACAGACAGACATATTGGGTTTTATAAATTAGTTTACATGTCACTGCGTATTTTTATGTGAAATTCTATTGATAAGAAATAACAATATAATAAAGCTCAATTCTCTTATTTTGTTATTTATGTAAGTTATGTTTGCACTTGAATTGCCCCGGACCGACAACAGGTAATCTGAAGATGGTTTCAAACAGTTTGTTTTCAATCATGAACAAAAACTAGCTCTACCTATCTAATAATACCTGGGATGCAATTAAGTCATTTGTGTTTTTATTTGTTGGCTTAGTTTTGCACTTAAAATTAATGAATTTAAAATTGTATACGTTAACAAAAAATTAGCTATCCTAGGTTATGTTTTATTTTAATTTTTAGGTGATTATTTACAAATATTTCACCTTTGTAGTTGTCTCATAATAGACTACGTAACGTTTTGAATGATATTGAACCTACGTACGCCATTATATTGCTAACAACATGCTACAACGATAAGAAAATCAAATTGGATAGTCAACAGCAAAGATTAATTCGTCCCCCTGGAATTCTGTTGAAATCTGACTTTATCAAGAACAAGTATTCCAACTTTGATTAGAATTAATTACCTTTTTATCAAGAACAAGTATTCCAACTTTGATTAGAATTAATTACCTTTTTATCAAGAACAAGTATTCCAACTTTGATTAGAATTAATTACCTTTTTATCAAGAACAAGTATTCCAACTTTGATTAGAATTAATTACCTTTTTATCAAGAACAAGTATTCCAACTTTGATTAGAATTAATTACCTTTTTATCAAGAACAAGTATTCCAACTTTGATTAGAATTAATTACCTTTTTATCAAGAACAAGTATTCCAACTTTGATTAGAATTAATTACTTTTTTGCTATGAAAAAATATCTAAATTTCACTTTTAAGCTTGAGTAGTTTTCAGAAGAAAAAGAAATTATAACAATCGTGCTTAATTTGTGTCTAGTGGCTAAAGATAAGATGTAATGCAATTTAAAATATGATTTTCAAATAAGAGGCTTTAAATGTCTTATTAAATACTTTTATACTGTTATTTCGCACTTATAACGTCACTTGGTCATTAGGCGTTACTTTATGACCAGATCTACAGAAACACGATGTGGGGGATTTAGCATCAAGATGCCTGTTCACATTATAATTGAACTTCTGCGTGTCAGTACAGTCAAGGAAGCAGGGCCCCGGGAGGAAATTCCAAAGTCCAGCAGTCTGAGGAAAGAAACTCTTAAAGCTGGAGGCTTTCCGGCATCTAGAGATCTCTATAGTGTAGGGGTGGGATTTTGCTGTTTGTCGAAATGGTCGAGGGTAATTACATCGGGGGACAAGAGCTCTGAGTGCGTCGGAGCACATTCCATTGAAATATTTGTAAAACAGGCACGTGGATGCAACATTTCGTCAATGGGACAGATGTTGGGTTTGCGTTGATAGTTCGGCACCGATTACGTTGGACACTTTTAGATCTTGTTTCAGACTAGTGACAGATACACCATCCCAGATGTGGCAACAATACTCTATCCATGAGCAAATGGTGGTCTTCTAGAAATATAGGATAATCTCAGGTGTGATTGATTTTCTTTAAAACAGCCTAAAATTTAGATATCTGTTAATTGATGTCAATTTCTATGTTAAAATTTCACAAAAACATATCGAATTTGTATAAAAGATTTTACGTTCTTTCTGTCCATTTGGCATACACTAAATCAGACTAAATATAGCCCACATTAGGATACAATGCGCCTAGTACATGTGATCCAAAATTCATAATGATCGGTTAATTATGTTAGATGTGAATAATGTTTAAATATTAAAATATTCGATGTTTTCAAAGACATTCAAAACGTACGGCAAGTTTAAACAAACAATACAAGCACATACCCAATGAAAACGGAAAGAAATACAATAAAAACAATTTGATTTCAAGAAAAAATTCATTAAAAAAAGAGAGAATAACAATCTCACAAGCTTTCATCGATTGCAAATGTAAATCCGTGGTGGTTGGCAGCGCCGTTACTAGTCCTGTACGATAAGTCTAGATGTCGCGTTGATGAGACTACGTTACTGCACGTGTTCTCATTTACCATGGGAGATTGTCTCGTCGGTTCGTACGCGTAGTCCCGGCTACACATGGAGTTTATAGAATTGCGAAAAGCTGTACAAGAGAAATAGTAGATAACAAAATTAACTGCCGAGTTCACCTGCAGCAAGTAGTCTGATATCTCCCGAATGCCCCGAGCAAAATTATTTTCTTCGTAGTAACCGAAGCCGAGCACGGTGCTGAGTATAGCGTCGGGTGTCACACACACAAAGAACACGACGACTACGTAGATAAGAGTCAAGGTAGCCTTGTATTTCAAGCGGGCGTTTTTTTGTATACTGCTCGGTCGTTTAAGTCCTCGCCAAATTTTAATGTTGAGACAGGCTAAGAGAAAGAGTGGTATAGCTGACCGGATTAGGGCGTGTGCCCAAGTGTAAGCCGTGGCGAAGAAGTCTTTGCTCCACAGCGCCGTCACGTTTACACCGTAGACTTCAATCGTTCCATTTATCACAGCTGAATTCGTCCGGTAACGCAACATGTAAGGAAACGAAACGGCGATTCCTAAAACAAACGTAGTTGTACTCACCTTGATAGCCCGGGACACAGTACAGAACCGTTTGACCCGCGACGGCTGACATATAAATATAAAACGTTCCACGGAGACGCAGACTGTCAGCCACGCCGAAATGCAGAGCGACATGTTGAAAAGATAGTGTGCGTACGGGTAGAGATATCCGTGTAGTTTGATGCCCTGTCTTTGCTCGACTCTCAGCAGCAGGACGACGACAAAGTAGAGGAAGTCTGTGAATAGTTTTATCATATCTGCTACGGCCAGGGCCTGTAGGTAGATATTGGTTGAAGTCCTCATATTTCGGCGACTGAACACAATTAGAGAGAGCATGTTTCCGACCATGCCAAGGGCGCAGGTGGTTGGGTAGAGTACGAGACCCGTTATCATTTGGGTCACATCGTAGAAATCCTGGTACTTTGCGCTTTCGCATCGAAGCCCGTCTTGCGACAGAGTTTGCCCCTCGGCACACGTCGTCACAAAAGACATATTTATGAAACTCGCGTTTTTTTGTAATAACGACATCATGGTCATCGTGAAGTTTATAAGAGTCGATGTCATTGCAAAGTGTGCGTGCGCGTGTGTGTGTGTGTGTGTGTTGATATTTGTGAAGAATTATTTCAAAGACAATTTTTTAAAGCCAAGTATCGATTTTGATCATTGGTTTTGTTTTTCCCCCAAATAACAGACGGCAATTGAAGAACTTTCATTTTATGAAAAAATAATTATTATAATTTTTTATCTTCATATATATATATATGTGTGTGTGTTTGTGTGTGTTCATTAGTGTATACATATGCATACATACAAATATGTATGTATGTATATTTATGTATAATCTTGTGTGTGCTTGTATTTGATATGTATATAAATGTGTGTATGATTAAATGTATAAATATGTATATACAAATATGCATATATATATATATATATATGTATTATGTATACTTGTGTTTGATTTATATATATATATATATATATATATATATATATATATATATAATATGTTATGTTATTTTACTTAAACTGTTTGGTTGTTTTAACAACGTTTCATAATGAACTATCAAATGATTAAAACAGTAAACCAGGTGATCTTATTTATAAATAAATGTCGGTCCTTTTTCCTGATGAAAGATTTTTGTTTGAAATTATCCATTTGTTCTTTTTCTTTTTTATTTTTATTTTCGTAGAATGCAAAAATGAACACGTTAAATTAAACTATAAAATAGCACGCTTGAAGATAAATGTAAAGATTCCAAGTTTTGTAAACTTTCCTCCCGGAACCGTTCTCTCACCAAGGCAGAAAAACAATTCCAATTCGATGTCGATAAGTCTTGTACATATCTATGAACTTTGCCCTTTCATCTTTTAGCAGAATATAAACATTTACAGCTTTATAAAGCCGTTTATTTTTCTTTACTTTGAAAAAAAAATTCATAAAATAAAGATTAGAAAACAAAACGTGATTCTTTAAAAAAAAAAGAAAAAGCGTAATATTTGTTAAGAAATCCTAAGGACAAATAATGTCTTCGCAATGATGGTTCTACAACACAAAAGATTACAGCATGTCTATTATATAAGTCATAGAACAGAAAGTCACAATCGTAAATGGTGCAAAGGAATTCATCCATAATAGATCAAAATGTCAAAAATATTTAAAATCTCATAGAACTATAATCAAAGATGCATATAACGGACATACAAAGAAAATGTATTAATATATACATAGTATATCCATCAGAGTGTGCGTATGTTTGTGTCTGTATATGTATGTGCGCATGTATTTGTAATTCATTTTTTTTTTTTAATGATGGTGATACAATTATTTATGCATTAAAAAAAATTATTCCGGAATATAACAGAGATTTTTTTTTTTTTTTAATGATGGTGATACAATTATTTATGCATTAAAAAAAATTATTCCGGAATATAACAGAGATTTTTTTTTTTTTTAAATTGGTAAAACATTTGAACTGTATTGGAAAAGCGAACAATCTAAGATATTCGTGTACAGGTTTAAGGATTAAATATAAGGTATGAATAAAAACGGGTTAGTTGTTTCGTATAAAGCTTGTTTCTGTAAATAGAGTAATTCTGTTCTGTCAACATTGTATACGAGAGAACCCACAGTTACTTCCTCTCTCAAAGCAACGCACCGAAACCACGTGTTCCTTGTTATATAAGGTGGGTTCAGCGCATCTGCAGACCATACATTCCTACCCGCGCACATGCACACACATATATATATATATATATATATATATATATATATATATATATATATATATATATATATATATATATATATATAAAGAGAGAAAGGGAGGACGATACGAGATATATATATATATATATATATATATATATATAAAGAGAGAAAGGGAGGACGATATATATATATATATATATATATATATATATATATATATATATATATAAAGAGAGAAAGGGAGGACGATATATATATATATATATATATATATATATATATATATATATATGTATATATATAATTATTTTTTTACTATAATAATTAAAATAATTAAAAATGGTGGACGTAGAAAATTTAATAAATGTTATGAATTTGTTAATATAATATGCATTATGATATTTATTAAATTATTATTTTGGGGGGCTCTATTAATGTACAAAATGTTGAGCTATTAGCGAAATATTTGTATGATTTTTTTTCAAAATATAAATATGTATGCTTGCGAATATGTATATAGGCGAGTCCGTGTGTTTATTGGCGTCGGCTGAGGGCGTCTGAGAATATTAGATGTAGCAACCTGTAATTTAGTATGGATAATCTCCTTCCTTTCGGATTGCCCTAAGTTCATATATATATATATATATATATATATATATATATATATATGTGTGTGTGTGTGTGTGTGTGTGTGTGTGTGTGTGTGTGTGTGTGTGTGTGGAAATCGAAAGAGGGCGCGAGAGCGGGGAAAAGAAAGAGATAGAGAGGGGGAGAAGGGAGAGGGAGACGGAAGTAGAGAAAGGGAGAAAAAGTAAATCAGGGAGAGGGGAAAGAAAGATTGGTAGAAAGGGAGAAGTTGAAGAGATATAGAAATGGAGAGAAAGAATTAGATAGAAATAAGAGAGTAACAGAGATAGATAGATAGATAGATAGATAGATAGATAGATAGATAGATAGGTAGAACAGTAGGTAGTATGTAGGTAGGTGAGCAGGTAGATAGGTAGGTTGGCAGATAGATAGATAGATAGATAGATAGAACGGTAGGTAAGTACGTAGGTAGGTGGGCATGTAGATATCTACATAGATAGATAGATAGATAGATAGATAGATAGATAGATAGATAGATAGATAGATAGAATGATTGTCTTACAAAAGGACAACGCGTTTTTTCTCACAATTAAATTAAATTAGTTAAAGAGTCGGTAATTTTGAGCAGTTATCAAGTAGCACACTGAATGCATAATTTCTTTCATGCAATTTTTTTATTTAAATAAAAGGTTACGTATTTTCTTGATATAGCAGCCCGTCCTTATAACAGAGCATGTGTCTCGATAATATGACCCTGTTGGGAACACGTATGGTTGCTAGTATATTTCTGTATGGCTACCACTCGCAATAAAACGTACTGACCTCATGGTAGGAAAACTATTCTCCTTATGGAAATTATTCCGTAATTTTATTGGTTAGATATATATATAAAATATATATGTCTGTCTATGTGTGTGTGTGTGTGTGTGTGTGTGTGTGTGTGTGTGTGTGTGTGTGTGTGTGTGTGTTTATGAGAGTTGCTTGGTTCTAAGACGTTACGCTCTTTCTCGAATTTCAATTTCTCTTTCTATTTTAATTTGTATATAGATATATGCAGGTGTTATTTGAATGACACAACTGTAGTTCGTGAAGTTTTTATAAATTATCAGATGAAAGATATGCAAATAGTATTGAAAATTAAAACAAACTTTGAAATTAGATTGCGTGGAATCATAGTTAAAAAAAAACAAAACTAGTTACCCATCGATTATGGTTTCGTAATTTAATATTAGTTCAATTAAACGATATTTATTTTTTTTTTATAATAAAATAACAAAATAAAATTTCACCTTTTGAACCGTAAAAAAGATTTAAATCTAAATAAAATGATGTTAAAGTTTTATCTTAGAATAAAGTGCATATTTGATGTTTACTATAATTGCTCTTGTCATATATATATATATATATATATATATATATATATATATATATATATATATATATATACATATATATATATATACGCCCGCGTGTGTGTGTATGCGCGTACGTGTGTATATGTTATAGTATGTGTTTATGTACGTACGTGTGTGTATGTATGTTTCTGTAAGCGTTTATGTGCGTGTGTGTATGTATGTTTGTGTATATGTTTATGTGCATGTGCGTGTGTCGTGTATATATGTTTGTGTATAAAAGTATGTTAAAGTATGTGCTGCGTCCGTATATATGTTTGTGTATGTGCTTATATGCTTGTGTAGTTGTTTGCGTGTGTTTGTTTATAGTTTTATGTCAGGATTAAGCGTACATCACGGTGATCATATATACATATATGTCTGTGTGTGTTCGTGTGTGCGTGTATGTGTGTGTATGTTGTGGCATGTGTTTTTGTGCGTATGTGTATGTATGTTTCCGTATGTGTTTATGTGTGTGTATATTTGAGTATATGTTTATGTGTTGCGCTGTTGCGTGTGTGTGTTTGTGTATGTCTTAATGTATGCGCTGTGTGTGTTTGTGTATGTGCTTATATGCATGTGTGGTGGTTGTTTTTATATGTAATCTGGTGTATGTGTATACGCGCGTGCCTGTGATATATGGATATGGATATGTTCGTGTATGTGTGTGCTGGGTCTATGCATATTTGTGCATGTGTTTTCGTGCGTGTGGGTTGTGTGTACGTGTGCTTGTGTATGTTTTTATGTGCGTATGTGCGTATCAGACAAGATATAGCGTACACGCCAATTCGTTTCAGTTCCTAGATGTTCTTGTTTCAACGGGAAATAAAGAAAAAATTCACAGCCAAATTTGATATTTGAATTATCTTGGTTTCCTTATTTTTTTTGAGATATTTAAATATCTTTGTAAAATATTGTCCAATATATAAATACCTTGCAATATATAATTTTAAAATGCGTTTAATGTTTTATCGATTTTTATATTTATTTATATATATTAAATTTGTTTTTTTTTTTTCGTCATATCGATTGATATCGGGTTAAAAGATCCGTGTTGTACGTTCGAATTGAACAGAAACAAGCAGCCCGGTTGTATATACCGCTCGTGTTTATCTCATCCGTGGAAAGCAATATTACCACAAATCCAACAGCATCCCTTCATAATGCATGCAATGCAGCGGTAAACAGAAATACGTTCAAGCGAAAATCAAGCTGTTCAGCTTTGCACAAAATCAGAAATACACATCTAAAACTTCGGATTTATTCAAGGATTCCGCGTGTGCGTCCACAACTGTTTGCATGTAGTAATGCGTTTCGTTCTTAGTAAGGGCGTTTTTGATAT
This sequence comes from Euprymna scolopes, assembly GCF_053919585.1. NCBI lineage: Eukaryota > Metazoa > Mollusca > Cephalopoda > Sepiida > Sepiolidae > Euprymna > Euprymna scolopes. The sequence goes on along the minus strand of NC_136516.1, from coordinate 22,057,276 downwards.
ATGATCAAGTCCATCTTAACGTATACAAGACCATATATACGTAATATATACATATATGTATATATGGATGAATATATATCTATATATGTATCTATATACATATACACATGTATGTATGTATATATATATATATATATATATATATATATATATATATACTAGCAGGGTTGCCCGGCGTTGCTCGGGTGTTTGGAGGTGTATGCTGTGCAAAAAAAGCAAAAAAATAAAAAAATGGTTAATTTTTTAAAATTTGACCCCTATTATGACCCCTTAAAATTTATAGTTTCGGGCTCAAATCACTTTATTAAGTTAGATCCAGGTTCAAGGAAACTATATCTAAAATTTCAAGTGTCTAGACCCAAAATTGTCGGAGGAGTTTGGTAGAGTTCTTAAAGGTCAAATCGTTGAAATTTGACCCCTTAACAGCCAAATTCTGGCTGGCACCCGTCACATCGATTTTCCCAAATCTCAGTACCCGGTATTTCAAATTTCGAGTCTATAGACTAAAAATTGACAGAGTTATTGCGTAGGGAAATGTACACAGACAGACAGACACACAGACACACAGACAGACAGACAGACACGTTCACTTTTATATATATATATATATATATATATATATATATATATATATATATATATATATATATATATATCCTTATATGTGTGTATGTATGTGTGGGTGTGTGTGAGTGAGTGTTATTGAGGATTTTCTTTACGTTTTTGTTTTGTTAGACTGATTTCACTGGATCAATAATTAATTCGGTTTTGATCAGAGAAGTTTTCGATTTCCTTTTCTGATCTATTTTAAAACAAATGATAATACTTATTCAGTCTGTTTGGCATCATTTCAAAATCGACTAATTTTTTTTTTTTAATTTGAGGAGTGCCTGCATGAGTTTTCTGTTACCCAATTATCCCATCCGTGATTGCGTGACAGAAAACTCGGAATGCTTATGTGCGTCGACTTCTTTTTACTAATATATATATATATATATATATATATATATATATATATATATATATGTATATATATATAAATATATATATATATATACGTGTGTGTGCGCGTGTAAATATATATATTTATATATATATATATATATATATATTTATATATATATATATATATATATATATATATATAGCTATTTGTATAAAATGATGGAGCACTCTTCGCTCCTTAATAAATGACAATGTTTATATAAGCATAATAGATTGTCTAATCGAGTTTCGATCCCCGCTTCAGGCGCTCATCCATCTAAACTAAGAGTGGTGGTGCACTGGTGCAGTTATACTGTCTGTCTGAAGATATATGTATGTGTGTGTGTGTGTGTGTGTGTGTGTGTGTGTGTGTGTGTGTGTGCGTGTGTGTGTGTTAGAAATATATTAGTAAGCGATGATTTTCTAACGTGATGAGCAGTTCATACCTGTCGGGCCCCCCCACTGGATTAGGTGTAATTCCCGGTAAAAAAGTAGACTATCCTTCAATGATGGCCCCGATGTAATATTTCTGTTTCAAGCTAAACAAATTTAATCGAATATCTCGTTGCATGTATATAGTTAAAGCATCGTGAAAAATCATAGGTTTGCGGGAAGCACCTTTTTTGTTTTGCTTTTTTAGTTTGTTTGTTTTGTTTTTTTGTTATTTTTTTTTTCGCGTATTGCCAATTTTTTCCGGTGCGTCCCGTGTAACAGAAAGTAATCCCTCTTAATATTTTGCTTTAGTTGTTAAAAAAAAAAAAATCTGGGACAGATATGGCATCGGAAATCCCAAAAATCTGAGTCGGATAAAAACAACTTATACCTTTTTTTCATTTCGTAACTGTTTTCTTTGCATTATTGCTGAGATGCACACGTGCGTTTATAAAGATGCTAACGCAAATGTGTATATGCATATATTTTTTTTTCCAAAAGTCAGGTTTTGTATTGATCCATTTGCGTTCATTACACCAGTATTTTTAAACATTGATATGACACGTAATATTATCTTTATCAAGAGACATATGTCATATATACCTATATGAATATGATTATATATATTATATATATTATATATATTATATTTATATATATTTATATGCACACCTATATATAATATATATATATATTATATATATGTATTTATATGCACATCTATATATAATATATATATTATATATAGATGTGTATATATATATATATATATATATATATTAATTTGGTATCAATATAAACAAAATGTAACTGGGTTATATATATATGTGTGTGTGTGTGTGTGAGTGAGTGTGTATGCGTGTGTTACTCAATTTTTCTTGTGTTTTTGAAGAACTCGATCTGTTTAGATAATTGATTAGTAGTTTCCAATTTAAAATAGGTCAAATATATATATTTATATGTGAATGCACATATATTTAAAAAAAAAATGCAATTATATGTGTATATTTAATCGACCCCCTCCCTCCCCCTCGCTCTCTCCCTCTTCGATTATATGTGTGTGTGTATGTATACGTGTGCGTGCCTATGTGTGTGCGTATGTGTGTGTGTGTGCGTGCGTGTGTGTGTGTGTGTGTGTGTGTGTGTACAATGCACACTATGAATCCAAATATATATTAGACATAGTAGCTGACCTTTGGTCGAATAATCTTACGTTCAATTTACGATATATTTTGAATAATCGAGTAATCGATCTCATTCAATAACGTTTCCATTGTGCACGTTGACAGATGATGATGATGATGATAATGCTGATGCTGATGCTGATGCTAGTGTTTATATCCGGATGAAAAATCTGTCATGTTAGAGAAAGCCTAATTGAATACGTTTTCATCAACTCAGTATTATTTATTTTTATTTTATTTTATTTTTTATTTTTTCGCTTAAGGTGACATTTTCTTTATTTATTTTCTTCACCTTTTCTTTATATCATTCGTTCTCTTTTTTTTCTTTTTTTTATTTGTTTCTTTTCTTTTTCTTTTTTTCTTTTTTTTTCTATTTTCTTTTCTTTTTCTTTTTTTCGCGTTCTCTCACGCCATGTTATTTGTCAGTTGAAAATGACCGCAGTTTGCAAAAAAAAAAAAAAAAAAAAAAAAAAAAACAAACAGAGACAGGTTTTCGGCCAGACACACACAAGGGGTACTTCCTGCTTAACAGCACGAAGAAAAATTCGTGAGTATAAATATCCACGTAAAGAGTGAGACAAAGTGCACTCCAGGGCAGCGTCATAGGAATATATATATATATATATATATATATATATATATATATATATATATATATATATATACTAGTGGCCTTGTAAGGCCACAAAGGAGACAACCAAGTAAAAAAATATATAAGTTTGTGTATTTGTGTGTGTGAGTATGTATATATATGTGTATATGTGTGTATGTGTTTGTCTGTATATGTATGCGCGTTTGTTTGTGTGCATATGTATATATGTATGTGTGTTATCTATATGTATGCGTTTATGTTCTTATGTATTTTATATGTATAGTAGTATATATATATGTGTGTGTGTGTATGTGTTGTGTGTGTACTGTGTATATGATTATTGTGAGTACTTGATATTCGAAATTCGACCAGTATTAGAGAAGTAGGCAATTATATTCCTCTCCCATCTCACATAACATAAAAGTAAGAATTGGAATTGTTTCACATTTGTTGACATCGACGGTCACCGAGAGAACACAATTTTAATTACGAAGTGTAAACGCTTTACGCTAAGTTTAAACCGATATACTATACAGAGTGCTGACTAAATAAAAATATTTGTGTGTGTTTGCATATGTGTATATATATATATACATGTATATATATATATATATATATGTATGTATGTATGTATGTATGTATGTATTTATATAGGCATGTATCAATGCTATTTGTTTATATATAATAAAATATTCTTTCTTTTTTCTTTTGCTTATATGTCACGTCGACTTTTCTGATGCAATTTTTTTTTTTTCGTAACTTTCCGTTGGGTTTCCTAATCGGCTTTTAAGTTCCCACTTCCGACAATGTATCCTTTTCCGCGTGGTATCGCTCACGAGTAGACGATGGGTGGGGGCACACACAGTCGGCCGCACAAGCGTACTGTGCAGCCGGGAAAAGTTGACTGAACAGCGTCCCCCGAAAAAGAGCGTCGGAAAGAGAAAAAATGTATATATATATATGTATAATAATATATAGATGGATGGAGCGAAAGATGAAGAAGGAATGGAAGATAGGATCAGCGTGTGTAAATCCGTTCGTGAAGTGAGTTTATCACGTTGTGGAAACGCTGTTGAATCTTTGTAAAATAACAAAATTTGGGTACGTTGTTCGCGTACTCACACCTATATACACACACACACACGTATATATATATATATATATATATATATATATATATATATATATATATAACACTAACGTACTGTACACACAATAACCCTTATCCCCGAGTGGCTTCTGGGCCTTAATAAGTGGTGACTACCTTGTAATATATATATATATATATATATATATATATATATATATATATATAAGATAATATTTTTTTCAGTACTTGGGCAGTTTTCAGTACACACGTAGAGTTACGTGGTAATATATACTTATGACAAGTAAGCTACGCGTGCCCAATTATTTCGGATCCAGAAATTAATTAATCGTGATATGTCTTTATATATAAGTATATCGACAAGCGTGAGGTGGGATGGGATGGGAGACATTTTGTGATCAGGGTTTATAACATACGTAAGGTTTTGGGTAGGTTTAAATTTTTAAGTTGGGCTAAAGACATCTAGTTATTAGAATACAGTTAAAATATATTTCAAAGAACATTTAAACGAGTTAGATAAATAGAAATGAATTGAATTTTTAATTTTTGTTTTTGGTTTCATTTTTTTAATTCCGTGAGATATTTATTGTAAAGTAAATATATATATAAGCTTTTTTTTTTTCGTAAAATACCGATGAAATACAATGTTGTACGTTTCCATACGTTTATGCATTTATTTTTTTTTCTTATGTACAAAATGAAAATGTTTTTACACTATATGGACTTTTTTTGCTTGTATTTGTTTGTGAGTGGGAGGAGATAAAACTTTATCGCCAATAGGCGATGAAAGTAAGTCTAAACACAGCCAAAACGCGAGCCATTTCGTTTTTTTTTTAAATTATTATTATTTTTTTTTTTTTAATTATTTGCGAAATTACTTGAAATGATATTACTTACACCGATTCAGAAATTAAAATTACAGATGAACGTGTCCAGTGATTAAAATAAAAGTGCTCCCGGATGATGCAAAAAAAACAATCGACTCAAGATGAAGAAACGATGTATCTCGAATATAACGATGGAGTACAAGTATATGATTTTTTGCTTGTTTTTTTTTTTTTGCGTTCTTTTTTTTTTTAAATTATTTGCACTGTACGTGGGATTGCTTTACAAAAGTGCGAGAGATTACTATCTACATGAGAAAAGAAACAATTATCTTTTTTGCGTGTTTTGGGTTGCAGGTGTTTAATTGTAATGAATCTTTTTTAAACGTTTATTTTCGATCTTCCTCGTTGATCTTTGTCGCGATTTCAATCGAGGATGAAAACGGTAGGATCTGCCCCTTTCGTGGTTCGTTGCGTACCTCACTATGCGCGTGAAGATGTAAGCGCAGTTTCGAGCAGACAGGTGCGTGACGGAACTTCTACACTTTTGTATTTATTTCCCTTTCAAAGAATAGAACTGTCTGATGAGCGGCAGACAGCGAAACGCGTGGCGATATAACTATATATATATATATATATATATATATATATATATATATATATATATATAGCGCGTGCGTTTGAAAATATTAATTTAATAATAACAATAAATATTTATATTTACACGCGAACATATATATCATATATAAATATATGTGTATATGTGTGTTCGTGTGTTTACCTATGTGTGTATATATATATGAAATATTAATTTATTAAAAATAAATATATTAACACAAACACACATACATGTATATATTATCTTATACATGAATATATGCCCGTGTGCACGTGTGTGTATGTGCACGCGTGAATGTGTGTATGGTGGAGTGTCTATGTTGTGCATGAATGAGTGTATGCTTATGTGCGTGTTTATTCCCCTGCAGCTTACGGTAAAGAAATAATCTAATGAATGGCTGTTTTAAACATTTAGTACGAAAAGAAATTTATTTAAGCGATGCAAGACACTCGCCATGTATGATCTAAAAATATGAACGCATCTCAATTTATAGAACTAATAATACGTCTTTCCTATAGCTAATACACGCACGCACACTTATATATACACATATATATATGCATGTATATATATATAAGTGTATAATATATATGCATATATAGATACATACATATATTTATATAGGATAATTTTTCGACAGTGTGAATTTGAAATTTTTGTTTGGTTTGCTTTTGTTTGGCAGCAAACAGGTGTATAGCATATTATCTCAGTTTTTTATACTGTATACAAATATGAATGCGCGCACACACATACACACACACACACACTCACACGCACACGTACTTACACCAACACCTTAACACGCACCTGTTGTTAGAAAGTACCCTCCTTTAAACTGATACTAACATATATATATACATATATATATATATATATATATATATATATATATATATATATAAGAAAGGAGAAGAAGAAGAGGAAATATAATTCTTTTTAATCTATTCTTTTGACATTTTATCAGATTGCATAATACATATATGTGATTCCTCTTAAAACTTAGTAAAATTTATAGACTGCATATGAATTTTATTTTGCTTACTACGTTTCCTGCGAGAATTTGGGTTATCCATTGAAACTCCATGGAATAAGGAAAATACTTAATTCTTTAGACACGTTTTCGAAAAATAAATCTTTAAGAGATTTTATTGCAGAATTTGAGTCCAATTATACACACACACACACACACACACACACACACACACACACACACACACACACATATATATATATATATATTAAATGGACGTAACTAAATTATTTTAGCAAAACAAATCTATCAAGATAGTAAAAGCACTACCTATTTAAGAGAAGCAATTCATACATACGTGTGTATATATATATATATATATATATATATATATATATACTAAAGGTCTATGCAATTTTAATTACTTATCTTTACTTTATAGAAATATATATGTGTGTATCAATCTATCTATCATTTTATATCGATATATATATATATATATATATATATGTATATATATATAAATATGCGCGTTTGTGTGTATATATGTATCAATATTTGTGTATATGTATGGGCATATTTGTATATATATATATATATATATATATACGTGTGTGTGTGTATGTATGTATGTATGTATGTATGTATGTATGTATGTATGTATGTATGTATGTGTATATGCTAGATGGGAAACGTGTTTGATATTCAATTCCAGTTGTAGTTTTTTTTCTAGTGTTCGCTTTAACTTGTAATATCCTTCTAATTTATCATTTTCTTTTTTTAATTTCGTGAAAGTTTCCTTATTTATGTTTTTTTATGTCCGTTTTTTCCCCCCAAAAAATATATTTTTCTTTTTATTTTATCGAATTATTTCTTTTTTCTATGTTTTATTTAATTCTTTTATTTTGATTTTATAACATATATATTTTTTGTTTGTTATATTATTATAAATTTGATATTTTGCGATGGTTTGTTTATTATATTTTGTTAGTTTTGGGAATGTTATTGAATTTTATCTCATCTATGTAATTTTCTGTCTTATTTTTTCCTATCTTTTATATTTTATATTATGATGGTTTTAATGCATTTAAAATGATATAACTTTAGTTAAATATATTTTTTAGTTTTTATCTGTTTTAAACATTTATAAAATTAAGTTATGATAAACTATATAACCGTCTCAGTTTGCATTTCTAAAGTTTGTTTGTTTGTTTATTTTTTGAGTTTTCATTAATAATTAATTTTTGTTAATATTCCTGATTTAGAGAGGACGCTTGTCCGTACTACAATTTAATTTTATGTATTAGCAATGCGTATAAGAGTGATAATATTATAATATGAATAACGTCTACAAAACTGCAATCATATTTCCATCAGAAATCTCATCAGACCATGGGCTTTTGTTATTTGACATAATATTCTACGATATATATCGTACAAACTAATTAATATAAAAACAGTATAAAAATACGTGAAATGTTTAATGTTTGATACAAATGTTATCGAATACCTTAAACTCATATAAAGTGACTATAAACTTAAATAAGTACGAAGTTACAATTTTCATCAATTATTTCCACTTACATTAATAACAATTGGTCACAATATATTATTGTAAAATGGATTCAAATTTACCTTGCTAATGATTATGGTAAAAGTATTTTTGATGCTTTAGAAAATACAGCCATGAAAACCAAATCACGTAAAGTATATCAACACATGTACGGCACAATCACGTCGAAACACCGGTTCTCGCCAGATCACAGAAGTTAAGCAACATACCAGATGGGTGACCATTTGGGAAGGCTAGGGGCTGTATGTACCTTCTGGAAAGGTTGCGGATGGGGCCAGCTTCCTCACCATGTAAAAAGAACTCCTAGCTACAAAAACATCTACAAAAGTTGTAGATGGACTATGCCCCCACCCGGGGGGGGGGGCTCAAGGGCTATGGATATCAACACATACACAAGTACGAATAGGACCAATTAAAATTATTATCCTTTTACGTACTTAGTAAATAAAGTTCACTTCGATATAAAAATCGATAAAACAAACAATAAAAAGGAATGTTCTAACATTAATCTTACGGATTGTACATTGCTCATAATTTTATAAGGATATATAGTTTTATATTTGCAAGTGTTCTTTTAAAAATACAACCTGTGATAATTTACACTCGTGTAAATTTAACATCTATCTTTGTTTTAAATAAATTACATTAATTCTCTCGAAGGAATACGTGATTATAGTACCCCATGAAATAGGTCCTGAACCCGAAAAGGATTTGCTAAATTACTTATTCAAATAAAAGAAACAAGTTTATGTAGGTGGATTTATATTAAATTCAAGTTATTAATTACTTCGCTTTTTTAAAAAAAAAAAAAAAAAAAAAAAGCAAAATTATCACACGAGATAAACATTTCAAATGTGAATGTAAACACTAAACCTACTACACCGCCAACACCGGGTTAAAATAGTTCATGAAAATCGATTATTTAGTTTTTGTTTTAGGAACACGTGTTTACATTTTTTATATAGTACAACTTAGTTGTAATATCTAAAAACAATTAACGATCATATATTTTATTAATCACAGTTTAGCATTTAAAAAATCGTTATTTTAGATAGCACATGGCTAATATTATACACACACACATGCACACACGCACACACACAATTATATATATATATATATATATATATATATATATATATATATATATATATATATATAATTACTGAACTAAAGCGAGTACGATTGTTTTTAAGAGGCGTAATCCTACTCAGATCTGAACTTGTGAAATAAGTTTGCAATTTAAAAGTTGTCCATATACATACGTATGTGTTTATGTGTGTGCTTGTGCTTATTTATATATCAAGCAAAAATACTGAGAAAAACAGAATCCTTCGGTAATCTGTCTCGCTGTATCTGTATTTTGTCTAAGTATACTTCAATAGCGACCTGTTTAGTGACAAAAGTTTTAAAATTTATGTTGCACATCTGTTTTGATATATATGTGTGTGTGTGTGTGTGTGTATATCATTTACATAGGGATATGTGTATATCAATTATATAAAGGTTTGAAAACAGACGATGAAGAACAATCGCGACA
>NC_136516.1:22037450-22042450 GCF_053919585.1 Euprymna scolopes | reverse complement strand
TAAATATTATCCTGGGAGGCCAGCTTTAGTTTTACTGCTTTTGGGTGAATTTTGCTTTCGTGTTTATTTATTTAGTTAGTTTTTGCTTGGTTGTGTCCCCTGTGGCGTTGCCATGCTTATAATATACATAGTTTGTTTCTTAATAGTTGAGCAGTGTCTGTGAGAGAAAACTCGATCTGTTGGCTTACGTGTAAGATCGCGACATCCCAGTCGCTTAATCACTGTAGATCGACATTCAATAACGTTTATGTCTTTTATGCATGTTCAATTTCACTTGAATATGGTTGACGTTGATGATGACTCTAGGGTTATATTCCTCGCAAATTAAAGCAGAGATAGCTTCATTGCGGCGTTCGAATCCCACGAAAGTCTAACGCATAATCACGTTGACACACCGGTTCCCGTTAGATTACCAAAGTTAAGCAACTTGTAGCCAAGTCAGTACCAAATAGATGACCGATTTGGGAATTCAAGGCGCTTTATGCAGGAGGACCCCGACACGTCCCTGCAAGAGTTGCAAAAACCAAACGTCGTCATCTCACCTAACGGGATATACATGCGACTTGGGACCGTTCATTCTCACATGGAACTTTCACCTTTAAAGGAAGTCAGTTAAGCCACATAGGATAAGTTCTGTTTCCATTTAACGAGTTAAACCCATGAATTCGGAAGAATGAACCCCTAGTGTCTATAGGTATTAAAAATAATTATTAGTAATTTTATATCTATCTATCTATATATATATATATATATATATATATATATATATATATATATTGGCAGCAAGTCGTCTATATATATATTTGTATATTTGGGCGGCAAGTCATTATATATATATATATATGTGTGTGTGTGTGTGTGTGTGTGTGTGTGTGTGTGTGTGTGTGTGTGAACTTCTTTTACAAGAAAGAAAAAAAGATCCAGTGAAAATGTTGTATTCACTTTGATCAAAATAAAATATACTTCTCCGTGCAATCATAGTAATACAGCAACAAGGTAGGTCGGGTTATGAAGGGTCTATATGCAAAAGTTTATGAGAAGTTCACAAATAACCAAACAATCAATAATTGTTTTTTATATAGATATATATATATCAGTTAAAGTTTACGAAAATAAGGAATAGGATGATTAAATTTATATTCAAAACACTTGAAAGCTATTTTGAACAAACAGAAACACAAGCAATACTCTATACAAAAGCTACACTAACCTTATGCGAGTGTAACCGGCTTCCTTCAAAGGACGAAGGTTTATATCAAATTCACGAGCGGACCCGTGTCGCTTGTATGTGATCGTCAAAGGAAAATGACGACGCTATATTTTCGTATTTCTTGTAGTGAACTATCGACGTTGTCTTATATATAACGACTGCTATTCCCAAATTGCCACCCATTTTGTACTGGCTTGGCTAAATGTTGTTTAACTTCGGAAATCTAAGACTGAATTAACCCCTGGATTGAAGTGGGGTGTGACTTAATTAAACCTTTGATTGAAGAGTGATGTGTCAATTGTTTACCAGTGGAAACTGGTAGAGGCGTACAAGGAGGTAGCTTCCTCTACAAAAACGGCCATGTACTTCATAAAGATACAGTAGAACCCCGGGATACGCTCCCCTTAAGTAATATAATTTATCAACTTTCCAATGCTATCGGTTACTATGATAATGTCCCATTGATTACTGTACACTCTTTAATCCTGATCCTTGAGTGGCCTATGGGTCTTGATAAGTGGTGACTCATACGTACAAATAAAAGGATACGTTTTTTTTTCCAGTTACGATGTTGAATACGATGTTGAATACGATGTTGAATACGATGTTGTTTCTCCGGCCCCTGGTTACGATATTTGCTCAGCTTTCCAGTGTTATTTAATGCCGTATCCTGGGCTTCTGCTGTAGTTCCACACAATAATAGGGGGATAATAAAATTATTACGTAAAAAAAAACACATATAAACTGTAAAATCTAATTAATTGTGAATTTTTTAAGCTAACAGTGTAAAACTGAAAAACAATAAGGAGAGTAGAATATATATCTACTATCCCCATCCGCGTAACACTCGCTTCTCTTATTCTCTCCATTAGTCCTCACATTTCATGAGCGATGTTTGTGACAAAGAGGGAAGAATCTGTGTTCCAGGTCAGAATCTATTCCAATTCAACAAATTGTTGGCAAGTTTTTGGCTTTAAAATGTGTTTAGCTCTATCAAGCGGTTTCATACCTTGTTTGCAGCGATTCCCATAAAAAAGTAACAGTGTACATGTATTCTGGTTCCAAAACATCACTATTCTGTGCTAAGACTACATGGTATGACAATTGCGCCGACATTCACGTATGTGGAGACTTCAATGTTCACAACGTGGAATGGTTGACCCACTCAAACAAGACCCATGATGAGAGAAGGTTCTGTTATGATTTCTCCATTGCTTATGACCTCACTCAGATTGTTCACGAACCCACCCGTCCGCCCAACAATGACGGCCAGTATGCGAGACTACTAGACCTTTTTCTCACAACTTGCCCTGAATTATGTTCAATTTCTGTTCTGTCTCCTCTTGGATCTTCCGACCACTCTGTTGTATCAATTAAGATAAAAATGAAATGTAATAAGTCCCCAGACGTACCTCTCCATCGTACAGTATATCGATACACTAATGCTGACTGGGATAGCTTCCGTACATTTATATCGGATCTCCCTCTACGTTCCATGTTTAAAAAGGATGTGTCCTCTATAGTATCAGACCTGACAGAATGGTTGATTGTAGGTATAGACCGTTTCAACCCTCGAAAAAGGTCCAGCAAAAACCTAACAGCCAGCCATGGTTCTCTCCAGAATGTGCTGCTGCCATTGCGCACAGAAATCACTTTTTCCACTGTTTCCAACGTAATAGATGTATGGAAACTAAACCCGTTTTCAGGACTGCGAGCAACCATTGTAAGAAAGTAAGAAAGAATGCAAGAGAGTTGTATGCTCAGTCCATCAAGTTAAAAGTAACTGAGCAACGGCTTTGTTTCCACTAGTTTTGGTAAATAGCAAACAGAATCCTGAACAGAAGCGTGTGCTCTATCCCAACTATCATCAATGGACCGGAGGTAATCTCGCCAGCATCAGACAAAGTCAAACTCCTTGCCAAAAACTTTGCAGCTAATTCTACCCTTTGCGACCAAGGCCGCCAAGCCCCAATATTTCCCCCTGTATCAGAAAACACGCTATGTGATATACATATATCTGTACGTAATGTTGTCAAGCTAATCAGAAACCTTGATTCCAGTAAAGCAACTGATCCTGACGGTATTCCAATTAAAGTACTCAAAAAGCTTCAACCAGAACTAGCGCCCATACTTACAAAACTGTTTAAACGTTGTCTTAAGGAGAATAGCTTCCCATCACCCTGGAAAATCTCATCAGTATGCCTTGTATTTAAGAATTCAGGTGATCGCTCATCCTCCTCTCAGTACAGGTCAATAAGTCTCCTGTGCGTCATGAGTAAGTTGCTGAAATCTGTGTTAAATACAGAAGTGATACACCATCTCAGCAAAAATAACCTTTTTAGTGACACACAATATGGTTTCCGTTCTGATAGATCTACAGCAGCTGTGCTTACAGTTATATCTCATATGATTAGCGAATCTCTCGACGGGGGCAACCTTTCAAGGACAATTGCTCTTGACATATCTAAGGTCTTTGATAGGGTATGGCATTAAGGTTTACTTCACAAGATCTCTAGCTATGGTATAGTTGGAAATGTCTTCTCAATTATTAAAGCATTTCTTTCTGATAGGTTCATAAGAGTAATAGTTGAGGGGCAAACCTCAGAAGCTCACAAGATTAATGATGGAGTCCCTCAGGGGTCCATCCTGGACCCAACTCTTTCCCTGATCTATATTAATGATCTTCCAAATCACATCCTTACATCATTTGTAGACATTTAGCTGATGACACTACCATTTATGGTAGCACATCTAAGACAGTAAACGACCAAGTTCTCTCCGATTCTCTCCTCTTATCTTGAGCACGTTGTACAATGGGGAAAGGAGTGGCTGGTTACTTTTAATGCATCTAAAACCAAGCTTCTCTCTTTATATCATCAAGTTTCTGATCCACATCTGGTATCAATCGAAATGAATGGCTCTCGTCTTAAGGAGACCTCAAGTTATGACAAGCTTCGGGCTTGACCTTTACTCCTGATCTTAAATGGAACTCGTACATCAAATATGTTGCCAAGGAAAAATGGTGGGATCCTTCTATCGTTCCAGTAGATATCTCACTACTGATGCAGTTCTCTATCTATATAAGAGCCAGGTACGTCTAAGGAGGGAATACTGTTGCCACATATGAGCAGGAGCTGCTAGAAAGGACTTGTCAAAATAGACTTCCTAGCCTCGTAGGAGATGTCCGTTTCTATTCCCAGCAACCTCTATGTCACAGAAGAGATGTTACTAGTTTGTCTCTGATGTATCGTTATTTTCATGGAAAGTGTTCGACTGAGCTTCAGTCTATGGTCCCCCCTCGCCAAACTTTCACAAGAAACACTCGACTAGCTGAAAACACTATCAATAATTCCCCCCACTCTTTATCTGTGCCTAAACGTAAACGTAGATTCCATGAACAAAGCTTTTTTCTTAGAACTGCACGCCTGTGGAATTGTCTTCCGTTTTCCTGCTTTCCAGTTGACTACAATATGGTTGTCTTCAAGTTTAACGTAAACAAGTTCTTGATTAGCCGTTCCACTTGTTAACAATTTTACCGAATTCCATTTACTAACGATTACTATATTGTCCAATTTCTACTGTACCCTCTTTAACCCTTATCCTCGAGTGGCTCTTGGCCTTGGTAAGTGTTGATGCCTATGTAAAAAAAGCAAAAAAAACGAGATCCTAACAAACAGACGGTGGTAATAACGCGATCAGAACTATTGACAAAATAAACTATTAATAAATAACCCGGATACAAAGAAAATGCAGACTTCGTGGACAAAGACACGAAACAGCAAACCATATT
>NC_136516.1:21947450-22032450 GCF_053919585.1 Euprymna scolopes | reverse complement strand
ATTCCTTATTTTGCCAATTAACCCTTGTGTTCTGACTTCCTTAGTCATCCTAAACCTCACATCATCCCTCACAGACTCTCTGTCTTCTTTGAATCTCCTATGTGACTCAAAATTCGAAGCTCAGTTCAAGCAAGATGGTCTGAAATCAGTCTAAAGAATTCCACACGTTTCTGTGCCATTTTATTGCAAATCGTTCCGCTAAAGTATACTAGCGTCCAGATTGATTTTTTTACAATCAAGCTTTAGTAGGGTATATTGCAATTTGTGCTGAAGCTGATTAATTGAACCAGGACTCATAGAAATTGGTTAGTCATCTTCTAAAATGTATAGAAATAAAATACTGAATATTCAAGAGTCTACAACAAGTGGTTAATTGAGGAAGGGAAAATTAATGTTATTTACTGACTCAATGTTGTAGTGCTGAAGAAGAGAATTAATAGAACGCTCGAATGTCTATGTATCTCATATCGAGATCAAGTGTTAGTTCAGGTAGAGGCGCTTTGATATCTTGAACCTACACTTAGGTATTAGGTTGTTGCAAGAATAACGTCGTTTTTTTATCAGACATATATATGTCAAAAAATGACATTTTGCATCAACCTAATAGGATGAAAAAAAAAAACAAAGAGATCCATTGAAACGTCGCAGAAACAAACAAAGAAAAAGTATATATAAATCCGAGTCGGCATTTTTTATGTGCAAATAAAATATATTTAGTTGTTGTTATTCCAAAACATTTTACAAAGTCTCTTCGCACACACATGCCCTAGCATTATCTAGCCGTTTCTCCTAGCATTCTAGCCATTTCTCCTAGCATTATCTAACCATTTTTCACTTTCGATTTTACACCTCCATCATTCTCGGTGTGCACTTTGCTTCTCTTGTCGACCACCTGCTGTCCTTTTTTTTCTCTTTTTGTTGAAGCAAGCTCGCACACAACTGCCAATTTGATTACGTGCTTGAACGGCTGCTGCTGCTAATACGTTCGCTAACCAGCTATTTTTCGGCTGCTGCTGATTATTACACGCGCTTATAAGCATTCTGTTGCATATTTCTATACACAGTTTTAAAGCATTAATACATTATTCAGAAGAAAACATTTAAGTTGAGCGACCCATCGACCAATAACTACATCTATAATAAAATCTTCATGCAGGTGAATGAACAGTTCTGAAACTAACTTTAATTAACATCGAAAAGTAGAAAAAGATGCGAATTTAAGATGAAACATTAGAAGACAATGGTGATTATTGTTGTTTTTGTTGCTGTTTTTGTTGTAGTTTTTGTTGTTTTTGCTGTTTTATTGTTGTTGTTTTTGTTTTTTGTTTGTTGCTGTTTTTGTTGGTGTTTTTTGTTCTTGTTGTTGTTGTTGTTGTTTTTATTGTTGTTGTTTTTTGTTCTTTTCGTTGTTTTGTTTTTGTAGTTGTTGTTATTTTTGTTGTTTTTGTTGTTGTTTTTGTTGTTGTTTTTGTTATTGTTGTTATTTTCGTTGCTGTTGTTTTTGTTGTTGTTGTGGTTGTTATCGTTATCGTTGTTGTTGTTTTTGTTGTTTTTTGTTTTTGTTGTTGTTGCTGTTTTTTTGTTGTTGTTTTTGTAATTGTTGTTGTTTTTGTTGTAGTTCTTCTCCATATTTTTGTTGTTTTTGGTTTTGTAGTTGTTGTTTTTGTTTTTGTTGTTGTTTTTGTTATTTTTATTTTTGTAGCTCTTGGTATTGTTATTTTTGTTGTTGTTGTCGTTTTTGTTGTTTTTGTTGTTTTTTGTCGTTTCTGTTGTTGGTTTTGTTGTTGTTATTTCTGTTGTTTTTGTCGTTGCTGTTGTTGTTTTTGTTGTTGTTTTTTTTTGTTTTTTTGTAGTTGTTGTTGTTATTTTTTTGTTTTTTATGTTTTTGAAGTTGTTGTAGTTGTTTTTGTTTTTGTTGTTGTTTTATTATCGTTGGTGTTGTTGTTTTTGTTGCTTTTGTTTTTGGTAGTTGTTGTTTTCATTGGTTTTGTTTTTGTAGGTGTTGTTGTTTTTGTTGTTTTTTTTTGTTGTTGTTATTGTTGTTTTTGTTGTTGCAGTTTTTTTTTTTTTTGCTGTTGTTGTTTTTGTGGTTGTTTTTGTTGTTGTAATTTGTGTTGCTTTTGTTGTCGTTGTGGTTGTTATCGTTGTTGTTGTTCCTGTTTTTTTTGTTTTTGTTGCTGTTTTTGTTGTCTTTGTGTTTCTTTGTTGTTTTTGTTTTATTTTGTTGTTATTGTTGTTATTTATGTTGTTTTTGTTGTTTTTTGTTTTTGCTTTTGTTGTTTTTGTTGTTTTTGTTTTTGTTTTTCTTGTTGTTTTTGTTGTTTGTGTTGTTGTTGTTGTTGTTTTTGTTGTTTTTGTTGTTGTTATTGTTGCTATTGTTGTTGTTTTTCTTGTTTTTGTTGTTGTTGTTTTTTATGTTTTTGTTGTTTTTGTTGTTTCTGTTTTTGCTGTTGCTTTTGTTGCTGTTTTTGTTGTTGTTTTTGTTGTTACTGTTTTTGTTGTTTTTGTCGTTGTTGTTTTTGTTGTTGTTATTATTGTTTTTGTTGTTGTTTTTTTGTTGTTGTGTTTGTTGTTGCTGTTTTTGTTGTGTTTGTTGTTTCTTTTTTGTTTTTGTTGTTTTTTTATGTTTTTTGCTATTGTTTTAGTTGTTTTAGCTGTCTCTGTTTTTATTGTTGATGTTGTTGATGTTGTTGTTTTTGTTGTTGTTATTTTTGTTGTTTTTTTGTCTTTGTTTTTTGTCGTTGCTGATTTTATGTTGTTGCTTTTGTCGTCGTTGTTTTGTCGTCGTTTTTGTTGTTGTTGTTTTTGTTGTTGTTGTTGTTGTTTTTGCCGTTGTTGTTTTTGTCGTTGTTGTTGTTTTTATTATTGTTTTTGTTATTTTTGTTGTTGATGTTGTTGTTGAGCATCATTTATTGTGATTTTGTTGCTATCCGCTTCATAAGAATTCTTTCTAGAAGGATCTGGGGTACTTCTGAGAGAGCCCACGTAAAGGTTGTCAGCGTTCCAAAATGGAACAAACTCTGCATAGCAAAATTGTCAGCCCGCGTCGTTAGACACTGAGTCACTTCCCTCGAATCTGTTCCACATTAATGTTGCAGTTGCTATTAAATCTGAATTCTACAGAGATCTTACAAAAATCCTTGTTCACGAAAACCATATTTTTTGGACGTAGTGATTCCATATACCTACAAGACTGACGACTTTAACTCCTACACCAAAGCAGCAACTGGCTCTTGCATGCAATGTTAGGGAAACTTCAGAACAGAACAGAATCAGTTGTGAGTACATGCGTAGAAGAAACGTTGTTGTCTTTATTATAATTTTGTTTGTTATAGAAATTACACCAGAAAAAACGTAAAATCATTAATATAAAAATTTTAGCCAAAATAAATGCAGGGGCAATTTATCGTACATTTTTTAATGGGAAGTCGCTCGAGAGAAGGCATGAGGTCATTTAATGTAAGGAGCTAACAAGAAT
This sequence comes from Euprymna scolopes, assembly GCF_053919585.1. NCBI lineage: Eukaryota > Metazoa > Mollusca > Cephalopoda > Sepiida > Sepiolidae > Euprymna > Euprymna scolopes. The sequence continues at coordinate 22,028,972 of NC_136516.1, read as the reverse complement.
GAAAGCTAATTATCGCAAAGATCTTAGTTATGAAAAGACCAAGCAGGAAAATAGACGAAAACTGTATTACAATGGGTTTTTAAAACTGCGAATCAATAAACGAACGAAGCAAACTAGCTGGAACAAAGGAAGAAGGGAATTTGGTAAAATAAATGTTTTGGTGTTGTAAGCCATTTTAGTTTCAGAAGAGAATGGAAATGTTGTTCCAAACTAAATGACAGTATAAATCCAGAGAAGCTTTGAAATGTAAAAGTTTGCTGACAATGACAAAAAAAAAGTTTCGGGTAGGTGGTCAATCCGAAGAAGTTTTGAGACAAAGAGCAACGTTCCTTCCATTGTTAAGACAGGAAACTTACGTGCGGAAATTCTATAGAAGTTCAGTATATTTTATCAAGTGATTGAGGTTTCTGATTGGTTGATAGCAGAGCGTGGGTCCATCTGATTGGCCAGTTTATATTACCTACATTTATAAATAGAACCTTCAATTTCGTAGGAATCCCAAAAATATTGCTACACATACTATAATTGTATTCATGGAAAAAGTGAGTATAGCAACATTACGTGAGTGAGAGAAAACTTGCATAGAAGAAAGGATAAGTCACATCAAATTACAGATAGGTTTCTGAACATCATGAAGAAAACTCAAATGGGACAAAGGTTTACAAGTCCAAGTATGGCAATAGTGGTCCATACATGGTCTGATAGTAGACCTGCAGAGACAGAGAATAGGTTCAAAGTGGAAAAGTGTTTAGCGCGATAGAGAGAACGGTTCTAACAATTACTAACTGACGTCGGTCTTCAAAGAGAACTTATTGAACTATGTATGCTAAGTGCGTTATTGGTGAAAGAAAGATGAGCAGATGGTCTCATATTTTAACGTCATACGATCAGAACATATTATTATAATAGTACCGTTATGCAGCTAATGCATTTATTTTCACAGCTTTTCTATTTTGTTCACGCGTGCTCAGTAATCAGAACTGAGAAATGAGAAATCAACGATTCAGAAAAAAACAAAACAAAAATTTAATAGTACTGGAACAACCTACTCTTTAGAGCAACACTCGCGTGCAACATCAATTAGAATAAATACCTTGAGGATATTGTCAAAGCTGTTGCAATGAAGATGGTCTCCGTCTACCGTGATAGAATATTACTCACTCCTAGGAGTATTCTGTACTTCTACAAAGCAACTCTTGAATTGAAAGACATGTTTAATTTCAGAAGAGTCTCCGATGGGTAGTTATTCTATACAAGTCCTGGAGATGAAGAATTCTCAGTGGACATTTGTTTAATTTATCGACATCATGTAAATTGAAAATAAAAATGTCCGCTTGTCTTCTTCATAAAGTCATTCTTTAATCTGATTGGTCGATTTTTTTCTTCGAGAGTAACCTGCCCTTTTTTTTTTGTTTGGAGATGTGGGGGAGATTTTCCCTTTACTTAAAATATAATCAAACAAACAAAAAATTATTAAACAAGATTTGGGTTTTTTCCTTCAAGGAGTAGGGGAGGTTGGAATTTTCGTTTGTTTAATTTGTCCAATGTAAACAGGTTCTGGGATTTATAATTTTGCAGCTAACCAGCAAAAGATCCATCTTCTGTTGACATAAAAATATATGTTTTGAATTGCTGAAAAGATTTAATTTATGGAGCAATTCTGGTTTCTGATTGGTTTATAGCAGAACGTGAATTAATTTGATTCGTCAGTTCCTATCAGCAGTGTTTATAAATAGAATCCCCCATCTTTGGGAGAGCATACCCCCCTTATTCATGATGGGGTTGAGTCTCTTAATGGCTTCGGCTGAGGGGAGACTGGGTAGATTACTCTTCAAGGATCCATTCTTGACACTCAGCCCGACAAGTACGGGGCCGAGAACTGGCCCGATACTTGCCGGACTGAGGTTCACCACTTGAGTATAACCCAAGAGGTCAACCATCCCAGGCCTTGTGACCCGTCTTTCCGATGGAGCAAGTTTATTGTTTGTCGTCTGAGGCCCCCTACCGGGAAATGCCGACGGAGGTTCCTAGGTAATTTTTGTGTAGGCAAGAGTGTCCCTCCTTTAGGGGAGCTTGCCTATTTTCCACCTTCCGACCTTGTGTCACACTTTGATGCAGTGGACGCCAAACAAATATCTACCCCCATTTATTATGAAAAATATTGCAACAGCAACCATTCGCTCATGCATGGAATATTATGGTCAATCTATCACTAGTCTGTCCTCTTTAGATAGGGTCCAAGGACAAATCTCAGATCTAATATGTTCTCGTTCACAAATAAGCTTCATCCCTTGTCCTATCCCTGCAATCGTTCATTCCTGTACATGTTTTACAATTATTCGAATAGAATATGATGAACTCATCGCACTTGTACACAGTCGATGCCCATACACCCGAAACCCCTGATTAATAACAAAATTACATCTTTTCTGTGTACAGGTCCCTAAATGTGACAAAGGTTTCTACTCTAATAGTTTATTCCCTCGGAATAATATACTTTGGAATTGCCTCCAAAGGAACCTCAATAGTATAGAGGTGGGATTTTGCTGCTTTTCGGGTTAGGTCAGGGGATGTACATCAAAGGGGTACAAATGCGTCGAGTTTATCAGAGCACATTCTATTAAAGTATCCGAAAAATACACACAGGGATGCGGCATTATGGCGATGGGACAGGGGGTTTAGCTTGGCCGATAGCGTAATGTTGTGTAGTGGGGGACTCATTATGGAGATGACAGGGGGTTCATATTGAGGCACATATATAAATGGACTCATGTAATATAGATATAACGATAGTGATGAGAGGGAGAAGACAGTTATACAGTTCTGCAATTCTGGGATGCTTGGAACTTCATATATATATATATATATATATATATATATATACTGTCTGGCGATGTATCACAGAGGAGAGTATGAATATTCTTGTGAGGGTTACACAATATTCATTACAAATGATTAACACATTACCTTTTGGGTGTTGAAAGATGACCATGTGACAACAGTTACAAAAACCCGATGATGATACGTTATTCATTGGACCGGTCGAATGATGATGACGTCAGGAATTCAAATTTGGGATCTACATAGTTTAATGTTCTTTCCTTTCGCTTCCAAAGGACTCTGATTCCAACTCAACCCAACTCAACTGCTCTCAACTCTTCAACTCCCGACTCTGCAACCCTCTCATCTGACTTACTCTAGCTCCTATATTGAGACACACCCCTTTGCTATGACGTCAGAAGTGTGTTTTCCAAACGTGACCAATTCACGTGGCTATGCACACGCTTTTGACAACAAAAGAACTCAAACATATTACTCTAACCTATTTTTAATAATATATTTTTAATTTCTATTGTTCATTCTTTTTGGCTGACCTTTTTATCATTCCGATTCGAAACAGAATGAACAATCAATTCTTTTAAGGATATAAACAATATCGAACTATTTCTAATAGAAATTATCAATAAACTACATTCTAACATTCCAGTTCTTAACTTTGCTTACAAGGTTCGAGTCTCGGCTTATCCTAATCTCATTTTCACTTATCTCATGTTCTTCTTATTTACATGGAAAGGGACAGCCCTTTTCCTGTAACAGTAGGACCTATAAGATTTAAGACTCTTTTTGAACTTTGTCAGTGAAAAACAAGTGGCAGATGCTTTTCTAGTCCATATTTAGAAAACAGTATTCTATTCATGGGCAAATTGTGGCTTTGTAAATATAGAAAATGATATCCGATGTGAGTACTTTGTTCGCACGGTAGATAGAGTCCAGCATTCTTTGCAGCAGCCTTTTCAACATCCTCAATGTATATGTTCCCATTTATGTTGCATGTAAACCAAAGATTTTAACATGCGTACTCTCTGATGTGGTGTTATTTGGCAACGCAATCGGTGGTTGAGAACATGTGTTGTAGTTATTAAAGGAAAGGAACTCAGTCTTATTAGAATTTATTATTACAATCCACTTATGGCTTCATTCCCCGGCCGAGTGATTCCGTTTTTTACCTGCTAACTGTATTGCTTTTGCATATAGTTTTGGTCTTTTCAAGAATGAAGTCAATAAGCATCTCTTATATTTCAGTTAATTATATTTCGTTCTTTTTAGCGTTTGCATCAAATAACTTCAAGCCTTTTCTTGAACGAGTTGCATAAAAAAAATAAACAACACGATTCTTACAATTTCTAACCGTTATATATTTCTCTGCTTAACAGCCGAATACGTAATCATCACTCTGAAAAAATTTTTAACGCCCTACAGGCTTGTTTAATTCTTCTCTCGCTAACTGCTTCTCTTGTATCTATAGCCTAGGTCTATTAAAAACTAAAGTTAATAGAAATTTCATACTTTTGCGTTATATTAATTCCCTTATTTTATTTCTTATTTCAAATGACAAGAAGCCTTGCCTTGAACGATTTGTATGAATAACGAACCACACAACTCTTACAATTCTCACAACAATTCTTATACCAAATAAATGGAATCATTCTTCTGTTCTTGTGGAACTCAATTCGGTTTGATAGTTTTTCTCCTTATTCAGTCTTGGAATTTTCAAGACTACACACAATACACATTCCTGTCTTTAGATTAAGCATAGTTCTTTGCGTCTTCTTACATCAAGTAGTTTGTTTTTTTTTTACTTAGAATCACAATTTATTACTATTTATAATACAGCACTATCACGTTGACACACCGGTTCTCGCCAGATCACCGAAGTTAAGAAACGTTGAGCCTGGCCAGTACTAGATGGGTGACCATTTGGGAAGGCGAGGCGCTGAATGTACCGCGAGGTAAAATACCAGGTTGAGGAACTGGCGCGTTTTATCTTTCTTTCGAGGGTAAATTGGACTCTCTTAAGCCGTGGTAGACACCCCATTTAGTGATGGTCTCACGATAAAAAGTACCCTTTGATATCCCTAGCGAAGCATCAAGTATTCAGCTACTGACCACATTTTAATTACACTACAAATTCGTGTAGTGAGTTCAATCTCGGTTGCGGTCGCGCTGGATGGATGGATCACTATTTATAAAGGTCACTCGGTGATAACTGTAATGAATGAAAGGTGGTAAGTAAACAATCTTCAAGTGTTTCTTTCACTCTCTCTTCCTCTTTCCTTCTTTCTGACTCTTTTGATGAAGAAAGAGAGGAAATTTGAATTATAATTGTATTGCCTTAGATAGCCGAAGCTTGGATCTTGTGTTAGACAAACGCATAGATCTATAATAACTGATTGAAATATTCTCCTCCCGTGTTAAACAAAAGAATGCTATTTTATATAAAAACGCCTTAGTTTGCTGTCTTATAAACTATTATCAAGCGATCCCTGCAATTTAATGATGGAAACACTTCCTGTGACAACACAACGAAAACTCGACGACTAAGAAGAGACTCATGGCAACCGATTATACCTGACACCACATCGACCCGTTGATGTTTCTATCGTCCATGTTTCTATCGTTTGATATCGTTCTTTCCCTCGGGGAGCTGGTTGTCGTTCCAAGGACGTTTCTCATCCCAGTAACACTCCCCGGGTAAACGATTGTGTCGTAGTAGTGAAGTAAATCGTTAATGGTGTAAATTATAATTTGATTATTTATGGGGACGGCTCAACAAGAATTTGTTTACATTGGATTTGAAGGCTACCATGTTGGATTCAATTGGGTAGCAAGCCAGCGGAGCAATGTTCCACAGGCGAACAGTTCTGGGAAAGGAGCTTTGTTCACGGAATCTGCGTTTCGATTTAAGCACAGATAGAGAGTGGGAAATCGTATATAGTTGTTGTAATTAGTCGAGTGCTTTTGTGAAAGTTTGTCAAGCGGGAATTATACAGTGGAGTTCAGTCGATCACAGTCCATGAAAATAATGATAAAGCAAATCAGGTTCGCAACGTCTCTTCTGTGGAAAATAAGTTGCAAGAGAGAGAAAATGGCATCGTCTTCTAAGTTTCGAAGCCGGTTTTGAACTCTACCAAGGCTGGATCGGACGCGCCGAGAAGCACCTGACCAGATGTGGCCACAGTGCTCTATTTTAGGCTGTACGTAGCTCTCCTACGAATACAGGATTGCATTGGCAGTGAGATACCTACTGGAGCGGTAGAGTGATGCAACGATTTTTCCTGCGATCTTGAAAACAGATTTGATGTATGCGTTCTATTTAAGATCAGGTATGAAGGCCAGTGCCAGAAGTTTGCCAAGATATAGAGCTTTCCCAAGACGAGAGGCATTCATTCGAACTGGGGCGTTTTGAATGATTTTCATTTAAAATATATCACACAAAACTTATAACAATTCTTGTTAAACTATCAGATAATTCTAACCGTTTTATTTCCTTCTGTTAACACTTCGTAAACTGGTGGAGTCGTTTGGTATTAAGTATCATTCGCTCAATCACCAAGGACGTTTTATCTGAAAGTACATCTTTTAAACTCCTCGGCCTAACGTTCACAGGAAACATGAGTTGGAAAAATTACATTGAGAGCATTGCCAGAACTGCTGCGAAAAGTTAGGTTCTTTCTACCACGCTAGAAAGCTACTAACGCCCGAAAGTATCCTTTACCTCTATAAGGCCACCATTCGTCAATGTATGGAGTATTGTTGTCATATTTGGTCTGATGCATCTGCTACTAGTCTCTCACTCCTAGACAAGGTTCAGAAGAAAGTCGCCAACCTGATGGTTCCTGCGTCTGTCCCATCGACGAAATGTAGCATCCCTCTGTTTGTTCTACAAGTACTTTAACGGTGAATGCTCCGAAGCACTTGTACACCCTTGACGACAATACCCCCGACAAAACCGACAAGCAGCAAAATCGCACTCCTTCACAGTTGAGATCCCTAGATGTAAGAGAGCCTTCTACTCCAGTAGTGTATTCCCCAGAACCGCTAGACTTTGGAATTCCCTTCCGGGTCCCTGCTTCCCCAACTGTACTGACATGCAGAAGTTCAAGTGCAACGTGAACCGACATTTTGCTGCCCAACTCCCCACAGGGCACCCCTGCAGCTTATGTCCCTGATAGTAGCCCCCTACAAGTGGCAATGTGCCTTGTTTAGGGTAAAAATGTAATTAAAAAAATACAAAGAAATTATTGAGAAAAATACCTGTAGTCATTAGAGGTTTATGGATGTTTCAAAGTATTAAAGGTTTCAGAGTACGGCATAATCACGTTGACACACCGGTTCCCGCTGGATCACCGAAGTTAAGCAGCGTTAAATCTAGTCAGTATTAAATGGGTGACCATTTGGGACTTCAGGGTGCTGTACGTGCTCTCTGCTTATCTCGGTATTGTTTCCAGTTGTCTTGGACTTCTCCTTTCCACTGAACTCAAACAATGTCGATTCAGGAGCGGTGTGGTTGGAAATTGCGTAATGCTTGCCACACAATTACATACGCAGTTTCCCTTACAGGGGGTATCCTTTGTTTTTTTTTTAGACTGAACGGAAGCATCGAATGGCTTCAGATAATTAACTTTAATTAAATTACAGCCCAAAGTATTCTCCTGTCTGCCTTAGAAATCCCACCAGGCTTCTATGCCTCTACTTCTATATTGTTTTGCTTCAAGTCTAAACATTTTGGCAAAAAATAGCTCATCAAATTTGATTAACATGTAAGTCGGTTTATACACAAAACTATGAAATTCTATATAAATCTCACGTGTATGTATGTATGTATGTATGTGTGTATGTGTATGCATGTATGTATGTATGTATGTATGTATGTATGTATGTATGTATGTATGTATGTGTGTGTATGTATGTATGTGTGTGTATGCATGTATGTATGTATGTATGTATGTAGGTGTGTGTGTATGTATGTATGTATGTATGTATGTATGTATGTATGTGTGTATGCATGTATGTTTGTTTGTAAGTCTGCATAAAACTTTCGATAGAGGCGGCGGATTTTCACGAGATTGGTATCATTTTAAAGCCCGACCGTTTGGACGACAAATATCGAAAGATTGGCCCAAAGCATTACTCCCTTCACTCTCAACTAGGCACTTTTCTACAGGGATGGGTCGTTTTGTCGCCAATATTTTCGAAAGTCATCCCCTCTTTTCGATAGTCCGCCTTAAATCAAACCTACCGGTTTGGTGATAGCCGTAACAGCAAAGACATCAGGGTTTTTTTCACGTTCTATTCCTCCTTCGCGGTACGGGTTCGAGCCTGCCTGCCTGCCTACTACCACTTTTTTTTTTTTTTGCTCAACACACACTTCGAAAAACACGGGCAACGCCGGGAACCCACGCTAGTTTTATATGAATGCGTTTCTTCAATATGTGTCGTTTCTTAAGATGATAAAAGAAAAAAAAATACAAATATACAAAAACAGTATAGATTTTAATCACAAAAGCATTTGAAAAATCCATGTGTAAAGTTTGACAATTTCTACTTCACAGATTACGCAGTTATTTGGCTCAAAAGACTCGCTAGAAAAAATTGAACAAGCAGTATATAAAGGGTTAATAGTCTCTCATGGAATTATCACTCAAAAATAAAACACTGAGCAATTACATTATTTTGTCCTCACTCTTATAGCCAAATCTAATTACCACACTTCCGATTTCGTTTGCAGTATCTACAGACACTTTCATATTTTAATGGACCAATAACATTCCGAATAGAACTTATTAAATCGTCAAAGATGGCAGCGATATCTCATTATATCCAGCGTAAGTGCCAATGTCAGGTGGCAGCTTAGTCTTTATGTTTCCGTCAACTTAGAAAGGATTCGTGTTTTTTTTTAGAAATATATATCGAATTATTCCTAACACATCATTTCTTTCATTTAATTTCAATACACCTGGTTGATGTTCTAAAGAACAGCTTTGATATAGAGGATATTTTTAAAAACAGTGTAGACATAATAGTAAAACGGATTATTAGAATCAATACATTTCTGATGGCGAATTGCGGAACTTGCAAGTAATGCGGCCTTATTTTTAATATCTATTCAAAAAGATTTCCCCATGTATTTTATATATATATATATATATATATATATTTATATATATTTATATATATATATATTTATATATATATATATATATATATATATATATATATATATATATATATAGTCTTGGAAGTTTTTAACCTTTAAAACTATACAAAAAAAATTTTTTATCATTCGTTAGAAAACCATCTCGTCAGTAAGTCATTTAATCACCTGCAATCACTGCATCAACTCGCTCTCGAATTTAATATAATACCAATAATTTATTTTTCAACGGATCATCAGTTGTTTACCATGAAACACTGTTTCGGGGATTTAAAAACAAAACAGTATATTACATCATGGCTCCCCAGCAGTGTTGATCAAACACCACCACCCTTAATCTTAGAAAGAAGACATGTTTCAAACATTTGATCCAGTTTTCTATTCTTAATTGCAATTACTAACCTTTTCGTACTATAAAAATGAATTTCTTACCTGTGCGATTCATCAATTCCCACATTTAAAATGGACACATTTTTTTATTTTTTAATTTATCAGTCTTGTATTTATAAGATTAGGATGAATCCATTTAACTACTTATCACCCACACTATGATTAGTATTTAGTACATTTACATTCTTATTTAAAATTATATATCTAAAGGTTAAAAATATTTTTACATATACACATTTTTTTTATAAATTTATTATATGTAATTATAAATACATTTTGTACATTGCTAATATAGTTTTGGATTTCCTTTAATAATATAGTCTGGTTTATCTTAAACGATTCAAAAGCATCAGGATAACGAATAAATGCTTTATTTAATTGTTTTAATATTTTATTTTTATCCCCACCTTGTTTTATCATCCTTATTACTAAACTAGAAACTGGTGGTATAAAGTCTGTTAGTTTTAAAGTAACGCGAGCTATTCTCAAAAACTCTGACATAATGGTTCCATAAAACATAAAAACAGGGCAGGTGCTATCTTTATGGGGCATACGTACTATTTTGGGGGCATACGTACTATATACATAATATATATATATATATATATGTATATGTATATACTCTGCACTGATGATTCCCCAAAAGGATAAAACACTACTGTAGCTATTTAATAAGTATTATAGTTAATATATATATATATATGTATATAGTCTTGGAAGTTTTTAACCTTTAAAACTATACAAAAAATATTATTTTTATCATCGTTAGAAAATCATTTAGTCAGTAAGTCATTCAATCACCTACAATCACTGCATCAAGTTGCTCTCTCAAATTCAGTATAGTACCAGTAATAATTTATTTTAAAGGGATCATGAAACACTGTTTCGAGGATTTCAAATCAAAACAGTATATTACATCATGGCTCCATAATAGTGTTGATCAAACACTACCTCCCTTAATCTTAGTAAAAAAAAATCATGTTACAAATATTAGTTTCCTATTTTAATAACTTTATCTTACGTATTCATGTTAAAAAAAGAATTTCTTACATATGAGATTCATCTGTTTCCAAATTCAAAATGGATATACATTAATATGTGTTTTTATACATATATATGTGTGTGTGTGTGTGAGAGAGAGAAAGAGTGTGTGTGCCTGTGTGTGTGTGTTTGTGTGTGTGTGTGTGTGTGTGTCCGGGAGAAAGAAGATGTACCCGGCGTTGCCTGGTATTAGATTTAACATTAAATACCTTTAAAATGAAATAACAAAAAGAAAGTGTGCCATGAGACATGTGTATGCGACTATTAATATTTTTATAGATAACTTAATCGCATTTTTATAGATAACTTAATTGCATTTTTATAGATGACTTAATTGAATTTTTATAGATAACTTAATCGCATTTTATAGATAACTTAATTGTATTTTTATAGATAACTTAATTGTATTTTTATAGATAACTTAATTGTATTTTTATAGATAACTTAATTGCATTTTTATAGATAACTTAATCGAATTTTTATAGATAATATAATTGTATTTGTATAGATAACTTAATCGTATTTTTATAAATAACTTAATTGCATATTTATAGATAACTTAACTGCATTTTTATAGATAACTTAATTGCATATTTATAGATAACTTAATCGTATTTTTATAGATAACTTAATTGTATTTTTATAGATAACTTAATCGTAGTTTTATAGATAAGTTAATTGCATTTTTACAGATAACTTAATTGCATTTTTATAGATGACTTAATTGCATTGTATAGATAACTTAATTGTATTTTTATAGATAACTTAATTGCATTTTTATAGATAACTTAATTGTATTTTTATAGATAAACATAATTGCATTTTTAGATAGACTTAATTGTATTTTTATAGATAACTTAATTGCATTTTTAAAGATAACTTAATTGAATTTTTATAGATAACTTAATTGTATTTTTATAGATAACTTAATTGCATTTTTATAGATAACTAAATCGCATTTTCATTGATAACTTAATCGCATTTTTATACATAACTTAATTGCATTTTTATAGATAACTTAATTGCATTTTTATAGATAACTTAATTGTATTTTTATAGATAACTTAATTGCATTTTTATCGATAACTTAATCGCATTTTTATCGATAACTTAATTGCATTCTTATAGATAACTTAATTGCATTTTTATCGATAACTTAATCGAATTTTTATAGATAACTTAATTGTATTTATATACATAACTTAATTGCATTTTTATAGATAACTTAATTGTATTTTTATAGATAACTTAACTGCATTTTTTTAGATAACTTAATTGTATTTTTATAGATAAACTTAATTGTATTTTCATAGATAATTTAATCGCATTTTTATAAATAACTTAATCGTATTTTTATAGATAACTTAATTGCATTTTTATAGATAACTTAATCGCATATTTATTGATAACTTAATTGCACTTTTATAGATGACTTAATTGTATTTTTATAGATAAGTTAATTGCATTTTTATAGATTACTTAATTGCATTTTTATAGATAACTTAACTGCATTTTTATAGATAACTTAATTGCATTTTTATAGATAACTTAATTGCATTTTTACAGATAACTTAATCGCATTTTTATAGATAACTTAATTGCATTTTAATAGATAACTTAATTGCATTTTTATAGATAACTAAATTGTATTTTTATAGATAATTTAATTGTATTTTTATAGATAACTTAATTGCATTTTTATAGATAACTAAATAGCATTTTTATAGAGTACTTAATTGTATTTTTATAGATAACTTAATCGCATTTTTATAGATAACTTAACTGCATTTTTATAGATAACTTAATTGTATTTTTATAGATAACTTAATTGCATTTTTATAGATGATTAATTGTATTTTTATAGATAACTATATTGTATTTTTATAGATAACATAATTGTATTTTTATAGATAACTTAATCGAATTTTTATATATAACTTAATCGCATTTTATAGATAACTTCATTGTATTTTTATAGATTACTTAATTGTATTTTTATAGATAACTTAATTGCATTTTTATAGATAACGTAATCGTATTTTTATAGATAACCTAATTGCATTTTTATAGATAAATTAATTGTATTTTTATGGATGTATTAATTGCAATTTTACAGTTAACTTAATTGTATTTTTATAGATAACTTAATTGCATTTGTATAGATAACTTAATTGCATTTATTTAGATAACTTAATTGAATTTTTATAGATAACTTAATTGCATTTTTATAAATAACTAAATCGCATTTTTATAGATAACTTAATTGCATATTTATTGATAAATTAATTGCACTTTTATAGATGACTTAATCGTATTTTTATAGATAAGTTAATTGCATTTTATAGATAACTTAATCGCATTTTTATAGATAACTTAATCGCATTTTTATAGATAACTTAATTGTATTTTTCTAGATAACTTAATTGTATTTTAATAGATAACGTACTTGCATTTTTATAGATTACTAAATAGCATTTTTATAGAAAATTTAATTGTATTTTTATAGATAACTTAATCGCATTTTTATAGATAACCTAATAGTATTTTTATAGATAACTTAATTGCATTTTTATAGATTACTAAATAGCATTTTTATTGATAACTTAATTGTATTTTTATAGATAACTTAATCGTATTTTTATAGATAAGTAAATTGCATTTTATAGATAACTTAATGGTATTTTTATAGATAACTTAATTGTATTTTAAAAGATAACTTAATTGACTTTTTATAGATTACTAAATAGCATTTTTATAGATAACTTAATTGTATTTTTATAGATGACTTAATCGCATTTTTATAGATAACCTAACTGCATTTTTATAGATAACTTAATTGTATTTTTATAGATAACTTAATTGCTTTTCTATAGATAACTTAATTGTATTTTTATAGATAACTTAATTGTATTTTTATCGATAACTTAATCGTATTTTTATCGATAACTTAATTGCATTCTTATAGATAACTTAATTGCATTTTTATCGATAACCTAATCGAATTTTTATAGATAACTTAATTGTATTTTTATAGATAACTTAATTGCATTTTTATAGATAACTTAATTGTATTTTTATAGATAACTTAACTGCATTTTTTTAGATAACTTAATTGTATTTTTATAGATAAACTTAATTGTATTTTCATAGATAACTTAATCGCATTTTTATAAATAACTGAATCGTATTTTTATAGATAACTTAATTGCATTTTTATAGATAACTTAATCGCATATTTATTGATAACTTAATTGCACTTTTATAGATGACTTAATTGTATTTTTATAGATAAGTTAATTGCATTTTTATAGATGACTTAATTGCATTTTTATAGATAACTTAACTGCATTTTTATAGATAACCTAATTGCATTTTTATAGATAAATTAATTGTATTTTTATTGATAAATTAATTGCATTTTTATAGATAACTTAATCGCATTTTTATAGATAACTTAATCGCATTTTTATAGATAACCTAATTGCATTTTTATAGATAAATTAATTGTATTTTTATTGATAAATTAATTGCATTTTTATAGATAACTTAATCGCATTTTTATAGATAACTTAATCGCATTTTTATAGATAACCTAATTGCATTTTTATAGATAAATTAATTGTATTTTTATTGATAAATTAATTGCATTTTTATAGTTAACTTAATTGTATTTTTATAGATAACTTAATCGCATTTTTATAGATAACTTAACTGCATTTTTATAGATAACCTAATTGCATTTTTATAGATAAATTAATTGTATTTTTATTGATAAATTAATTGCATTTTTATAGATAACTTAATCGCATTTTTATAGATAACTTAATCGCATTTTTATAGATAACCTAATTGCATTTTTATAGATAAATTAATTGTATTTTTATTGATAAATTAATTGCATTTTTATAGATAACTTAATCGCATTTGTATAGATAACTTAACTGCATTTTTATAGATAACCTAATTGCATTTTTATAGATAAATTAATTGTATTTTTATTGATAAATTAATTGCATTTTTATAGATAAATTAATCGCATTTTTATAGATAACTTAATCGCATTTTTATAGATAACCTAATTGCATTTTTATAGATAAATTAATTGTATTTTTATTGATAAATTAATTGCATTTTTATAGTTAACTTAATTGTATTTTTATAGATAACTTAATTGCATTTGTATATATAACTTAATTGCATTTTTTTAGATAACTTAATTGCATTTTTATAGATAACTTAATTGCATTTTTATAGATAACTTAATCGCATTTTTATAGATAACTTAATTGCATATTTATTGATAACTTAATTGCACTTTTATAGATGACTTAATCGTATTTTTATAGATAAGTTAATTGCATTTTATAGATAACCTAATCGCATTTTTATAGATAACTTAATCGCATTTTTATAGATAACTTAATTGTATTTTTGTAGATAACTTGATTGTATTTTAATAGATAACTTAATTGCATTTTAATAGATTACTAAATAGCATTTTTATAAATAACTTAATTGTATTTTTATAGATAACTTAATCGCATTTTTATATATAACTTAATTGTAGTTTTATAGATAACTTAATCGTATTTTTATCGATAACTTAATTGCATTCTTATAGATAACTTAATTGCATTTTTATAGATAACTTAATCGAATTTTTTAGATAACTTAATTGTATTTTTATAGATAACTTAATTGCATTTTTATAGATAACTTAATTGTATTTTTATAGATAACTTAATTGTATTTTTATCGATAACTTAATCGTATTTTTATCGATAACTTAATTGCATTCTTATAGATAACTTAATTGAATTTTTATCGATAACTTAATCGAATTTTTATAGATAACTTAATTGTATTTTTATAGATAACTTAATTGCATTTTTATAGATAACTTAATTGTATTTTTATAGATAACTTAACCGCATTTTTTTAGATAACTTAATTGTATTTTTATAGATAAACTTAATTGTATTTTCATAGATAACTTAATCGCATTTTTTATAAATAACTGAATCGTATTTTTATAGATAACTTAATTGCATTTTTATAGATAACTTAATCGCATATTTATTGATAACTTATTGCACTTTTATAGATGACTTAATTGTATTTTTATAGATGACTTAATTGCATTTTTATAGATAACTTAATCGCATATTTATTGATAACTTAATTGCACTTTTATAGATGACTTAATTGCATTTTTATAGATGACTTAATTGCATTTTTATAGATAACTTAATCGCATTTTTATAGATAACTTAATCGCATTTTTATAGATAACCTAATTGCATTTTTATAGATAAATTAATTGTATTTTTATTGATAAATTAATTGCATTTTTATAGTTAACTTAATTGTATTTTTATTGATAAATTAATTGCATTTTTATAGTTAACTTAATTGTATTTTTATTGATAAATTAATTGCATTTTTATAGATGACTTAATTGCATTTTATAGATAACTTAATCGCATTTTTATAGATAACTTAATCGCATTTTTATAGATAACCTAATTGCATTTTTATAGATAAATTAATTGTATTTTTATTGATAACCTAATTGTATTTTTATAGATAAATTAATTGTATTTTTATTGATAAATTAATTGCATTTTTATAGTTAACTTAATTGTATTTTTATAGATAACTTAATTGCATTTGTATAGATAACTTAATTGCATTTTTTAGATAACTTAATTGCATTTTTATAGATAACTTAATTGCATATTTATAGATAACTTAATCGCATTTTTATAGATAACTTAATTGCATATTTATTGATAACTTAATTGCACTTTTATAGATGACTTAATTGTATTTTTATAGATAAGTTAATTGCATTTTTATAGATGACTTAATTGCATTTTTATAGATAACTTAATCGCATTTTTATAGATTACTTAATCGCATTTTTATAGATAACCTAATTGCATTTTTATAGATAAATTAATTGTATTTTTATTGATAAATTAATTGCATTTTTATAGTTAACTTAATTGTATTTTTATAGATAACTTAATTGCATTTGTATAGATAACTTAATTGCATTTTTTTAGATAACTTAATTGCATTTTTATAGATAACTTAATTGCATTTTTATAGATAACTTAATCGCATTTTTATAGATAACTTAATTGCATATTTATTGATAACTTAATTGCACTTTTATAGATGACTTAATCGTATTTTTATAGATAAGTTAATTGCATTTTATAGATAACCTAATCGCATTTTTATAGATAACTTAATCGCATTTTTATAGATAACTTAATCGTATTTTTGTAGATAACTTAATTGTATTTTAATAGATAACTTAATTGCATTTTAATAGATTACTAAATAGCATTTTTATAAATGACTTAATTGTATTTTTATAGATTACTTTATCGCATTTTTATAGATAACTTAATTGTATTTTTATAGATAACTTAATTGCATTTTTATAGATTACTAAATAGCATTTTTATAGATAACTTAATTGTATTTTTATAGATAACTTAATCGTATTTTTATAGATAAGTTAATTGTCTTTTATAGATTACTAAATCGCATTTTTATAGATAACTTAATCGCATTTTTATAGATAACTTAATTGTATTTTTATAGATAACTTAATCGTATTTTAAAAGATAACTTAATTGCATTTTTATAGATTACTAAATAGTATTTTTATAGATTACTTAATTGTATTTTTATAGATAACTTAATCGACTTTTTATAGATAACTTAATTGCATTTTCATAGATACCTTAATTGTATTTGTATAGATAACTTAATTGCATTTTTATAGATAACTTAACTGCATTTTAATAGATAACTTAATTGTATTTTTATAGATAACTTAATTGCATTTTTATAGATAACTTAATTGTATTTTATAGATAACTTAATTGTATTTTTATAGATAACTTAATTGCATTTTTATAGATAACTTAATCGCATTTTATAGATAACTTAATTGCATTTTAATAGATAACTAAATCGCATTGTTATCGATAACTTAATCGCATTTTTATAGATAACGTAATCGCATTCTTATAGATAACTTAATTGTATTTTTATAGATAACTTAATCGCATTTTTATAGATAACTTAATTGTATTTTTATAGATAACTTAATTGCATTTTTATAGATAACTTTATTGTATTTTTATAGATAACTTTATCGCATTTTTATAGATAACTTAATTGCATTTTTATAGATAACTTAATTGTATTTTTATAGATAACTTAATTGCATTTTTATAGATAACTTAACTGCATTTTTATAGATAACTTACTTGTATTTTTACAGATAACTTAATTGCATTTTTATAGATAACTTAATCGCATTTTATAGATAACTTAATTTCATTTTTATGGATAACTTAATTGTATTTTTATCAATAACTTATCGCATTTTTATACATAACTTCATTGCATTCTTATAGATAACTTAATTGCATTTTTATAGATAACTTAATTGTATTTTTATAGATAACTTAATTGTATTTTTATAGATAACTTAATTGCATTTTTATAGATAACATTATTGCATTTGTATAGATAACTTAATTGCATTTTTATAGATAACTAAACTGCATTTTTTAGATAACTTAATTGTATTTTTATAGATAAACTTAATTGTATTTTTAAAGATAACTTAATCGCATATTTATAAATAACTTAATCGTATTTTTATAGATAACCTAATTGCATTTTTATAGATAACTTAATTGTATTTTTATAGATAAATTAATTGCATTTTTATAGATAACTTAATTGTATTTTTATTGATAAATTAATCGCATTTTTATAGATTAATTTATCAAATTTTAAAAGATAACTTAATCGCATTTTTATAGATAACTAAATTGTATTTTTATAGATAACTTAATTGTATTTTAATAGAAAACTTAATTGCATTTTTATAGATAACCAAATAGCATTTTTATAGATGACTTAATTGTATTTTTATAGATAACTTAATCGCATTTTTATAGATAACTTAATTGTATTTTTATAGATAACTTAATTGAATTTTGTAGATAACTTAATTGCATTTTTATAGATGACTTAATTGTATTTTTATAGATAACTTAATTGTATTTTTATAGATAACATAATTGTATTTTTATAGATAACTTAATCGAATTTTTATAGATAACTTAATCGCATTTTATAGATAACTTCATTGTATTTTTATAGATTACTTAATTGTATTTTTATAGATAACTTAATAGCATATTTATAGATAACTTAATCGTATTTTTATAGATAACCTAATTGCATTTTTATAGATAAATTAATTGTATTTTTATGGATAAATTAATTGCATTTTTATAGTTAACTTAATTGTATTTTTATAGATAACTTAATTGCATTTGTATAGATAACTTAATTGCATTTTTTTAGATAACTTAATTGCATTTTTATAGATAACTTAATTGCATTTTTATAGATAACTTAATCGCATTTTTATATATAACTTAATTGCATATTTATTGATAACTTAATCGCATATTTATTGATAACTTAATTGCATTTTTATAGATGACTTAATTGTATTTTATAGATAACCTAATCGCATTTTTATAGATAACTTAATCGCATTTTTATAGATAACTTAATTGTATTTTTGTAGATAACTTAATTGTATTTTAATAGATAACTTAATTGCATTTTAATAGATTACTAAATAGAATTTTTATAAATAACTTAATTGTATTTTTATAGATAACTTAATCGCATTTTTATAGATAACTTAATTGTATTTTTATTGATAACTTAATTGCATTTTTATAGATTACTAAATAGCATTTTTATAGATAACTTAATTGTATTTTTATAGATAACGTAATCGTATTTTTATAGATAAGTTAATTGTCTTTTATAGATTACTTAATCGCATTTTTATAGATAACTTAATCGCATTTTTATAGATAACTTAATTGTATTTTTGTAGATAACTTAATCGTATTTTAAAAGATAACTTAATTGCATTTTTATAGATTACTAAATAGTATTTTTATAGATTACTTAATTGTATTTTTATAGATAACTTAATCGACTTTTTATAGATAACTTAATTGCATTTTCATAGATACCTTAATTGTATTTGTATAGATAACTTAATTGCATTTTTATAGATAACTTAACTGCATTTTAATAGATAACTTAATTGTATTTTTATAGATAACTTAATTGCATTTTTATAGATAACTTAATTGTATTTTATAGATAACTTAATTGTATTTTTATAGATAACGTAATTGCATTTTTATAGATAACTTAATCGCATTTTATAGATAACTTAATTGCATTTTTATAGATAACTTAATCGCATTTTTATAGATAACTTAATTGTATTTTTATAGATAACTTAATTGCATTTTTATAGATAACTTTATTGTATTTTTATAGATAACTTTATCGCATTTTTATAGATAACTTAATTGCGTTTTTATAGATAACTTAATTGTATTTTTATAGATAACTTAATTGCATTTTTATAGATAACTTAACTGCATTTTTATAGATAACTTACTTGTATTTTTATAGATAACCTGATTGCATTTTTATAGATAACTTAATCGCATTTTATAGATAACTTAATTTCATTTTTATGGATAACTTAATTGTATTTTTATCAATAACTTATCGCATTTTTATACATAACTTAATTGCATTCTTATAGATAACTTAATTGCATTTTTATAGATAACTTAATCGAATTTTTATAGATAACTTAATTGTATTTTTATAGATAACTTAATTGCATTTTTATAGATAACTTAATTGCATTCTTATAGATAACTTTATTGCATTTGTATAGATAACTTAATTGCATTTTTATAGATAACTAAACTGCATTTTTTAGATAACTAAATTGTATTTTTATAGATAAACTTAATTGTATTTTTAAAGATAACTTAATCGCATATTTATAAATAACTTAATCGTATTTTTATAGATAACCTAATTGCATTTTTATAGATAACTTAATTGTATTTTTATAGATAAATTAATTGCATTTTTATAGATAACTTAATTGTATTTTTATAGATAACTTAATCGCATTTTTATAGATTAATTTATCAAATTTTTAAAGATAACTTAATCGCATTTTTATAGATAACTAAATTGTATTTTTATAGATAACTTAATTGTATTTTAATAGATAACTTAATTGCATTTTTATAGATAACCAAATAGCATTTTTATAGATGACTTAATTGTATTTTTATAGATAACTTAATCGCATTTTTATAGATAACTTAATTGTATTTTTATAGATAACTTAATTGAATTTTTATAGATGACGTAATTGTATTTTTATAGATAACTTAATTGTATTTTTATAGATAACATAATTGTATTTTTATAGATGACTTAATCGAATTTTTATAGATAACTTAATCGCATTTTATAGATAACTTCATTGTATTTTTATAGATTACTTAATTGTATTTTTATAGATAACTTAATAGCATATTTATAGATAACTTAATCGTATTTTTATAGATAACCTAATTGCATTTTTATAAATAAATTAATTGTATTTTTATGGATAAATTAATTGCATTTTTATAGTTAACTTAATTGTATTTTTATAGATAACTTAATTGCATTTGTATAAATAACTTAATTGCATTTTTTTAGATAACTTAATTGCATTTTTATAGATAACTTAATTGCATTTTTATAGATAACTTAATCGCATTTTTATAGATAACTTAATTGCATATCTATTGATAACTTAATTGCACTTTTATAGATGACTTAATCGTATTTTTATAGATAAGTTAATTGCATTTTATAGATAACTTAATCGCATTTTTATAGATAACTTAATCGCATTTTTATAGATAACTTAATTGTATTTTTATAGATAACTTAATTGTATTTTAATAGATAACTTAATTGTATTTTAATAGATTACTAAATAGCATTTTTATAGATAACTTAATTGTATTTTTATGGATAACTTAATCGCATTTTTATAGATTACTAAATAGCATTTTTATAGATAACTTAATTGTATTTTTGTAGATAACTTAATCGTATTTTTATAGATAACTTAATCGCATATTTATAAATTATTTAATCGTATTTTTATAGATAACCTAATTGCATTTTTATAGATGACTTAATTGTATTTTTATAGATAACTTACTTGCATTTTTATAGATAACTTAATTGTATTTTAATAGATAACTTAATTGCATTTTTATGGATAACTAAATCGCATTTTTATCGATAACTTAATTTCATTTTTATACATAACTTAATTGCATTCTTATAGATAACTTAATTGCATTTTTATAGATAACTTAATCGCATTTTTATAGATAACCTTATTGTATTTTTATAGATAACTTAATTGCATTTTTATAGATAACTTAATTGTATTTTTATAGATAACTTAATTGCATGTTTATAGATAACTTAATTGCATTTTTATAGATAACTAAACTGCATTTTTTAGATAACTTAATTGTATTTTTATAGATAAACTTAATTGTATTTTTAAAGATAACTTAATCGCATATTTATAAATAACTTAATCGTATTTTTATAGATAACTTAATTGCATTTTTATAGATAACTTAATTGTATTTTTTAGATAACTTAATTGCATTTTAATAGATAACTTAATTGTATTTTTATAGATAACTTAATCGCATTTTTATACATTAATTTATCAAATTTTTATAGATAACTTAATCGCATTTTTATAGATAATTTCATTGTATGTTTATAGATTACTTAATTGTATTTTTATAGATAACTTAATAGCATATTTATAGATAACTTAATCGTATTTTTATAGTTAACCTAATTGCATTTTTATAGATAAATTAATTGTATTTTTATGGATAAATTAATTGCATTTTTATAGTTAACTTAATTGTATTTTTATGTGATAACTTAATTGCATTTGTATAGATAACTTAATTGCATTTTTTTAGATAACTTAATTGAATTTTTGTAGATAACTTAATTGCATTTTTATAGATAACTTAATCGCATTGTTATAGATAACTTAATTGCATATTTATTGATAACTTAATTGCACTTTTATAGATGACTTAATCGTATTTTTATAGAAAAGTTAATTGCATTTTATAGATGACTTAATCGCATTTTTATAGATAACTTAATCGTATTTTTATAGATAACTTAATTGTATTTTTATAGATAACTTAATTGTATTTTAATAGATAACTTAATTGCATTTTAATAGATTACTAAATAGCATTTTTATAAATAACTTCATTGTATTTTTATAGATAACTTAATCGCATTTTTATAGATAACTTAATTGTATTTTTATAGATAACTTAATTGCATTTTTATAGATTACTAAATAGCATTTTTATAGATAACTTAATTGTATTTTTATAGATAACTTAATTGCATTTTTATAGATTACTAAATAGCATTTTTATAGATAACTTAATTGTATTTTTATAGATAACTTAATCGTATTTTTATAGATAAGTTAATTGCATTTTATAGATTACTTAATCGCATTTTTATAGATAACTTAATTGTATTTTTATAGATAACTTAATCGCATTTTTATAGATAACTTAATTTTATTTTTATAGATAACTTAATTGTATTTTTATAGATAACTTAATCGCATTTTTATAGATAACTTAATCGCATTTTTATAGATAACTTAATTGTATTTTTATAGATAACTTAATCGTATTTTAAAAGATAACTTTATTGCATTTTTATAGATTACTAAATAGTATTTTTATAGATAACTTAATTGTATTTTTATAGATAACTTAATCGCATTTTTATAGATAACTTAATTGCATTTTCATAGATACCTTAATTGTATTTGTATAGATAACTTAATTGTATTTTTATAGATAACTTAACTGCATTTTAATAGATAACTTAATTGTATTTTTATAGATAACTTAATTGCATTTTTATAGATGACTTAATTGTATTTTTATAGATAACTTAATTGTATTTTTATAGATAACTTAATTGTATTTTTATAGATAACTTAATTGCATTTTTATAGATAACTTAATCGCATTTTATAGATAACTTAATTGCATTTTTATAGATAACTAAATCGCATTGTTATCGATAACTTAATCGCATTTTTATAGATAACTTAATTGCATTCTTATAGATAACTTAATTGTATTTTTATAGATAACTTAATTGCATTTTTATAGATAACTTAATCGCATTTTTATAGATAACTTAATTGCATATTTATTGATAACTTAATTGCACTTTTATAGATGACTTAATCGTATTTTTATAGATGACTTAATCGTATTTTTATAGATAACTTAATCGCATTTTTATAGATAACTTAATCGCATTTTTATAGATAACTTAATTGTATTTTTATAGATAACTTAATTGTATTTTAATAGATAACTTAATTGTATTTTAATAGATTACTAAATAGCATTTTTATAGATAACTTAATTGTATTTTTATAGATAACTTAATCGCATTTTTATAGATTACTAAATAGCATTTTTATAGATAACTTAATCGTATTTTTATAGATAACTTAATCGTATTTTTATAGATAAGTTAATTGCATTTTATAGATTACTTAATCGCATTTTTATAGATAACTTAATCGTATTTTTATAGATAACTTAATCGCATATTTATAAATAACTTAATCGTATTTTTATAGATAACTTAATCGCATTTTTATAGATAACTTAATCGCATTTTTATAGATAACTTAATCGCATTTTTATAGATAACTTAATCGCATATTGATAAATAACTTAATCGTATTTTTATAGATAACCTAATTGCATTTTTATAGATGACTTAATTGTATTTTTATAGATAACTTAATTGCATTTTTATAGATAACTTAATTGTATTTTTTTAGATAACTTAATCGCATTTTTATAGATTAATTTATCAAATTTTTATAGATAACTTAATCGCATTTTTATAGATAACTAAATTGTATTTTTATAGATAACTTAATTGTATTTTAATAGATAACTTAATTGTATTTTTATAGATAACTAAATAGCATTTTTATAGATAACTTAACTGCATTTTTATAGATAACTTACTTGTATTTTTTTAGATAACTTAATCGCATTTTATAGATAACTTAATTGCATTTTTATAGATAACTTAACTGCATTTTTATAGATAACTTAATTGAATTTTTATAGATAACTTAATCGCATTTTATAGATAACTTCATTATATTTTTATAGATAACTTAATTGTATTTTTATAGATAACTTAATTTTTTGTTTATAGATAACGTGATTGCATGTTTATAGATGACTTAATTGTATTTTTATAGATAACTTAATTGCATTTTTATAGATAACTTAATTGCATTTGTATAGGTAACTTAATTGCATTTTTATAGATAACTTAATTGTATTTTTATAGATAACTTAATTGTATTTTTATAGATAAGTTAACCGCATTTTTATAGATAACTTAATTGCATTTTTATAGATAACTTAATCGCATTTTATTGATAACTTAATTGAACTTTTATAGATGACTTAATCGTATTTTTATAGATAAGTTAATTGCATTTTTACTGATAACTTAATCGCATTTTTATAGATAACTTAATTGCATTTTTACAGATAACTTAATTGTATTTTTCTAGATAAATTCATTGCATTTTAATAGATAACTTAACTGCATTTTTATAGAAAACTTAATTGTATTTTTATAGAAAACGTAATTCCATTGTTATAGAAAACTTAATCGCATTTTATAGATAACTTAATTGTATTTTTATAGATAACTTAATTGTATTTTTATAGATAACTTAATTGCATTTTTATAGATAACTTAATCGAATTTTTATAGATAATATAATTGTATTTTTATAGATAACTTAATCATATTTTTATAAATAACTTAATTGCATATTTATAGATAACTTAATTGCATATTTATAGAAAACTTAATCGTATTTTTATAGATAACTTAATTGTATTTTTATAGATAACTTAATCGTAGTTTTATAGATAACTTAATTGACTTTTTACAGATAACTTAATTGCATTCTTATAGATAACGTAATTGCATTGTATAGATAACTTAATTGCATTTTTATAGATAGCTTAATTGCATTTTTATAGATAACTTAATTGTATTTTTATAGATAAACATAATTGCATTTTTAGAAAGACTTAATTGTATTTTTATAGATAACTTAATTGCATTTTTATAGATAACTTAATTGTATTTTTATAGATAACTTAATTGTATTTTTATAGATAACTTAATTGCATTTTTATACATAACTTAATTGTATTTTTATAGATAACTTAATTGCATTTTTATAGATAACTTAATTGCATATTTATAGATAACTTAATTGCATTTTTATAGATAACTTAATTGCATTTTTATAGATAACTTAATTGCATTTTCATAAATAACCTAATTGTATTTTTATAGATAACTTAATTGTATTTTTATAGATAAGTTAATCGCATTTTAATAGATAACTTAATTGCATTTTTATAGATAACTTAATTGTATTTTTATAGATAACCTAATTGTATTTTTATAGATAACTTAATTTTATTTTTATAGATAACTTAATTGTATTTTTATAGATAACTTAATTGTATTTTTATAGATAACTTAATTGTATTTTTATAGATAACTTAATTGTATTTTTATAGATAACGTAATTGTATTTTTATAGATAACTTTATCGAATTTTTATAGATAACTTAATTGCATTTTTATAGATAACTTAATTGTATTTTTATAGATAACTTAATTGTATTTTTATAGATAACTTAATTGCATTTTTATAGATAACTTAATTGTATTTTTATAGATAACTTAATTGTATTTTTATAAACTTAATTGTATTTTTATAGATAACCTAATTGTATTTTTATAGATAACTTAATTGTATTTTTATAGATAACTTAATTGTATTTTTATAGATAACTTTATTGTATTTTTATAGATAACTTAATTGTATTTTTATAGATAACTTAATCGAATTCTTATAGATAACTTAGTTGGTATATATAAAAAAAAAACTTATCGATTAACTCTGTCCGTTTTCCTGTCGATTAGTTGGTCTCTCATCAATTTGCCTTGTCTTCCTTTCTTATCGATACACACACACACACACACACACACACACACATATATATATATATATATATATATATATATATATATATATGAAAATTTGGAAAAAGATAAATTAAAAAAAATATGAGAAATATATTATTCGACGAGGAAATACAAAAATGCGAATGATTTTTCCTTAATCTATTGATTTTTAATAAATATCCCTTATCATCAGAGGAGCAGTCATATATTTTGTTATTTTCTACATAGATTGAAAACTGAAAAGTATGCATGAAAACCCAATAATAAATGTGTCGTAATTTTTTAATTTACTGAATTTAAATTCAAATTTTTATTTATCATATTGATCTATCTACACGTATTCTCATAACCTACTTCCATGTCATGTTTGAATTAGTATACATTTTGTGTATTTTATCCTCGTTCTTATCTAAATGTATCTCATCTAACTCCTTATGAAACAGGCTTTTGTCCTCAGATCCCTTAATATCTATTTCATTTAATGACTATTTTTACAGCCAGTAACTCGTCTGGTGTTCGTGGGTGCGTGTGTATCTGAAACATATAATACGCATACACATAACGACATACCTGTCTGCTGCTGGCCGCTTCAGTCTTTTGACCGCTGCCTGGGGGATTCGCCAACGTCTTGGTGAGTTGGGTTCCGCTATAACAAGCACACATACAAGATATATATATATATATATATATATATATATATATATATATATATATATATATATATATATATATATATATATATTAGTTTATTTTACTCCCAAACATCTCGTCTTCCGGAGCATGAAGTAAAAGCAACGATCTCCGACTTGTGGAGTAATAAAATCATGCAGTGTTTTTGTTGATTTGATTACTAATCTTTGAAACTTACGCATTTCAGGTGAAGATAATATTACCTATTTAAGTGGCATGAAGAGATAAGTAAAATCGTGCACTGTTTTTTTTTTTTTTGTTTGTTTGTTTTTTTTTTTTTTATTGGCGATCTTTTAAACTTATGCATTATAGGTGAAAAATTCCAACGAATTTCAGGTGAAAAATTCCAACGAATTTCAGGTGAAAACATTATTGCCTAATTTAGTGTCATGTTGCAATAAGTAAAATCATATCGTGCTTTTATTGGTTAGGTATCTTTTAAACCTACGCATTTCATTTTACTTACATACAGTACATGTTAAAATAAGTACAAATACTAACGCATGCCAAAATAATTAAAATCAAAGATTGCTTTTGTCGATTAAGGATCTTGTAAACTTACGCATTTCAGGTGAAAACATTATTGCCTACTTACATGTTATGTTTAAATAAGTAAACTCATATGGCGCCTTTTTTATTAGACTTCATGCACACTTCAGGTGAAAACATTATTACCTACTTACATATCATGTTGCAATTAATACAACGCAATATACAAAGCAGTTTTCTGTACATACGGAAAAGCAGACCTATTCATTAGATGCACGTGTAATCCAAGATCTCCTGAAATAACTATTTCATAGAGCCATTAGAACTGACACAAAATCGGCCTGACGTAATATCATGTGTGTATTATGTAAATCTAGCTGAACTTTTGAAAGACAGACGTACTGGAATTTCTATTTGCCAATGTGTATGTTATTGAATTTCTATTTGCCAATGTATATGTTATTGAATTTCAAAATAGGAGGCTATCACGCTGCTACAGTGTTACAATTTTGCGAAGATAGAACAATTCAATAAATTGATGGAGTTCGGTCAGCAAGGATACCAGTACTTACAGATCCAGAGCTTCATGATTTAGTTAAGTCTGTTACATGATAAGGCTGTCCCCTTTTCATGTAAGTATAAAAATAGAGAGATTTAGTTAAAATGAAAATGAAACTTAGAATGTGAAACTTGAATTCTTGACTATGAAAACCACGACCGGTTGGGAGAAGAAATAACCCCATCATGTGTTTTTATAAACGTCGTCTTTGTGTTGTAATTCTACCAAAAGGTAAAGTGAAAATTGTCATTATATGTCTTGTATAACATGTGGTTTAAAATGTCTTCACTTACACAATGTCTGAACACTCAAAGAGCTTCTACACTTCTAAATATGAACATTTTATATATATGAATCTCGTTATAACACGAACAATCTCTCAACAACATCATCTCTTTCTCTAAGACTCGTAAGACTCTCACTATAAATAAGACTTAACAACAACAAGAAAAGAATAATCATAATAATAATAATGAACATATATATAACAAGTCTTTAACGATACAAGGTCCAACGCCATTATAGTTGTTTAATTATGTGATAAGAATTTTCTTACTCATGTGTTTGTTTGTTTTTTTTATTTTCAACTACCGTGGAATTTCCGCGGTTCTGCTAGTCTAAATATTAATTCACTTGTCCGTGCGTCCAGTGTCATAAGAAAATCACCATCTTCGCAAACATTAATAAATGAGAAACGAATTATCTGCTTTTAAAGTCGCTTTTATCAGTTAAAAAAAATCATTAAAACCATTTCCATCTCCAAAAAATTTCTCCACCAAAAAAACATAGCTGTCTGGTTGTGGTTTCAAATTGTCTATTTTATTTTATAATTAAAAAAAATCATTAAAACCATTTCCATCTCCAAAAAAAAATTCCCCACCAAAAAACATGGCTGTCTGGTTATGGTTTCAAATTGTCTATTTTATTTTATAATTAAAAAAAAATCATTAAAACCATTTCCATCTCCAAAAAAAATTTCCCACCAAAAAATATGGCTGTCTGGTTATGGTTTCAAATTGTCTATTTTATTTTATAATTTAAAAAAATCATTTTTTTTCAAAGTTTTTCGGGATTGTTCCTAGTGCTTATAATATTATTGGAATTATTTTGATTTTCTTTATTATTATTGTTATTATTATTAATATTATTATCATTATCATTATTATTATTATCATTATCATTATTATTATTATTATTATCATTATTACTATCATTATTATTATTATTACAATTATTATAATTATCATTACGGTTATTATTATTATTATCATTATCATTATTATCATTATTATTATCATTATTATTATCATTATTATTATTATCATTATCATTATCACTATTATTATCATTATTATTATCACTATAATTATTATTAATATCATTATCATTATTATTATCATTATCATTATTATTATCATTATCATTATTATCATTATTATTATTATTATCAGTATTATCATTATTATTATTATTATCATTATCACTATTATCATTATTGTTATCATTATCATTATTATCATTATTGTCATCATAATTATTATTATTATAATTATTATCATTATTATTATCATTATTATTATTATTATCATTATCACTATTATCATTATCATTATTATTATTATTATCATTATCATTATTATCATTATTATTATCATTATTATTATCATTATCATTATTATTATCATAATTATTATCATAATTATCATTATCATCATTATTATTATTATCATTATCATTATTATCATTTATTATTATCATTATCATTATTATCATTATTATTATCATCATTATTATCATTATTATTATCATTATTATCATTATTATAACTATCATTATCATTATCATTATTATTATTATTATTATTATTATCATTATAATTATTATTATCATTATAATTATTATTATTATCATTATCATCATTATTATTATCATTATTATTATTATCATTATCATTATCATCATTATTATTATTATCATTATTATTATTATCATTATTATTACCATTATTATTTTTATCATTATTATTATCATTATAATTATTTTCATTATTATTATTATTATTATTATCATCATTGTTTATATTATTATTACTATTATTATTATTATTATTATTATCATTATTATTATCATTATTATTATCAGTGAAGAGAAGAGATTGAATGGATTGTTAGGAATGAAATGAATAACGAAAGTAAAATTGATGAAACTAGCTCTGATGAAAGAACTGTGAGAGTGGAAGTGCAGAAGGGAAATGTAAACGATTATGGGAGGCGGACAACTGAGGAGGTATGGAATCCTATGATTAGGGGAAGTAATGAGAAAGAGTTTGAAGGATCTAAGGCAGATGAGATCATTGGCTCTGAGACAATGGAGCCAGTGAAAGGAGCAGATGTATGGAGAAGTGGTGATGAAGTTCGAACTTCGACTTCTATAGAAAAAGAAGTACTTCAGAAGTTAAGAGAGGTTCTTCATAGAGATGATATCATAGCGATTCCAAGTATGAAGGGTAGTGATAGGCGGAAGGTGAAAAATGAGGTAAAAATAATTCAAGGAGTAATTCACAACATCATAAGAAAGAACATATCGATTACTGAACTTAACAGGCTTCTATATGCAGCGTCATACGTTATTGCGAATCGTCTTGGCTTATTACAGAAGAAAAAGGGAAACATGAACGATAGAAGGCCACACTGGCAGAGGCGGCTTGAAGAAAGTATTACACGGTGACGGAAAGACATTGGTAGAATCGAAGAAATAAGAAAAGGAGTCAAACTAGGACAGAAAGCTAAGGACGAGCTTGAAAGGAGGTATAGATTGCTGGAAAAGGGAACGATGAACGTTCTAACAATGTTGAAATAGAAGGTCCACACTCGTGGTATAAAAATTAGGAACTTTGTTGGGAAAAGTGTTGCATGCCGGCGGAACAACCCTTTCCGGAACAATCAGTCTCAGCTGTATAAAGAATTAAATGGTAGTAAACAGGCGGGAAATAACAACACTCCAAATGCAAAACACGTGAGAAAGTTCTGGAGTGGAATTTGGTCTGTCGAAGGGCGATATAATGAGAAGGCTATCTGATTGGGAGAGGTTAGAGAAAGGTTATCAGAAATACAGCAGATGAAGAACGTTGAGATAACCATCGATGACGTTAAAGCTGGCATACAAAGGATGACAAACTGGAAGGCACCTGGTCCAGATGGAGTGATAGGCGTCTGGTTTAAACAGTTTCCATGCCTTTATCCACCTATAGCTGCTGCTCTGCAAAGGGTTGTAGAGTCGGGAGATGTCCCTGATTGGCTTGTAAGGGGAAGAACAACACTGATCAGGAAAGATCCTGCAAAAGGAACAGATGCCAATAATTATAGACCAATTACATGTCTGCCATTGATGCGGAAACTGTTGACTGGAATATTTGCGGAGAAAATGTATGAACATCTAGAGAGTAATAATGTTTTTCCTGATGAACAAAAGGGGTACCGGAAAGGCTGTGGAGAGGTACTAAAGAGCAACTACTAATTGATAAAGCAATAATGCAGGATGCGAAGAAGAAGGGAAATATGAGCGTAGCATGGATCGATTACAGTAAGGCTTATGACATGGTTCCTCATTCATGGATATGTGAAATACTATTGAAGATGAAGGTTGCTGAGAATGTGGTAGGGCTTTTGGAGACAAGTATGGCTCAATGGAAAACTGTGCTGACAGCAAACAAAGAGGAGATGGGGCAGGTTGGCATCAAACGTGGGATATTTCAAGGAGATTCGTTCTCGCCACTTCTTTTTGTAATGATAATGATGCCACTGAGCATCCTCTTGAAGAGAGAAAAACTGGGGTATAACTTTGGATCTGGTGACAGACACCTCAACCATCTACTGTTTATGGATGATTTGAAAATATTCGGTAGAAATGAAAAGGAAATGGCGAAACTGGTAGAACTTGTGGGGACATACTCAGGAGACATTGGTATGGAGTTTGGGATTAGTAAATGTGCCGTGCTGGTGATGAAAAGAGGAGTAAAGGTTCATTCGAATGGAATAGTGCTGCCAAATGGAGAAATCATGAAAGAAATAGAAGATACAGGATATAAGTATTTAGGAGTGCTAGAGGGTGTAGCCATTATGAACAGAGAAATTAAAGAAAAAGTCAGGAAGGAGTATTTTAGAAGAGTGAAACTAATTGCAAAGTCGAAACTTTATGGAGGAAATCTAATGAAAGCAGTAAATGCATGGGCAGTCAGTGTTTTGAGATACAGTGCGGGAATTTTAGAATCGTCTGACAAGGATTTGCATGCCATGGATATCAAAACAAGAAAAGTTTTAGCAATAGTTGGTATATTTCACATTAGAAGTAGTGTAGCAAGGCTGTATCAAAAGAGGAAAGATGGTGGGAGAGGATTGAAAAGTGTAAAAAATTGTGTTAGAACCGAGGAGATGTCGTTGAAAGAGCATGTGATTAGAAGTGGGGATTGGATGCTTAGGGTTGTGGCCAATGAAGTGGAGGTATGTGAGACCAAGGCTGATTATGTGAAACGTATGGATAGAGAAAGGGAAGAGGAACTGGCTAGGAAGAAAATGCATGGAAGGTTCTTCCAGGATATAGCAGAAGTGGCTGATAAAAGATCATGGCAATGGCTAAGAGCTCAGTATCTGGCTAAGAGTACTGAAGCTTTTGTTTGTGCAGCACAAGAGCATGTATTAGGAACACGATTATTCAAAAAAGTAGTTCTAGGTGAGGAAATTCCTGCAGAATGCTGAATTTGTGGTAAGAACTCAGAGTCAGCAAGGTGTAGTGGACTGGCCCAGAGAGAGTACCGCAAAAGACACAATCGCATGGGACTCCGGATATATTGGGAGGTGTGTAAGAGTGTTGGGATGAAGTGTGCTGGAAAATGGTTTGAGGAGGTGCCTGATGAAGTGAGAACAAGTGAGGATGGCACGGTAGAGGTATGGTGGGACAAAAGTGTCATAACGACCAAGCAATTGGAACATAATCGTTCGGATTTGGTAGTCATTGACAAGGTCTCAAAAAAATGGCAGATTGTAGACTTCTCAGTACCCTGGGACAGGAATGTGAGAGAGAAGGAGAATGAGAAGTGGAGCAATTATGTTCCATTAGCCTTGGAGATAAGGCATATACACGGGGTTAAAACACAAATAATCCCGGTCGTAGTTGATACACTAGGAGTAATATCAAGTCGTCTGGAAGGACAATTGAAAAAAATGCAAATCCCCGATGTTTTAGATGGCCTTCAAACCTCTGCAATTATAGGTACCACCAACATCCTTAGGAAAATCCTTGATCTTTGAAGCTCCTGGTTTGAAGCCGGGATTAAGGGGAATCCTCTGAAAATGAATCCCATCCCTTTCCAGAGAGACGTTCATAAACAAAATCAGAATTATTATTATTATTATTATTATTATTATTATTATTATTATTATTATAATATATATTATTATTATTATTATTATTATTATTATTATATATATTATTATAATTATTATTATTATTATTATTATTATTATTATTATTATTATTATAATAATATATATTATTATTATTATTATTATTATTATTATTATAATAATAATAATAATAATAATAATAATACCATTTTTACATATTGTTACTCATTTCTCCATTTCATCATAACGTTGCTGACGTTAGGATATATATAAGCCGGAATAGTAAGAATGGAAGGCACTCTATATAGTTGAGTTTTTTTGTCAACGAAGCCAACTGACAATATCGATAGTCACGAAAATATGGATGTCGTCTAATATTGAAACACTGGATATTTCAGTGCAGAATTAATGGAAGAGTGTCCATGAGTATGTAACTGAGTTTCTTAGAGAGTTTCATATTAAAGAAGATAATAACGAAAATACTGTTTCCATAGAAACTTTACACCTGCTTTATTTCGCAAAAGACGCATGGCTTTTTATTCGATATTGCAATGATTAAAGTACATATATATGCATGTATTGACATTACTCAGACCACTATTATTTATTTTTACCCCCGTTGATATATTTGTCTGTGCATATTGCTTTTTCCATTAATATATATTAGTTTTTTTAATATGTATATACAATTTGCATTTGCTCCTATATATTTATTAACCTATTCTGATCTGTATTTATAAATCTATAAACCTCTCTATTCATATCCATCCATCTATCTATCTATCTATTTATCTATTTATCTATCTATCTATCTATCTATCTATCTATCTATTTATCTATAACTACTTAATTTACTCACATAAAATTAATATACGAAAGTATAGATTTATGCGTAAACTGTAAGTATTTACTTCAAAATGCCCAATACGTAGGTAGAGCTAGTTAGTAATTTATAAAATATATATCGCGATTAAGTTAAGCTACACTGAATATTCCGCGTTTTATCCACTTTAGGACTCTTCAGGCTTATGCGCGCATAAGCCTGAAGAGTCCTAAGGGGATGAAACGCGGAATATTCAGTGTAGCTTAATCGCCATATATATTTTTTAAATTACTATCTATTTATCTATCTATCTATTTATCTATCTACTATTATATAAGCTATGTCTGTTTGTATGATTTCGTTCTCTATGGACGCCTAAATGGCTGGGCCGATTTTTTGATATTTCAATAAATGTAGTTTATATGCTCGGTAGTGTTCCTAGATTGGTTTTTATCGAAATGTCTCCGATAAGTAACAATAATTAATAGATCTATAAACCTATCTATTCATATCTACGTATCTCTCTATCTATATAGCAAGCTATCTCTCTATCCATCTATCTACCTATCTATCTATTATATAAAATGAACTTTGACTGTGTCTGTGATTTTGTTCCCTATGGACACCTAAGCGTCTGGGCCGATTTTTCGATATTTCACATAAATGTAGTTTATGTGCCTGGCAGAGTTCTTAGATGGGTTTTGTATCGAAATGTCTCCGATAAGTATCAATAATTGCTAATCTAAAAAAATGCGATGAAAGAAGGAACAGACTATTTGGATAAAATTTAACACCTTATACATCCTAACATGACAAGCTCATTTGAAATATATTAGTGTCCGCGCTATGTTACACTTCTTTTGCCGTTGTGAAATCCGTCGGACACCAAATCCGTATTCCTACTTGTACAGACTTTTGTAATTATTTCTTATGAAAACCATTCACGTCAAATCCCTTTAACTGCCATCATCATCATCATCATCATCATCATCATCATCATCATCATCATCATCTGAAGATTCTACAGTTGGCATTGGTTTCCCCGTTATATTTCTTTTACTCACGTTCACCCATAAAAAGGGGTATCGTAACTTGGATGTAAGGGATCACTATTTGGGACCATGCTTAGGAAAAAAAATTAGCAAAATGTTGGTTTACGTTACATTTAAACTTCTGCATATCAGTGCAGTCAGGGAAGCACGTAGCAGAAAAGGAAGTCCAAAGTCTAGCTGTTCGAGGGTAGAAACTATTAGAGTCAAAAAGCCTTCTGGCATTTAGAGACTCAGCAGTGAAACGGTTTAATTTCGCTGCTTAACTGGTTTGGCGGAGATATTTATGTCGAGGGGACACAAGTGCAGTGAGTTCATCAGAGCACATTCTATTAAAATACTTTTAAAATATGCATAGAGATGCAACCATGCGGCGCTGGGACTTAGTTGACAAAGAGGTACCTATTAAATTGAAGACGCCTTTTTGGATCCGATCCAAGAGGGAGAGACTAGTGGTAGATGCATCAGTCTAGATGTGACCACAATACTCCCTGCATTGGCGAATGGCGGCTTTGTAGCAGTACAGGATACTCTTAAATATGAATATTTGCTAGCATGATAGAGGGCACCCATCTTCTTGCCAGCAGTATTTTCTCATATTCATAATGCTCGTAGATGTAAAACTAAGGATTTTGGATGAAGCATTCGTGGGTAGGGTGTTATTTCTCATGGATATCGGTGGTTTGAGGGACGTAATTGTTAAAGTAGGGCAGCTTAGTCTTACTAGCATTAAATGTTACCATCCATTTACGGACCAATTCCAGGTTATTCTCTAAGGCGTCTACCATTGTCTTAGATCTGTGTACATCTGTTCTTCCTTCGAGTATGTTATCGAGAATCGTATCATCAACAAATATATCCATCTCAGATGCAATATAATAAGGGAGATCGTTAATGAGTATCAGAAATAATAGTGGTCTGAAACAATCTCACATTAATGTTATACTGCTTGGATGTACGTCCATCAATGACAACCTGGATCGTATTATTGTCTAAGAAGGATCTAATTATATTTAATATACGTCCAGTCATCCAGTACGATTTAATTTTCATTAGCAGCCCTTAAATCGAGCAGCTATTATTGCCTATCGAAGATATTTGTATTCATCCTGCAGCCACTTCGAACGTCCTTTCCAATTAATCTACACATTGTTGCTTCTATAACGTTGTCCATGACCTGACCAACGTTACCTCGAACGTTCTCTCGAATATCATCCACGAATCTCACGTGATCTCGAACGTGCTCCACGTCTCTTACGTTATCGTTCTCTTTCTCTTATTTATAGTTTTTAATATTTTACTTGCGTTATATCGCTTGCATTTTGTATACGCGCGTCCGCGCTATGTCACACTTTTATTGTCGTATTGTAAAATCCGTCTGAACATAAATACGTATTCCTACTTGCAGAGCTTTTGGTCAATATTTCTTATGGAAAATGCTCAGGTGAATTTAATTGTTATCATCATCATCATCGTCATCATCGTTATCATTATCATCTCGTATGAATTCGAATTTTCTATTGTTGGCATTGGTTTCGCTGTTTATTTTTTTTGTTGTTTGTTTGTTTGTTTGCTTTTTCTAATTATAATTCAGAAAGATATCGGATACTTGCGGGGTAACGTGAAGGTTGCCAACACTCTAGATGTAATTGATTTCTGTGGAACGAATCGGATTTGAACTCGAAACACTTGAAATGCTTGAGAAAACTGACCGTTCCATATTGTGTCAGCTTAGGCTCAAAATAATGAATGGTATTGTAACGTTGATCGGAAATCAACACATTCTATGCTCAGTCGCAAAGGAGACAAAAAATAAGAAAGCACTTCAACTCGCTTTTGTTGTTGTACTATTGTCTATTGGCAATGTCTGTATTCAACTTGCAGCACCTCCAACGATCACTCCAATAAATTTGCACCTTGTTGCTTCTGTGAGTTTGTCCGGGACCCAACACGTTTTACTTTTCAGGTGCAAAGCAGATAAAGAATAGAAAAGAACTTCAACTCGTTTTTCTTTGTAATAACGACATTTTATTTCCTCATTACGGCCGTGACCTCACCCACGTGACTGGAGGTTGCCATACCCTCGATTATAAGATTATTGTTATAATTATAAGATCATGAGCTACAAAGCTCCAACAATTTTGAGAAAAAAAAAAACAGCAGATTTGCCGATTCTTGTTTTGCATATTTTTGCCCTCATCTTCATGGTCGTTGCTTCACCACGTGTCGGCTAACTCATTCCCTGGCCTTCTTCAAATAATTTCGATTGTCGAATTTGTAATTGCGTCCCCAGTAATTACTCTATCCACTGCCGCAATCATTAAGTCGCTACTGTTCCATATCAGCACTGTCAGGAGATAGCGGTTTCAATCCTACGCAAAGCAGGCCATAGGATTAGTTGGCTAAAACGTGATGAAACAACAACTATGAAAGGCAGTAATTATTGAGAATACAGTTACAAAACTCAGCAATTTTATACTCTCGCAGTTAATCACCTGAAGAATACTAATTTGGCCGAAACGTGGTAAAACAAAAACTATCAAGATAATGACAAAAAAATATGCAAGAAATAAATACACAAATTATGAAGCCTCACCTCAAAAGATTGTTTTTAAGCACGACGCAGGATACATTACCAAACTTATATACGTAATGAATTTACCAGTTTTCATTCGTGAACCCTTTATATAAAAGTATCAGCTTTGATCAAATATTTCGTTCAGTTTCGATTTATAAATTTCATCGATACCTATTTGTCTATTGTTTCAGGTTCGGCAAAATCAATGCGGATGAATGATTATATGTGAATATGTAACGTCACTTCTAACTCGATTATATCGAACAGTAGATGATTGATGTTCGTGAAAGTGACGATGACCTATTTGGAATTAGTGTATAACATTGAATTAAATAAATAAATAATGAAGTCTTAATCCGTTATACAGAAAGAACAGCAAAACAATGATTATTAGTAAAACTCGTTGCATAAGTCATAAATCATGCACTCGTACATTTACTTGCTTGATTCTTCTCAGATTTTTTATCCTGCGCATGACCTAAAAATGTTCGTGTGGTCAATGTTAAATCTTTGAGGAATGTGGGATTGGCTCTTGCAATATTTTGGATATAATAGGGAGTATATATTTAATTGCTGCTCACATCAGCAAAATGTGGCACAAGGCCGCAAAGTGGGAACCCCGCAGGCTCCCCTAAAGAAGGGACACTCCTGCAATTTTAACAATTGCCTGAGTAACCCCGTCGGCATTCCCCGGTTGGGGCGCCTCAGGCAGCAAGCAATAAACTTGCCCCACCGGAAAGCCCGGTGGCAAGGCCTGGGAGGGTGGACCTCCTAGGTATTACCCAGGCGGTGTACCTCAGTCCGACAGGTGTGGGCCCCTCACCTGTCGGGCTGAGTGTCAAGTGACGAATCCTTGACGTGTGCTACCCTGTCTCCCTGCAGCCGAAGCCGCTAGGAGACACATCCCATCACAATGAACTTCTGATGGGGGTACGATTAAAGAAAGTTGAACGATTCTACTTTTAGACACTTGCAATAGGAATTTACCAATCAAATAGAGTCACGTTCTGTTAGCAACCAATCAAAACCCAGAATTGCTCCATAAAAATGCTGAATCTTTCAACATTAGATGTTTTCGTGTCTAACACGTGAAGGAATTTGCTCTTCACATGCAGACTTTTACAATCCGCCACTTGTACAGATCAATTACCCAACAGAAAACCTTATTCTTAGTCCTTGTCTTGACTTTTACAATTTAAAGCTTCTCTGATTGACGACTACCATTTCGTTTGGAGCAAGATCTTTTCTTTCTTTTGAAACCGAAACTGTCTTTCAATTCAAAAGTTATCATCACTCCTGGGCCAACTTTGACACGGGGGTCACCACTTCTTTATAGAAAAAAAATAAAAATATGATTCGATGCCTCCGTTCAGTCTCGAAAAGCAAATGACACCCCTATAATTGTGTGACAAGTGTTGCGCAATCACCAACCACACCTCTCCTGAATCGGCACTGCTAGAGTTTAGTGGTAAGGAGAAGTTCAGAACAATTGGAAATAATGCTGAGATAAGCATAGAGCACATTCAGCACCTGGAAGTCCCGACTGGCCAGGCTCATCGTTGTTTAACTACGGTTATTCAACGAGAACCGGTGTATCAAACGTAATTATGTCGTATTCGAAGACTATTCTTTACTAAATATAAGCCCACACAACCGAGTGATCTACAAAGAAACCGTATGGAAAGATATGTGCTTTCAACATTACAATTATCGAACTATCTTCAGATAACGATTATTGATTCATATTGTTAGGATTATTCGGACTACTGTTCTTATTATGAATGTTATTCTCACAACGTTTCGGCCGATGTAACCTCCAATCAATTCAGGAGTATCTTTGTCGAATTCGGAATTTTTCGGTCTATCTCTGGTCTTTCTGTCGAACTTAGCAATCTGCGTGGAATTTCAAACTGAACATTCTGTTTAACCTCCTGTTCTGTCAGCCATGGCCGGATGGAAATCCTAACTAATTCACAATTGTATTCCAAGTATTGCTCAAGCTGACAATTGAGTATTTAACCTGAGGCAGAGTATTGTATTTAGAACTAAATTTTACTTAGTACTAATTGTACTTTATCTGTTACGTCATGCGAATAAAATGGTTAAAATATTGAGGTTTGAATTCATTTAAGTTAAATCAATCAGTATATATTGTTATCGGTATTGGTTTTCCCTAATAATATTTTAGTTAGAGTTCTTTTAATAAAGCCGCTGGGTAAATTCAGGAGAACTGTCTAGAGATTGTCAACATTCTATATG
This sequence comes from Euprymna scolopes, assembly GCF_053919585.1. Taxonomy (NCBI): domain Eukaryota; kingdom Metazoa; phylum Mollusca; class Cephalopoda; order Sepiida; family Sepiolidae; genus Euprymna; species Euprymna scolopes. The sequence continues at coordinate 21,988,566 of NC_136516.1, read as the reverse complement.
AAAGTGTCTCTGTGGAACAAATTGTATTCAAATTTAGCACATCCACTTTGTCAGCCCGTGTTAACTTCCAAAGTTTCGCATAAATAATGAAGTTCTAAGCCGCTGTACAGAAAGGGCAGCAAAATAACGACTACATAAACAAAACCTACTGCATGTCTCTAAAAACAAGTACTTCTTAGCATGTATTTTTACCGGCTAAAATCCTCATAAAAAAAGATCATCAAGAAATGCAATCGTTTTACCCGCCTAACACACACTTAATAAATAATGTAAAAGAAAAACCGAAAACAGTATCTTCTTATTCATTTAACTTGAATATCTGACATGTCTAGAAGGGTCCTTTTCTTTGCTTCATTTTTTCTGCGTCGGTTTTACTCTACTTTTTCAATTTCTTTTCTGCCTTTTTTATTTATTTTTCTTAGTATACATGAATTGACTACAAGGTGCCTTAAATAATTTTCCAAACTTACTTTGTACAGGTATTTACAATTGTCGTATTCACTAGAAGATTCACAATGAGATGAGCGACCAATTTTTATGATTTCAGATTCAGTACAGTAGGAAGTGGAATACACCGTACTAAAGCCTTATTGTCACAGTTTGTGAATTTCAAAAATGCAGTCTGAACGTAAGGACATTTTTAGAAGAAGGAAATGTAATAAGATTCTGCTTTACCCTTGAAAAAATGATAGAGTAACGTATGGAATGCTTCAAATTGCTTTTGTATCATCTTGCATGGATAGAATGAATATCAGTTTTTGAGTGACAAAATAAATCTAAGGACGGCAGTGAGGAATGATGAGAGATGCGTGAGGAGTAAGGAGGTTAGAACACCTGTTGATTGGACAAATAAAGAATTTCACTGATAATGACAGTCGTGTGTCTATAGAGACAATAAGTGCGAAGTTTTATGTCATTGTGGGAACTGCACACATAATTATTCGCGAGGAACTGAAGATGCAGAATATTTGCACAAATGCACCAGACCACAACTCCATCCTTGTCACAAACTCTCAGACCAAGATGCGCATTAAGACAGGTCCTTACCCCCCACTACAGTGCATACCTTGTCCGCTGTGACTTTTGGTTATTCCCAAAGTTCAAAGAAAATCGAGACTGCCGTTATGAAAGAATTATGTAGATGCAAGAGGTTGCGACGAGAATCATTGATACGCTCACACTTGCGGATTTTATAGGCCCCCTTAGAAATTGTTGGAACGGTGCAACAATGCATTGCAGCGGGAGGAGATTGATGTAAAGGGGATTAAAGTTTCATATGTATGCAATGAATAATAATGTCCATACGAAAAAGGTTGGAAACTTATTAAAGGCACCTTCGTATTTTATAAGCGTGGCATATCCAACATTGCATGATTTTATAAGCGTGGCATATCCAACATTGCATGATTTTAGATATTCTGTTGTTTTCTCATATTATTTATGTATCATATCTTCGAACCTGTTACTTTCCCTTATAACCAAAAGTCGGTTCCCCTATGAGCCTTGATGTCGCGAAAACATTGAACATGTTTATTGACCTATGTTTCCGAATGCCTTAGATTGTGATTTAATTATTGTATTATTCGTGTTGGTCGGTGACGACAGGTGGCTTCGGGAAGAAAGGCATTCGATGGGTTGCACACACCCGCGGGTCGATTCCATGTAACGAATACGGGGTTTTCCACCATTGTCTATTGAAATGCGTAATTTGACCAAAAATATCAGTCAAAGAGTTAGAACAATAGCAAATTGAAAATATTAAGCATTCCAGGATGAAAGAATGTTTATATAAATCAACACAACAGAAAGCAAACAAAAATCGGTCACAGAGCGAGGGCAAGCTGACGCATTTTTTTCACTACAAAAAAAACCCACATCACCCCCAGTGGAAATAAACAAAATATTATTTTATAGATCAGCTGTGTTTTATTCGCTGTCAGTGTGTATATATCGTAGACCAGTGAGAAAAGTATATTAATACATTATATAGACTGTAAAACACATTTGAACGACCGGTTGCAGCGAATATATAACATTCGGATTACTATTTAAGCCATAGTTATTATTCTCATTTCGGCCGATGTAAACTCAGATCTTCTTTACGTGCATTATTTCAAAGTTTGAAAATATTTATCGCAATCTCGAAGGTTTGTACAAAATTTCGCTCGGAATACATTATTTAATTCAGGGGTTAACTTCGCTTGCTTTACTGTGCAGAAGTCTTAAATTTTTTGTATTGTACCATATCTTTTCCTTTGCTAAACTAGATCTTGTTTTTTCAAGCCAAAACCAAACACTATGAATAAGTATTGGAAAATATAAAGAATTTTAAGCATTAAATCTTTACGAAAATGGTCGGATTTTTGTTTTTATTTTCCTTCCAGTATATTCTTCTGTCCCTTTTTCTGTCTTATCCTCCTAGGTAATCTTCTATTTTTTTCACTCCTTTTTTCTTCTCTCTCTTTGTCTTCTGATCTGACATCATCCTCCTTTTCCCTTAATTTTTTTTCTATTCATCCCGTTCTTTTCATGTCTCTTTCTTTACGTTTTCTTTTTACTTTTTGTGCCTTCTTTTTTCTTTCTTTCTGTCCCGGTTTATTTGTTTATTATTTGTTTTCGTCCCTTTTCTATACTCCTCTTTCTTCTTCTTCTTCTTCTTCTCTTTATTTCTTTTTCTATTGCTTCCTCTACTGTCCTCTTCCAAGGTGGTTATCGATTTCTACGTTTTCCTTGTCTTCCTTTTTTTTTCTTGGCTTCATATTGCTTCGATTTTATCATTGTTTTGGAGTATACTTTTTGCTTTCTTTTCTGCCTTTTTTTATTTATTTTTTTTTTTAAGTATAAACTGGTGAACTACAAGGTGCCTTAAATAATTTTCCAGACTTATTTTGTATAGGCACTTCAATTTGTCGCAGACTTTTGAAATGTTATTGCTATACACGCTATGAGATGACTCGCCAAGTTTTATGATTTCAGTGCAAATAAAAAGTTACAGTATGAATTGGAATACACTTTACTAAAGTTTAGTTGTCACATTTGGTGTATTTCAAAAATAAAGGACACTTTAGAAGAACGATATGCTATTAAATTCTGTTTTAAACCTGGAAAAAATGGCAGAGAAACGTATGGAATGCTTAAGATTGCTTTCGGACCATCTTGCATGAATCGAGCATCAGTTAATTATATAAAAGATTCAAGGACTGTAGGGAGTCTGTGAAGGGTGTTTAGTAGTGCACGAGGAGTAAGAAAGTGAGAACACCAGAGTTTATTTGCCAATTAAAGAATTTCATGGGTAAGGACCGCTGTGTGTCTATAGAGAAAACCGGTGCACAGTTTGGTGTCAATGTGGGTATTGTACACAATATTATTAGCGAGGAACTTAAACTGCGGAAGATTTGCGCGAAGTTTGTCTCCAGGATGCTCAGAGAAGATCAGAAACAAAGACGTTATTATGACCAAGATGGGAACGAAGACAGTCCTCCATCCTCTCTATAGCCAAGATCTTGCTTCCTGAGAATTTTGGTTATTCCTCAATCTCAAAGAAAAACCATGTTATCAGACAATCGAGGAGATGAAAGAGGGTGTAACGAGGGTTTTTGACACGCTCACAAAAAGAGACTTCCCTGGGGTCTTCAAGAAGTTGATGGAACGGTACAATGGGTACATTGCAGTCGGAGGAGATTGCTGTGAGTGGGACTAAAGTTTCATGCATGTACTATCAATAAAAGTGGCCATACGAAAAAGCCTAGAAACTGATTTAAGGCACCTCGTATGAACCTTTACCTCCCAGACAACTCTCATATCTGATTTAACATCTTTATTCGATTCGCTACAATGCGCTAATTCAGTACATATTACAGAGTTTGACATACATGAAGAAGGCGGTTGGGGCTGGGGGTTACATTGACGAGAATGTTTTGACAATAACAGCTAAGATGCGAACAGTGGTACGGATAATTCAAATATTGCAAATCTAGTCTGGAACAAGGCGGTTGTTTCTTATATATAAAGATTTCTTATATATATATATATTTCGAATCGTTCGACTGGTAGTAATTGTGACACCCTGCACTGAAGAATCCCGAAAGGATGAAACACTAGTGTCTGTAGGTATTTAATTATTATAGTAAAAAAAAAAATAATTATGACAGCCCCTTTAAGAAATACGTTTCTTATCGTTGAGCACTTTCTGTTGAATAAAAGTCGGTCAATTTAGCTCTTATGCGTAGATCGTCGTATAACGATTTGATCACTGTCTGTCTGACGTAATGAACATTTAAATTAAAATGTTTAAAATTCAACGCTATTTCACACGATTAATGGTAGCCGAATGGATACGGCCTCCGCTAATCGAGCCAGAGATGTCTCGTGTCGCGGGGTTCGAATCGTTCGACTGGTAGTAATTGTGACACCCTGCACTGAAAAATCCCGAAAGGATGAAACACTAGTGTCTGTAGGTATTTAATTATTATAGTAAAAAAAAAAATAATTATGACAGCCCCTTTAAGAAATACGTTTCTTATCGTTGAGCACTTTCTGTTGAATAAAAATCGGTCAATTTAGCTCTTATGCGTAGATCGTCGTATAACGATTTGATCACTGTCTGTCTGACGTAATGAACATTTAAATTAAAATGTTTAAAATTCAACGCTATTTCACACGATTAATGGTAGCCGAATGGATACGGCCTCCGCTAATCGAGCCAGAGATGTCTCGTGTCGCGGGGTTCGAATCGTTCGACTGGTAGTAATTGTGACACCCTGCACTGAAGAATCCCGAAAGGATGAAACACTAGTGTCTGTAGGTATTTAATTATTATAGTAAAAAAAAAAAATTATATATATATATATATATACTCTGGCATGAATAGTTAATTATAAACCGGAAGTGTGAGTAGAAGTGCACTATTCAACAATTGGAAAATGATTTTGAAAACATGTAATTGTATTATATGTCGATTAAATAAACGTTGATATACACACAAAGAAAACGTGCCTATGAATCGTGACAATAGATTTTTATAATGCAAATGTAGCGATGGCTCACTAAATCTATATAAATAAAACAGTAAATGCACGCATGATTTTTTAAAAATATTTAACCGATAAACTCTTAAACCTCTAATAACATTACACCGAAATAAATTGGAAATAGTATTCATACACTAAGGATGGTTTGTAATAAGTAAAATTTTGTTTGGATGGATGAATAATGCGTACAGATATATGTCGGCAAGGTTAAATACAAAATATTCATTTTAACTTGCATATATTTCTATATTACTCTATTACTTTTGCGCATGCAAATTCATTCATACTTTGAAGTGGTTCTATTAAAAAAATTCTTGTTCATCTGTCGAAAGCTCAAACAATAGAGAACGTAGCTGAATACTTTGGTTTCGATTCTAGCTGATACCACACAATCATCTCTAAAATCAGTGCTATATATTAGATACAATGGTATATTCAACACAGAACTTGCTCTGTTATAAATACGAAATCTGCATGAATTAAAATATATTTAAGCGTATTTTACTACTGAGCATTGTTGGATAAGAGCGGGCAATGCTGGACAATGCCGGGTGCCCTCTGCTGGTATAAGAATAAAATTTGAATACTAAGTGGTGTACCTGTTCTTCGATAGAGTATCAGATATCACGAGACGCATAAGTATATATGGTTCAATTTCTTTTCTCTCAGCTACAGTAGTGTCTATAGATATGGGGGTTCTAACATTTGATAAATGCTAGCTCATGTACCCGGCGTTAGCTGGTATTAAACGTAACGTTCAATTCCTTTAAAAAATGAATTAAAAAGAAACGTAAAGAAACCGATATATGTGCAAGCAAGTATTATGTGTTTTTAAACAGTTCACTTGTTGTAAGAAAAAAAAATACTCGAGCCGAGATCGAAACCAAAACCCGAAAACACTGAGTCAAGTACGATAAGAAACACACCAGCTGGACAAGACTTTTAAATAGTGCTTCCAAACCAACTCATACTAAACATGAGAAGGCTGTCATATTGTTAAAAATCCGATCAGTCTCGTGTACCACTTTTTTCAATTTTGTTCCCTTAGCATCCCTTAAAAAGTTTTCCAACTGCTTGAATATCCTATATACTAAATTTCAATCGGTAGATCAAAAATTCGTTGAGAAGAGTTTTCCTTTTCACTTTTATAGATATACTAGCATGGGCGTCCGGTGTTGCCCGGGTGTTTGGGTGTTTATGTTGAGCAAAAAAAAAAGTGGTAGTACGAAGGCAAGTAGGAGTAATTTTAGTGAAACTTAATTGGCTATTTAAACAGCCTGTTACAAAAAGGTGCTTAACTTTTTGTAAATAGTTGTGTATTGACAGGCGGGATTTTCCTCGCTTTGTTCCGGAGATGGGCGTGATCAAGCTGGTGTATCTGTGGAGACCAGGAGAGATAGTCTGTTAGCAGAACAGCGAGCGGTAGCTGGCAGAAGGAGGGAACTGTGTAACGCGACGTGGACAGAATCGCGAATTGTTAACCCTCGGTGGACCTGAGCATCCCGTTCGCTCTGTTGTGGTTATGAAAAAAATAGCATTGATGAGCGCTCCAGCTGGAGGACGGTTGGGGAGATCGATGCCTGTCAGTCATAGCTGCGTTAATGAACACAAGAGATATTTGGAGGAGTAGGATAATATATCCGAATATTAAACTCTTGGAGGGTAAAATACTAGTGTTTGTGGTTAAATTATCGAAGAGGATTCGATAAAACGAGGAACCAAATATAAGGTTTATCAAGTTGTACCCTATTCACTGGACGCACTCAAGTTAGGGTTGGTAGCCAGGTACAAAGTGGAGTCAGAATATGAGCTAATTGATATGGCAAGAGACAGATTCATGCTGTTGAATCAGCGAGAGGCAGGAATATGACGAAATAATGGTCTTGGAATTTGCCGGTCACAGAGTCTGTTGTATGTCACTGGAGATCATGAGTTGCGTGAGAAAGTGATATATAGCGTCTGTAAGGTTGAAGTCGCAAGTGAAGGTCTTTTGCCACTGGCTATACCAGTAGCTGAAGGCACGTGGTTGGTATCCACGCAATAAAAGATGGAATTGTCTAAGGTATGCGGTAACACGGCTGCTGGGATAATCAAGGTGGGACCACCTTTAACTATAGTAGAACTGTACAGGGGTTGTGAAGCCCGGGGAAAGAGCATAGGATTACCTGCATATTATCAGGTTGAGGAACGGTATTTGTTAAAAGCACCTGAGGTAGAGAGGGCGAATGACCAATTAACTAACGTCACTGACCTCTGGGACCCCCTGATCCATTGTTCACCGCCACATACCCGACTTAGGCTACCACAAGCTATGGGAGGAGTAAGACGAATAGATTTGAGTGAATTACAGGCCTGATTAAACGGTCTGGAGGTTACAGAAGCTAGGGATAGGCTTCATAAGGTAGTGGTGACATGAGCTGGAATGAGTACGCTAGTAACGATAAGTGTGCTATTGTTGATGGTTGCATGGTGCGTGAAGAGAGCGAAGATGAGAGGAAGGCAAGGTGATGAGCATCTCAAAGCCAATTGCATAAGTGGCAGGAGAGGAAGAGATCCTGGTTCGAGACCGCCTGTGATTCTGGAAGATGCGGCTGCTGATGCTGACGAAAACGAAGTGCAACCTGATGTTGAAATCCAGAGAAACTGAAGACGACAAAGATATTTTCTTTCTTGCAGGGCGCTGAGCTGAGAACCGTCGAAAGAAAGTCCCAACGATACCTTGAATGACCGTCTATTGAGGTGAGAAGTCCTCAGTGAAAGAAAATCTTACAAGATGCTTAGAAACAAGACTTGAACTGTGAAATATAAGCTAAAGGTTTAACTATATAAAAAAAAAAAATTAGGGCTGCATACCCTGTATTACGAGACTGTGCTGTTGATAGCAGCGAAGTGAAAAAAAAGCTTGAAAAAAAAAACTCTTGTAAATTGTGACTGTGACTCTGTGGAAAAAAATTGAACTATGATAAAATTGATGAGAAGAAATTGGAAAAAGAGGAATAACTCTTATAAAGCCTTGAAAAAATCGAGTAATTTTATTTTGATGGTGCATGAAAAGAAAAAAGGATAAAACTTTTAAACAAGGGAAGTAACTCTTATGAGCTGATTGATTAACTTATTGCATTTTATTGAGTAACTATTTTTAATGATTATCTTATCTTTGAATTATTAATGGGAATTGAAAAAAATATATAACCAAAGAAAAATATGGCATATGAAAAAAAAGAAATTATATTAGCCCTGACGAACTTTGAACTTTTACATTTTTTATGATTTTACTTCGAACTTTTTACATTTTTGATGATTTTACGAACTTTTGGAATTAACTTTCTTATGATTTTTTAATAGAAAAGGGGGAGAACCCTGCATAAAAAGGGTGGATATGGGATTGTTTATTTGTTATCTTGTTGACGGATAATTTGAGGATGGAGAGAGGGGTCTGTGAAAAAAATCTGACGGCGAACTGTAAAAAGGGATTAGACTCCATTGGTTCTACGAAGCAATATAGTCTAATGGGGGCGAATGTAACGTAATCCCCCATTGAGGAGCGTTAGAACTACGCTGAAGTAGATTTTTATTCCCGGGTGACGCCAGATAACCTAAGGATTTAAGATAGAGAAGATGAATATATATATTTTTATTTCATGTCAAAATAGATATTGTTTGAAACCAGAGAAACATATTTTTACGGCTAAAAGTTGATGACAGGAAATTTCATTTATAACATTGTATGGCCTTAAATGCACTCAAGGTCGGATGTCAGAATTGACATCTTACCTTGGAAATCGTGATAATGAGTAATTCAGATTTCAAGTACGGGAATCGTACCCACGCAAAACCCTAAAGCTTTCGATATCGTGGCGAAATCTTATTAGCTGGGAGAATTTCCACCCCATCCAAATACCTTACTATATATACGAATGTCGTACGAAAATTAGTCAGTTTTAGTTGAGTCGCAGATCAGATTAGTTGGAGATTGCTTGTTGAATCCGAGAAGAGACGTGACCCCTTCACTTCCCACATCCAACCGTCTGTCGCTGTCTGTGAAGAGATTTGAGACTTTGGAAAAAACTTACTACGAATGGAATGAGAATTGTAAAAACATTTTTGTACATAATTTTGTGAAAATAAACACTAGATTAGACCACAATTATTTGTCTTTCTTCCTGCCCGCTGCTTTAATATTCGCTTTTCAGCATATCTGATTTCATGTAACAACCTCAGAGAAAACTAGACTACACGAGCCGAAGTTTCTAGATAAAAGGGGGTCCTTAACCACCTTCTCGAGTTAGGGGTTACAACCGGAAGCGACATTTTTTTAAATTAAGGCTAGACAATCTAAAGGAAAGGATAACTTTAAAAAATATCGGCGAAAAAACTGACCCCTCCTCCTGTAGAAAGTGCATAGTTGAAGGGGAAGATATTAATGTTTTTAGCCAATTTTTTTATATTTGTCGTATGAAAGATCGAATTTTAAAACGATACTGATCTTGGTAAAATCCGTCGCCTCTATGTAAAGTTTAAGGCAGACATGCAAACAGACATACATACATACATTTATATATTGGTAACTAAAGCTTTTTGACCCAAACTTATGAAAAAGCTTGCCCTATCTCTGATACTCTTTATGTAATATTTCAAATATTTAGACCAGAAATTGACTGAGTAATTTGGAAGAGACCGCAGATGTCAATTTTTTTAACTTTGACCTCTATTATGACCCCTTAAAATTTATTGTTTTGCGCTCAAATCAAGTTATTAATGTAGATCCATGTCTAAGGAACCTATATCTAAAATTTCAAGTGTTTAGACCAAAAATTGTCGAAGGAGTTTGGTAGAGTTCTCAAAGATCAAATCGTTGAACTTTGACGCCTTAATCGACAAATTTCTGGCCAAAAACCGATCAGATCGATTTTCCCAAATCTCCGTACCCTATATATCAAATTTCGAGTCTGTAGACTAAAAATTGACAGCGTTATTGCGTAGGGAAATGTACACAGACACACACACAGATACACAGACACACAGACACTTTCACTTTTATATATATATATATATATACATATATATATATATATATATATAGAGAGAGAGAGAGAGAGATAGATAGATAGATAGATAGATAGATAGATAGATAGATAGATAGATTAACAGGATCCTCGACGTTGCCCGGTTGTAAAATACGCAGGAATATAATGTTTTAATTAATGTAGAATAATTATTGAAGGTAAACAGAAATAGTGTATGTATTAAAAGTAATGTCATACCCCCCTCAAAAGAAATTAAGCAAAAGAAACTGAGACATGTGCATGCTGTATTCAGTATTTTCTAAATAGTTCACATCTTGTAATTAAAAAAAATACTAGAGCTGAGATCGAAACCTGACCACAGCGACTCATGTACGATGACACTTACACCAGCTTGACATTACTTTTAAACAGTATTTTCAAACCAACTAAAACTTAACATGAAATGGCATATTTCACGACTGCGCATACGTAGTTGTGCAACAGTTGGAAACATAGATGCGATGGCCTCCCGCGTAACAATTTTAAAATTTTGTCTCCTTAAACAGATTAAAAGCTTTTCCACATGATTGAATACTCTATATACCAAATTCCAATCATTGAATATGTAGGCTGAGAAGTGTCCTCACACACACACACACACACACACACATACACACACATTCTCCTTTTATTTATATACTAGTAGGTTACTCAGCGTTTTCTGGTCGTAAAATACGCATAAATTTTAATTCATACAAAACCCAAGACTTGTGCATTCGTGTATTATGTTTTTTTCATCTAAACAATTCACTTCTTGTAACTAAAAAAAAATAAAAGACACTGAAGCTGAGATCGATACTAAAATCTAAAGTCAGCGGGTCAAGAACACCAACCATTACACAAGTCCGACAAATTCTAACAAAGTTCTTTCAAAAAGTCTCATTCTGAAAATAAAGAAGCTGTCATGTTTCTCGACCGTGCATCCGCAGTCGTGAAATAATTGACAAATACATAAATATTTGACAGACCCCACGTATCGATTTGCTTATTTTGATCTCTTAGCAAATTTTCTTTTTCAGATGAAATCTGATTAGAAATTGTCTACATGTCTGAATATCCTATATACCAAATTTCAAGTCCATAGATAACAATTTCGTTGAGTATATGAGTTGAGAAGTGCCCTCATACGCACACATATATTCTCACTTTTATATATAAACCAGCAGTTCAGCCCGGCTTTGCTCGGGCCCTGTATACTCTTCATAACTTGCCATACATGTGAATATACTTTATGTATGATCTGAGTAATTTCGTAGAGACCGCAGAGGTAATTGTTTTATAATTTAGACCCCAATTTTGACCACTTAGCACTTACTATTTTGGTTCCAAATCAAAATACAAAGTTTTACCCATGTCCAAGTTACCTATATCTAAAATTTCAAGTGTTTAGACACAAAATTGGCGGAGAAATTTGGTAGAATCCGAAAATGTCAACTCTGAACTTCGACTTTAAATTAAGGTAAATTTTCGCCCCAAAACTAATTAAAATGCTTGTCGCATCTCTTAATACCTGTTATATATAAATTTTAAATGTTTAGACCCAAAATTGGCTGAGTAGTTTGCTAGACACCGCAAAGGTCAAATCTTTGGAACTTTGACCCCTTGGCTGCTCAAATTCTCGACCCAAACCGAATAAAAAGCTTGCCTTATCTCTGAATACCCTTTAAAATTTTAAATGTTTAGATCAGAAATTGGCTGAGTAATTTGGTAGAGACCACAGAGGTCAAAAATATTTTTGACTTTAACCCTAATTTTGACCCCATAACTTTTAGTGTTTTAGACTCAAACCAAATTATAAAGTTTGATCCATGTCCAAGTAACCTACATTCAAAATTCCAAGTGTTTAGACCCAAAATTGGCGGAGGAGTTTGGTAGAGTTTTCAAAGATCAAATTGTTGAACTTTGACCCCTTTGCAAGCCAAATTTCTGTCCGAAAACCAATTAAAAAGATTTCCCCAAATCTCAATACCCGTTATGACAGATCTCGACTCTCTAGACTGAGAATTGACAGAGTTATTTGGTACGGAGATGTACAAACACACAAACACGCAGACATTTTCACTTTTATAGATATACAGAGATAGATAGATTTGATATACATTAGTAAATCTTAAACGGCATGAGATATCGTCACCATATAGGAATTCATTTCCCATGAGTTAAAGTCACGTACGGTGACTTTACAGATGGCGGCGAGATCTCACGTGTCTACGGCGTAAGAAAGAAAACAGACGCGATAATTATTCACAAAATCTTTCATTGTTCATACTTTCACCAATTCCGACTTCCAAGCAATGAAGTACCAACGTAGAAATAAGTAAGATGTCGATAAACAAGGGACATTTAAAGAACGTGATATACTAGAAATAAAGATTTCCCTATACACGGATAGGTGGGAGAATTAATCAGCGGGAAAGAAATACTAATAAGTACCCGCAACACATTGGTACATAATGACTAGGGCTAGGACAATAGTATATTCTTTCCATTGTTTTGACTCTCGAGTATATATCCGACACGGTTCGACACAGTTACTCAACCAAGCAGTTCGTATAAAAAATATATAAAATATCAACAGATATTCAAGAGTCAAAACAGTAAGAATGTTCTATTGTCCTAGCTCCGATTATTACGGACCGGCAAAGCTACAATAGAGACAGATACTAATGTGAATGTGCGAATGACGAAAAAGATAATTAAAGAAAGTGATAGTCTAGACAAAACGATTTTCTTATACACAGAAAATTGGAAGAATTATTATTATTATTATTATTTTATTATTATTTTTTTTTTGCCTTTCACCCCTAACAAGGCATCTAATCGGCACCATGTCCAAGAAAGATTAACAAGACGTTGGTTTACGTTACGTTTAAACTTCTGCATATCAGTATAGTCAGGGAAACAGGTTTTGTTTTGTTTTTTTTTACATAGGCATCACCACATTATCAAGGCCAAGAGGCCACTCAAGGATAAGGGTTAAAGAGTGTACAGTAGAAATTGGACATTATAGTAATCATTAGTAATGAAAATTTGGTAAAGTTGATAACTTATATGGAACGGCTCATCAAGAACTTATTTACGTTAGGCTTGAACACAACCATATTGTAGTCAGCCGGAAAGCAGGAAAACGGAAGACAATTCCACAGGCGTGCAGTTCTAAGAAAAAAGCTTTGTTCATGGAATCTACGTTTAGGTTTAGGCACAGATAAAGAGTGGGGGGAATTATTGATAGTGTTTACAGCTAGACGAGTGTTTCTTGTGAAAGTTTTGCGAGGGGGAACCATAGATTGAAGCTCATTCGAACACTTTCCATGAAAATAACGATACATCAGAGACAAACTCGCAACATCTCTTCTGTGAGATAAAGGTTGTAAGGAAGAGAAAAGGACATCTCCTACGAGGCTACGAAGTCTATTTTGAACTCTATCAAGGCAGGCCAAGTCCTTTCTAGCAGCTCCTGCCCAGATGTGGCAACAGTATTCCATCCTTGGACGTACCTGGCTCTTATATAGATAGAGAATAGCATCAGCAGTGAGATATCTACCGGATCGATAGAAAGATCCCACAATTTTTCCAGCTGTCTTGGCAACAGATCTGATGTACGTATTCCATTTAAGATCAGGAGTAATGGTCAAGCCAAGAAGTTTGTCAAAACTTGAGGCCTCCTGAAGACGAGAGCCATTCATTTCAATTGATGTCAGATGTGGATCAGAATGTTGATGGTTGAAGGTTGCAAGAAGGAAATTCCAAGGTCTAGTTATTCAGGAGAAAAAAAAACTGTAGAAAGCTTTCTAGCATTTAGGGATCTCAACAGTAAAGAGGCCCTGTCGGTGGGGCATTAGAATAAGCCGACTGCCCCCCCCCCCCTGCAGAGGGTAAAAGTCCTTCAATGGGGGTCCTGGATATGACCTTAAACTATATCCAGCGGTGAGGCCCCAGCTTGTGGGCTTTGGGGAGTGTGGAGCCACCCTTTAATTACCATTGCTCCCAGGTCCACTCTGACCCGGAGTGGTAGTACCTGTTAGGGTCCCGACCATGGGTTTAATATTAAATTAGAGACTCTTTTTGAGCCCTATTTAAAGAGAGAGAGAAAAACTAGAACAATAGAATATTTTTATTGTTTTGACCCTCAAGTATATATCCAACCCAGTTAGATACAGTTAATCAAGCGAGAACCACATCACTTAAAAAAAAGTATATACGTTATCAACGGATATATACTCGAGAGACACAGCAATGAAAATAATATTCTGTTGTCCTACTCCTAATAATTACTTAGAAGTGTCGATTTATTTATGGTGCGTAGTAAATACAGAATAAACCAATCGTCACATAATAATGAAAAGGTTCGGAGTGAAGTATAAGTTTCGATACCGCACTTCATCTTTTCTTTCTTTGTTCAGTGAAAGAAAAATTCTTTCTAGACTGAAATACATTTTTATATTTGTTTATATTTAAATGTTTTTTGTTGTCTATATATTTTATAGACGCACGTTTACAGAATGCTCGATCATAGTACATTCAATCGTGGTGTTTTTAAACAAACAACAACTTGTTAAATCAATAAAGTTTTATTTATTTTACAGTGAAGTATGACAAAAGAGAGTGAAGTAGGTATGGAAGGTGGTGTAGGGTTGGTCGGTCGGGCTTTCTTTCTCTCTCTTTCTCTCTCTCTCTCTCTCTCTCTCTCTATCTATCTATCTATCTATCTTTCTCTTATTTCTGTCTCAGACTGCGTCTTTGTTTATGTCCATTATTTAGAATCCCATTGGTTGGAATTAATGTTCAGTTATTTTGCCATTTTTCTTCTATTGTTCTATATGCTTTGAACTTTAAGCAATTTCAATCCCGAGCTAAATATTTATCTCACTGTTTAATAATCAGCAACCACATTTACATCTGGTTTTGCCTGGATCCGATATATTCCAGCGTTGTTCGTCACTTATACAACATGACCTCCCCCCTGTTGAGAACTGGATTTCCGTCTACATTAAACAAAGTTACATCGCGTTTAATTCTTATAGAATTAGGAGGCAAGTAACTGCGAATATACTGTCAGATGGGGATGCAAGAAGTAGGTCCTTACCATTCCTAGTCAGTTATTCATTGGTCCTATGTTTACATTTTAGAAGTCGATACTTTAAAATCATTATGTACTAAGATATATCATTATTATAATGCGTACATTCACCACATTAGAAAATAATGATTTTAAAGTATTAATATCCTAAAATGTAGACAACAAAGGACCATTTCACATTTTTGTTTTTTTTTAGATAAGGCTTCACTATTCGTATTATTTATATTCTCCGGACTGCAGTTCTCATCGCGAGAGTCATTTTCAATAACCTATGGCGCAGTGGTTGGAGTACTTCAATCTTGAAAGTAATATACTCCTGAAGGTTGAAAGTTCAATTCTTAGTGTGAGCAACCGAAAAATACAATTGCGAATTCCTTAGGGCCTCTATCCAGTCATAGCTAGCTGTCGAAACGACGGCATGATATCACCATAAATTAAATAAAAGGTTCTGTTAAAAATTCCGTCTAAATTCCCGAGTTCGACAGAAAAATTTTCAAGTTCGATCAGATATACCTGAAGAAGATCGGAGGTTGCATCGATCGAAATGTTGTGAAAATGACATACAAGATTAGAACAGTAGTCCGAAGAATCCAAATAATACGAACGTAGGGCCAATCTATAAGCGAATAATAATTACAAGGATCAAAGTGTACTATAAGTTCTCTCTTCTTTATCAATAGATTGGGAAATACTTCTAGACAGAGGTCATTTTTCCTCCCTTTTTTCTAACGAATACTGATAAGTACAGTCAATATATTGGTAAACGATGATTTACAAGTATCGATTCTCCAGGATGTAGACAACATCAGGTAAAATCAATATTCGAAAAGCAAAAATATCGATATCGTTGACATGAAAATACAAACCGAAAAAATTGGGTCAATCGTCTTATTTTTCTGCAAGTACATTCATTCTTATTTTGTGGTTAGCGGCATGCTTAATAGTATATTTAATAGTATGTTTAATATCATGTTTAATAGCATATTTAATCGTATATTTAATAGCACGTATAATAGTATGTTTAATATTATGTTTAATATCATGTTTAATAGTATGTTTAATAGTATGTTTAATAGCATGTTTAGTAGTATGTTTAATAGTATGTTTAATAGTATGCTTAATAGCATGTTTAATAGTATGTTTAATCGTACGTATAATAGTATGTTTAATAGTATGTTTAATATCATGTTTAATAGTATGTTTAATACCACGTATAATAGTATGTTTAATAGTATGTTTAATATCATGTTTAATAGTATGTTTAATATCATGTTTAATAGTATGTTTAATAGTATGTTTAATAGCATGTTTAATAGTATATTTAATAGCACGTATAATAGTATGTTTAATAGTATGTTTAATATCATGTTTAATATTACGTTTAATAGCATGTTAAATAGTATGTTTAATAGTATTTTAATAGTATGCTTAATAGCATGTTTAATAGTATGCTTAATAGCATGTTTAATAGTATGTTTAATAGCATGTTAGATATTATGTTTAATAGCGTGTTTAATAGTGTGTTTAATAGAATGTTTAATAGTATGTTTAATAGTATTAGCAAAAAGAATAAGAACTCTGATGTCTAATGCTGTAGATTCTCTTACGAATCATTATCGAGCGCTTCGGTGAAATCAGAAATTTTGTGCTGATAAGTCTATAAAATGGAACATGAAACGGAGTAGATACATTCGGTTCTTTGCAAAGCTGCGGGCAGAAAGTTTGAGCTCTCTCTACCGTGCTTAAAGTGAGAATGTGAGTGTGTTAGAACATTTCTCAATCTATATACTTTACGAATTTTTATCTACAGACTTGAAATTTGGTATATACAATATTCAAGCAGACGGAAAACTTTTTAATCGGTTTTCATCCCAAAGAAACAAGCCATTGAGGGATCAAAATCGAAAAGCTGTTACATGGAGATCATTGGATTTTTATCTGTTTGTCAACGGTTTCACGACCACGCATGCGCCGCCGAGAAACATGGCAGGTTATTTATGTTAAGGATAAGTAGGTTTTAAAACGCTTTTTAAATTTCATTTAAGTCTAATGTTTATTGTATTCGACTCACTCTTTTAAGGTTTTCTCTTTCGATCTCATCTCGAGTATATTTGTTTTTTCTTTTACTTACAAGAAGTAAACTGTTAAAAAAACATAATACTCGCATGCACGTGTCTCAGTTTCTTTCCGTTTTTCTTTTCTTTGTTTTATAAATTTAACGCTACGTTTATTACCTACAATATTTATGCTTTTAATGAATAAGAAATCTGCATTAATAAAAATATAATAATTATGCGTATTTTACGACCGGGCAACGCCGGGCGGCCTGCTGGTATGTCTATAGAAGTAAGAATGTGTGTGTGTGTGTGTGTGTGTGTGTGTGTCTGTCTGTGTGTGTGTGTGTGTCTGTGTCTGTGTGTGTGAGGACACTTCTCAACCTATATACCCCACGGATTTTTGATCTACAGACTTGAGATTTGGTATATAGAATATTCAGACACGTGAAAGAATTTTAAACCGGTGTTTATTTAAAAAAAAGGGCTTCCAAGGGGGAAAACTGTTTGCTAACTGTTTCACGAATGCGCATGCAGGAATGTTCACTTGACATATTTATAATGTTAAAACTAAGTAGCTTTGAAAACACGTATTAAAAACAGTGCCAAGCCAGCTAGTATACATATATTCGTTTTATTTGGATTCTTCAGACTACTGCTCTCATTTTCAATGTCATTTTTGCAACGTTTCGGTCGATATAACCTCCGACCTCCTCCAGGTGTATCTTAAGTTCGGGGATTTTTCTGTGTAACCTCGGGTTTCGAGTTCGGCCGTATCCTTCCCGGATTCGATAGAATACGTGTGTACTAGGGGTGTTCGAAAGTAATGTCTTCTATTTTTATTCCGTCAAAATGGATCCAAAGAGTTTGTTAACTGCATAGCCATAATGATTGAACTTATGCATTTATTGTCTGAAAGTTCCATCTCATTGTTGCAGATGTTGACGGTGTTTAAGTCTACGTCATGGACGCGCGTCAAAAATAAAGACGCGTCATTGAATTCCTGACAAAAGGGCATTGTGAATCTGGTGAGTATGTAGAAAAAATATTCTGGTCGCTCGTTATGTGGTATTACTCTTGTCAGGGCAAAATATTTATTCAAATCACGTGTTGATAGATTTGATAAAGCAGATTAATTTCTGTGTGTGCCCGTATGTGTGTGTATGCGTGTGTGAGTGAGTGAATTCGTTTCCTATGGACTTCTAAACGGCTTAAATATCGAATTCAACTGCTATTTTTAATTAATCCTGATAGTTTTTGATATTTTGTACTTAACAGCTCCTTCTGTTTTTAAACACTACCATCTATGGCAAACCGTCAAATGCCGTAAGCGACTAAGTCTTCTCTGATTCGCTCTTCTCATATTGAACGCATGGTGCAATGGGGAAGGAGGTGACTGGTCATTTTTTTAAACCAGCTTCTGTCTTTACATCATCAACACTCTAATCGCTGTCTGGCATCAATTGAAATGAATGGCTCTCTTCTTGGTGAGGCTCCATGTTTTGACAAGCTTCTTGGTCTGGTCTTTACTCCTGCTCTGAGATGGAACACGTACATCAAACCCGTTGCCAAGATTGCTGGCAAAATCGTGAGATCATTCTACCTTTCCAGTAAATATCTCACTGCCGATGTAATTCTCTACCTATATAAGAATCAAATACGTCCAAGGATGGAGTACCGTTGCTACTCATGGGCAGGAGCTGCTAGGAGAAGCTTATCTTACCTTGACAGAGTTCAAAATATACTTTGTAGCCTAGTTAGAGTGTCCTTTTCTCTTCCATGCAACCTTTTCCCCACAGTAGATATGGTGTGCATCTGTCTTTGCTTTATCTTTATTTTCATGGAAAATGCTCGTCTGAGTTCTAATCCATGGTCCTCCCCCTTTGCCTAACTTTTACGAAAAACACTCGTCTAGCTGAAAGCCTTATCAATAATTTCCCCAACCCTTTATCTGTGCCTTAATCTGAACGTAGATTCAATAAAAAAAAACTTCCTTTGAACTGCACACCTATTCCGTTTTCCTGCTTTTCAATGATTACAATATGATCGTCTTTAAGTCCAACGTAAACAGGTCCTGGATATGACCTTAAACTATATCCAGTGGTGAGGCCACAGCTTGTGGGCTTTGGGAGTGTGTGGAGCCACCCTTTAATTACCATTGCTCCCAGGTTCACTTTGATCCGGAGTGGTAGTACTTGTTAGGCTTCCAACTATGGGTTAACTAGAAACCGACTTGAAAACAACAAATATATTCTATTAAAAATTTACTTCAAAATCTTTGGATTCGGCATTAAATAACCCGAAAAGGGTTGATATGCCGTAAAACAAAAACAACCAACAAACCAACGTAAACAAATTCTTGGTGAGCCGTCCTCTTAAGTAATTCAATTTTCCAAATTTCCATTATTTATGATTACTATGATATTGTCCCATTGACTGCCATACATCAACCCTTGCCCTTAGGTGACCTCCGGATCCTGATAAGTGGTAAGTCTATTGTCAAAAAAAAAAAATCTGGCCTGATTTTTTGTAATAAATTTAAAAAGTACAATAATAAAGACAACTCCTTAGTTGTGCTTTTCTTCGACAAATTCTTTTTCATTGTTAATATCATACTTAGCTTATTCTCTCAGCTGGTATATATTTCATAACTGACATCTCCAACATTCTAAAGAAGCAAATTTGTTAATGGTTTGTGGTTGCTTCTCTACAGGAACCCAAAGATCATTAGTTCATGTAAAAATTTGAAATTAATGTTTTTTTCATATTCATTTTAGAAATTATTTTGTTAGTGCTCCGTGAAAACCCTTTGCTCTGTTCAGGAGCTGCATGGTGTCCTGAAGTTTTGTTCAAATCCTGATCTAGATGTTAGCTTCTGTCTAGTAGTTGATGAAAAGCTAGAGTAAGGAGTAGAGTTAGGATTAGCGCAGGCTCGGCTGTAGACGATGAACGGAAAAGATGATGATGATGATGATGATGATGATGATGATGATGATGATGACGAAGAAGAAGAAGAAGAAGAAGAAGAAACAAGAACATTAAAGTAAAATTAAAGAAAATCTATGTATTTTCTTTTTTTCTTTTTTGTTGGGTGTGAATTTGTCAAAAAGTACAAGAAGGCTTATAAACTTAGATGTAGATCGGAAATTGAATGAAGCTAATCTCAATTTATGGATTTCGATCTGCGAATCATAGCAGAACTGTGAAAAGAACAATAGTTGAAGAATATCGTTTTGGGCGACGAAGAGTCGGTCGGCTAAAACAATGCGCAACGGAAGTGATCACGCAGAACGCTCAGATAACTAATATACATAACTACATGATCCAACGTCGCTGATATTGTACGACGGTATCTTCTAAAAATAATACCTCTTATTTTTTATTCCGCCTTAATGGATCAGAGAGGATTGCAAATTGCATTGTTTTGATGACTAAACTTACGCATTCATGACTTGACAGTTTCATCCCTCTGTTGCAGGTATAGACGGTGTGATACTTAAAAAACCACAATTTTTTTCGTGGACGAGCGTTAGAAGGAGAGGTGTGTTATTGAATTCTTGGCAAAGGTACATTGCGAATGGTGGGGACTAGGTAGAAAAAAACTGGAGCAAAAAAATCGTTCGATTTAATGGTATCGCTTCCGTCTTCGTACCTCTTAAACTTTTGGGGTAAGAAATAGGAGGATTTATTTTTGGAACGACCCTCGTTTTCTTGGATAGCGGGGGGCGGGTTATATTTCATCTGTATATTGATGTGCATATGTTACAACATTTGTAAACAAACGCAACACATACATGGTTTATATAAAAAAAACATCCTCTCGGTTTTGGTCAGCCTGGTCAGAGATTACACCTTGGAAGACGCTGCTCTCCGCGCCGTGGGCACATGCCAACTTCCTCCTGAGTTGTTCGCTATCTCCGGAATTTAGCTTAAATCTACTCTAATCTATGTATCATCACGGCATCCTCACGTGCCCAAATTTCCAACATTGACGTAAGCCTTAATTTAGTTATTTCGTTTACGAAAACTAAAATTCCTCCAGAATCGAGTTTACCTTTATTTTTCGCGTTAACATTTCTTTTGTAACTTTTTTGATTATTTCAGCTATCACTCACATTTTTCCGATCTAATTGTTTTTATTTTTCTAATCATAATAATCGATCCAGCGATCAGCTATCGCTAGGATCAATGAATAATGATACTGTTTTGACCTTTCGCACTGTCTGCCACAGTTAACACAGTTAACCTTTGACACTGTATGCCACAGTTAACACAGTTGACCTTTGACACTGTCTGCCACAGTTAACACAGTTGACCTTTGACACTGTCTGCCACAGTTAACACAGTTGACCTTTGACACTGTCTGCTACAGTTAACACAGTTGACCTTTGACACTGTCTGCCACAGTTAACACAGTTGACCTTTGACACTGTCTGCCACAGTTAACACAGTTGACCTTTGACACTGTCTGCCACAGTTAACACAGTTGACCTTTGACACTGTCTGCCACAGTTAACACAGTTGACCTTTGAAACTGTCTGACACAGTAAACACAGTTGACATTTGAAACTGTATGCCACAGTTAACACAGTTGACCTTTGACACTGTCTGCAAAGTAAACACAGGTGACCTTTGACACTGTCTGCCACAGTTAACACAGTTGACCTTTGACACTGTCTGCCACAGTTAACACAGTTGACCTTTGAAACTGTATGCCACGGTTAACACAGTTGACCTTTGACACTGTCTGCCACAGTTAACACAGTTGACCTTTGAAACTGTCTGACACAGTAAACACAGTTGACCTTTGACACTGTATGCCACAGTTAACACAGTTGACCTCTGACACTGTCTGCCACAGTTAACACAGTTGACCTTTGACACTGTCTGCCACAGTTAACACAGTTGACCTTTGACACTGTCTGCCCCAGTTAACACAGTTGACCTTTGACACTGTCTGCAAAGTAAACACAGTTGACCTTTGACACTGTCTGCCACAGTTAACACAGTTGACCTTTGACACTGTCTGCCACAGTTAACACAGTTGACCTTTGAAACTGTATGCGACGGTTAACACAGTTGACCTTTGACACTGTCTGCAAAGTAAACACAGTTGACCTTTGACACTGTCTGCCACAGTTAACACAGTTGACCTTTGACACTGTCTGCCACAGTTAACACAGTTGACCTTTGAAACTGTATGCCACGGTTAACACAGTTGACCTTTGACACTGTCTGCAAAGTAAACACAGGTGACCTTTGACACTGTCTGCCACAGTTAACACAGTTGACCTTTGACACTGTCTGCCACAGTTAACACAGTTGACCTTTGAAACTGTATGCCACGGTTAACACAGTTGACCTTTGACACTGTCTGCCACAGTGAACACAGTTGACCTTTGACACTGTCTGCAAAGTAAACACAGTTGACCTTTGACACTGTATGCCACAGTTAACACAGTTGACCTTTGAAACTGTCTGCCACAGTTAACACACTTGACCTTTGACACTGTCTGCCACAGTTAACACAGTTGACCTTTGACACTGTCTGCCACAGTTAACACAGTTGACCTTTGACACTGTATGCCACAGTTAAAACAGATACTACTCTATGATCACAAAAAAGATCGCAACATTACAGTTTTTGTAGGTGCAGGAAGATTTGTAGGGTATGAATTCGGTAAATAATACAAGAGGGGCGTTTATATGAGTAGATATAGGTCGGTAAGTGAATGAAATTCATAACGCCAATACATAACTTCATGGTCTAACGTTGCTGACAGTGTAAGACTGTTGCAGTTTACTAACTGTTTCTTTTTTACGAACATCGACACCTATTTGTATTTGTACCTGAATCAGTTTGATATAATTAAGCACAGTAATTGTCTGTATTTTTGAGATGAGGTGTTTTCGTTGATTGAGATTGTCGGACTGACTTCCTCACCTTGGTTATTGTCAACGTTTCGGCCGTTTTGCCCTCCAGCCTTCGTCAGGTGTTTTGTATCGAACTGGGGAACCGTTTGTTAGGAGTCTAGAACCCAACCCTTTAGTTACACAAAGGTGCTGAGTTCAATCCTGAACGAAGGCAGTGAAAAAGTAACATTCAAAACAGAGAATCAGCAACTATGTCCCAAAGCCTAGCTGGAGTCCAAACACGGTACCTCCGTAATAATAATAAAGGGTTGAGTTCGAGACTCCTAACAAACGGTTCCCCAGTTCGATACAAAACACCTGACGAAGGCCGGAGGGCAAAACGGCCGAAACGTTGTGACAATAACAACCAAGATGAGGAAGTCAGTCCGACAATCTCAATCAATAATTAAGCACATGTAAACAACAGATATCTTCCACCAAAAAATCTCAACACAGATACATTTTGTAGCTAATCCGAAAAAAATACTGGGTTTTGCAAAGAAATCCTCATAATTTATTATTTTCTTGATTTTTATTCTAAGTATTTCAACTTGTTTTAGTCAAACGGAATTTATCGAACATACATTCAACTTTACTAATCATTTAAAAATTAGTAATGCGCCGATCTGAATATTTTTCGTGATTCCGATACAATTACCGATTCCGATTCTTTATAAATCTCTAAATATTTTATTATAAGGTGCTTTTGTTTCGAGTACCGTAAAAAAACACGTTAAATGTGCATATATTTTCTCAACCAAAAAAAAATACACTTGTAGGGTAGGTCTATAGATTTTAGTTTTTATTCATTCCCGATTACTGTAAAAAAAAAACAACAACAAAAAACACACGTGTGATGTGTAGCTATTTCCTGAAACGTAAAAGTACACTTATGGTGAGGGAGGGGGTGATTTATAGATCTTAGTTTCATTCTTTTACTATACATATTGTTGTGGTGGCACCCACTCATTTACATATGTGGATAATATTACACATAAATAGCAAGACTCGGTTAGTCTGAATGTGTGTTAACCAGAAGCCACCGAAGGCCGAGCCGAGAGCAGATATGTTCTCCAGCTAAGACTCTCTTACCTGATAACCATTATGTAAATATACTGTGAATATACTTTTTCTAATACACTTCTTATTGATCTACCTTTGTTTGTTGAGTCTTCATTTGTATTGCCTTATACGTTATTTGGTTCAACCTGCAAACATAACAGTTGGCGACGAAGATGAACGTCACACATAACACATATCTATACTCCTATGAATGTGTTTATGTTTTTTTCATGCATTGATATTCAGATTAAAAACCTTTTTTTTATTTCTTTAAAAAGAAAATGCAACTTTGTTATATATGGAATGTGGTATTGTATTCATCTGCGAAAGATCTAACTAATTTATTTATCCTGTTAAACATTTAAACATTTATTATTATTATTATTATTATTATTATTATTATTATTATTATTATTATTATTCTGTTAAACATTTATTTTAATTAATTTCGTATTAGTTCTTTTTCGGTTTTCTATGGGATGATCATCTTTAATTTACTGTTACTTGCAATTATATTCATGCAGATATTCCACATGATATATACTTGTGTAATATTTGCGTAAAAAGCTTATAGTAAACACAAAAATCTTTCCATATATATTCAAGTATACATACATAGTTTTGTTTTTAAAATTTTGCTTAACAAAACTCATCCGAGATTTTTTGGTCTACAGACATTAAATTTCATATAAAGGTATTCGAAACAAAACATTGTGGTTTTAGCGTGGGAGAATATGTGAACATTTAAAAAAAAATGAAATTTGGCTGGTGAAGGTCGAACGACGGTATTACGAATATGCATGCATAACGTAATAGCTACTCGTTCATGTTTTAATTTTTAGCCTCGCAGCAAACATATCTGCATAGATCAGTCATTAACAGCACAGGCAAAAATAAATCGAAATTTTGGTTTCGACTATCGATGGTGGCACACGAGACATTTTTTAAAAAACTTTTAAAATCATTATTTTATACTGGGTCCAATATAATATAATAATAAATACGAAAGCTGCAGTAATCAAAAAATCATATTTAAGCGTATTTACGACCGAGCAATGCCAGACGCCCTGCTAGAAATATATATATATATATATATATATATATATATATATATATATATATATATAAATATATATATTGAATTGAAGAAAGGATTAACAAGGAAAGAACGTATGCCAAAAAGCTTTTAACTATGGTTGCCACTCAGCACTGCAATTCAAGTAAACCTACTTTAGTCTTCTGACTCCCACTGGCCTGCAATCGAACATATTCCCCCTTTTTTCTGCATCATTGAAATAAAACTAAGAATCAACACAAATATCTTAGTGTTTGTGATGTGACGGTTGTTGGCGCTGACTTCGAACTTTGCATTTTAACTTCAATTTCTCGTTGAAGCCGCAAAAACAAACTTACTTTAATAAATTTGAAAGGCTTATGACTTCCTCGCATTTTCTATTAACACTAAAAGCGATATTTATGAGTGCTGTTTACGATTATTTTCTCCCGCAAATTACTTTTGATAGAAAACCTTAGAAATAACATATTTGCTGTAACCTAAGACTACACCATTGATGATGTGGATTTTTGTTATTGTTGTTGTTGTTGTTGTTGTTGTTGTTGTTGTTGTTGCTGTTGTTGTTGTTGTTGTTGTTGCTGTTGCTGTTGCTGTTGTTGTTGTTGTTGTTGTTGTTGTTGTTGCTGCTGTTGTTGTTGTTGTTGTTGTTGTTGTTGTTGTTGCTGTTGTTGTTGTTGTTGTTGTTGTTGTTGTTGTTGCTGTTGCTGTTGTTGTTGCTGTTGCTGTTGTTGTTGTTGTTGTTGTTGTTGTTGCTGTTGCTGTTGCTGTTGTTGTTGTTGCTGTTGCTGTTGTTGTTGTTGTTGTTGTTGTTGTTGCTGTTGCTGTTGCTGTTGTTGTTGTTGCTGTTGCTGTTGCTGTTGTTGTTGTTGTTGTTGTTGTTGTTGTTGTTGTTGTTGTTGAGGAGCATCATTCGTAATCATGCGGTTGGCATTCAATCCTCCGATATTCTTCTATAATGTTTTAAAACTCATAAAAAAAAAATCAACATTCAATTAAAAAATATTGTAAAACTTCAATTTCACCAACCAGTGGTATATTTTGTATATATATATATATATATCTATAAATACGATAGAGTGTGTGTGTCATTTCGTATGTCAGGCTCACATCTTTTTTCTTCCGAGTGATTTTCGATTTATTTTTATGACCTTTCATTTCTCGTAATGATCTTGCTTCATAGGTTTTGGTTGCAGTTTCGATTACAGCTGAACAGACTCAAGTTATCTATACATACATATTTTTTCACTATAAGTTTCAGTTTCGATTCAGGCTGATGCACACAAGTCATATGGATATATATATATATATATTTTATTTTGGAAATCACAAGTTTATAATAAATAAGAATCGATAAAAAAAAAAACTGACTCTATAATAATATATACGAAATCTGCGTGAATTAAAATACGCCCGGGCTACGCCGGGTATCCCTGCTAGCTTAGATAAATACTTTTGCAGTTTTAACAAAAAAAAAAAAGCTACAATGATATCAGGGTGTCTTCATTTACGCGGAACATCCACAAAATGCCAACATCAATATATTACATATGAAAGAGTCCACTGTGGAATTTTCACAGGTCCCGCTAACGGAGATTTAATAAAAGATGTGATACTACTTGGGTAGGATTGAAACCGTTATATTCAGACTATGCTCAACTTGAACCGTAAAGACTTGACGCCTCTATCCACTGCCCCACAAAAAATAATCCCTATATTATTTTTTTTTAATTTAAATACTTTGAAAGTTTTTTTTTTTAATTACATTTTCACCTCAAACAAAGCATAGTGCCACTTTGATGTAGGGGTTACTATCAGGGACATAAGTTGCAGAGATACTATGTAGGGAGTTGAACCGCAAGATGTCTGTTTACAGTACACTTTTTTTACACAGGAATAACAACTTAACAAGGCCCGGGGCCACTCGAGGATAAGGGTTAATGGGTATACATTAATTATGGGATTATAGCGTAGTAAACATACGTAGTGGAGATTTTCTAAATTGGATTACTTAGAAGGACGGTTCATCAAGAATTTCTTTACGTTGGACTTGAAGAAAATCAAATTGTAGTCAGCTGGAAAGCAGGCAAACGGAAGAGAGTTCCACGTGCGTGCAGTTCTAAGAAAGAAGCTTTGTTCATAGAATCTATGTTTAGGTTTAGGCACAGATGAAGAGTGTGGGAAATTATTGATAGTGGTTTTGCCTAGACGAGTTAAATTCTGCATATGAGTACAGTTGGGGAAGCAGGAAACTGGAAGAAAATTCCAAAGTCTAGCAGTTATAGGGAAGAAACTATTAGTGGAGAAGGCTTTCTGCCATCTAGAGATCTCTACTGTGTAGGGGTGGGACTTTGCTTCTTGTCGGGTTTGTCGGGGGCATTTGCGTAGAAGTGGTACAAGGGCTTGTAGTTTGTCGAAGTATCCACTATTAAAATTCTTGTAAAACAGGCAGAGAGATGCAACATTTCGTCCATGGGACAGAGGTTGAAGCTTAGATGACAGTTCAGGGCCTATCAGTTTGGCGACTTTTTTTAAACCCCTGTCCAGGCGTGAGAGACTAGTAGCAGATGCACCACCTTATATTTGACAACAATACTCCATACACAGGCAAATTGTGACCTTGTAAAGGTACAGGATACTTTCAGGCGTAAGTACCTTTCTAGCACGGTAGAAAGAGTCCACCTTCTTCGAAACAGCCTTGGCAATGCCTTTAATGTATCTGTTCTCATATTCCCTGTGAAGGTTAAGTCATGGAGTTTGAACGAAGTACTTTCAGGTAATGTATCTTTAGCCATATCTATTTTTGGTTTAGAAGGTTTCTTGTAATCTTTGAAGGAAATGAGCTTAGTCTTGGCTTAATTGATGTTACCATCCATTTTTGTCCCCATTCCACAACAGATTATAGGTATTCCTCTAGGGTTTCCACCATTGCCTTGAATATGTGTTTATTCGTTTTGCCCGCGTGCCTGTTTTAGAGCGTAGTGTCTTCAGCAAATATACCCAACTCTGAGACTTTTTTATCAGGAAGGCGATTTATGAATATTAGAAATAATAAAGGTCCAAGGATTGACCCCTGACGTACACACGCTTTTATATCAAATTGTTTTGACGTACAGCCATCGAGGACAACCTAGATTCTTTTCTAATTTAAGAAAGATTTAATTATGTTAAGCATTCATCAAAAATACTATAGGATCTGATTTTTATGAGAAGGCAATCGTGCTATACCCAGTCAAAAGCCTTAAATATATCTAGGATTTCCGCTCTACCTCCCTTACCTTATTCAGTGCATGGTATATACGTTTAGAGAGTACAGTTCGAATATCTGTAGTAGAACTAAATACATATTGATGGTTGGACAGAAGTTTTGTAACTGTAGGGTTGTAGACTAGAGTTTGGTTAATTATGGACTCAAATATTTTAGTGAAAAGAGGTATGAGGCTAATGGGCCGATACTTTAATCGGTCAGTTCTTTTGCCAGAATTCTGGTAAACTTTTACCACATAAGCAGCTTTCCAGGAGTAAGGAAAGCATCATTCGTTAAGGTATTTGTTGAAGAGTTTCGAGAGAACTGGAGAAAGCTGTGCGGAGCATTTTTAATAATACAGCTGGGTTGAGATCAGGTCCACATGCTTTTGCGGTGTCTAGGGTTTTTATGATATCATGTACTTGAGAAGGGTTATTTTCAGATTATCTAGTTTATGTATGTTGGGTCGATCATCGACAATTACTCCTCGGCTTGTATCAACACCAAAAAAGAACGAGAATGAATTTTCGACTCCAATTGCGAATTATATTTGTTTTTTTTTTTATTTAAATTGCAAACGAACTTGATTTGCTTCACTATAATTTTTTGGACTGACTATGTAAAAATTTAGACACAACGAATCATTTCGCCTATATATGTCATCAATGGGCTAGGGTGTAAATCCTCAATTGAATTGACTTGAAAATGGCTTTGATTTTAGAATTGCACGCCAGGAAAAGACAGACGAATTTATAGGGGGAGGGATGAGGCAAGTCGGTGTCACATTCATCATTTGATCCGAGTTCGGAACTATTATGTACGCCAGTAATTTGCATATTCGACCATGCGCCTGTCGCCTATGTAAACGTGCACGTTGCACGTAGACTAATTAAGCTATCACACCACACATATAGTTACAATAATCGCTGAAAGGCAAATTTGTAAGCTGTGTAGTCAGCATCAAGTCTGAGCTTGAGTGCTAGTATCAAACTCTAAACTTTAGCTATTTAAAAGATATAGCTACGCGTGCAGACTCGTGACAATTAAGGAACAGGAAGGAAGGCAGTCGGTCATTTTATAATGATATGGTGTAGGCATTGATGTAGCGCCTCTAGAAATGTCCCGTCTATAGCCTCGAGCGCCTGGGGGGTCATAGGCCATACACAACTTTTGTAGATGCTTTTGTAGCGAGTAGTTCTTTTTTAGGGGAGAGGGCGCTGGTCTGACACTCAACCTTCCCAGAAGGTTCATTCAGCGCCTAGCTCTCCACAAATTGTCACTTATCTGATACTGGCCAGGCTCAACGTTGCTTAACTGTCGAGAATCGGTGTGTCAATGTGATTGTGCCGTACTTAAAGCAATGTGCATCTATAAATATAAAAGCGAACATGTATGTATGTGTGTTCGCTTTTTCTGTATGTCTACAAAAGGCTTCTTTCAGAGAAGCGGTCGGTCGGTTCACAACTTTTTAAAACTTTTATATCACATATAAATCGTAATATCTCACACTTAACAACGAAGTTCGCCTGTCTATTTAATTTGCTCGATTTTGGGAATATAAATATTCAATATTTGTCGCTCGCCGCATGTGGGTTAGTCTTTTTCCTATAACATTTTGGAGGAAAAAAAAAAAGCGTTCAGCAGTAAATGAAATCCTGCAGTCAAACTTGACCTCATTAAAACGAGCACCTACTAAATCCAAGTAATTAAATAAATTCAAACGTGTTTCCATAAGCATGTCGCGGTGGGGCAATGGTGAACGGCACACGTTTTTTTTTTTTTTCACACTTTAATTTACAACTTTGCCTCAACGGTTCGGGTTCGATCCTCATACTTACTTTTTTGTAACCCCTCCACACACCTCTAAACACCCGAGCAACGCTGGGTACCCATCGCTAGTCACTAAATAAAGATCATCTCGGACACGAGTTCTCGAATGAAGATAAAGGCGTGCATGTTTTTGTATGATGCTTTAAATAAAATAAACCAGAATGAACCACAGTTTCATTCCTTTCATGCAAATGAGGCCCATTATAGTTTAGGTCCATTTTTTTTCTGGAATCTCTATATATTATTAAGTGTATAAGCCTTTCATCATTGATCTGGGCTCGTTTCCTCATGATGTCCATTCATTCGAAATTTTTCAACAAGGAAATTAAATTCAATAAGTGACCTTCTCTTTTTGCACTGAGTTGACCTTCGAAATATATTCAAGTAATTGCCATGATTAAAAAGGTCAATGTAAGATTGTTTTTTTTTCTTTCTTTCTTTTGCACCTGTTGTCCAACTCCATTTTTCTGATGAACGCATTGTATAACAATACGAACATTTGGAAACGCATGACTTTTCGTGGATTACATGAGCCGTTTTTCCAGTTATTGTTTTGCTTAACTAAATATAACGTTTGTCAGTCGTTCACGTTAAAGTCTCAAAAATCACGTGTCAATGTGTGCACAGATTTTTTTAATGCGCTGTCCATCAATCATCTGCCATTAAAAATACAATTCTATCTATAGATTACCTGTCTTTGTTGCTTCATTTTACTTGGAATTACAGAGAAGTATATCGTGCTTGAAAGATAGATAATTATTGGTTTAACACTGAATGCTTGTGAAGGGGAAAAGATTGAAATATTGATGCGAGAAAGCGCCGTACAAATATTCATTAGAAGAATTCAGAAAATTCTGGAACCTTCAAATTCCAGAGATTATCAACTGCCATCACAGTTATTTAAATAGGAAGGGAATACTTGAATTCAATGGAAATTTGCTGTCATTCCAAGAACCACTACTTTTATTGTCCGTTAAAAATCACTGATAATGGATTTTTTTAACTCAAAGACCGATAAATATTAATACTAGTAAGAAAAATAATATTAAATAATAATAGTAATAATAATAGCAATAATAGTATTAGTTATTTGCGAGCCTATCCTTGTTTTATCGTTATTTCCATGGCAGGTGGTCGTCTGAACTCCAATCGCTGGTCCCCCCTCGCCAATCTTTTACGAAAAACACCCATCTAGCTAAATCCACTGTGAAAAATTCCCCCCACTCTTTATCTGTGCTTAAATCAAAACGTGGATACCATGAACAAATCTTCTTTCTTAGAACTGCACGCCTGTGGAACTCTCTTCCTATTGCCTGCTTCCCACCCGACTACAACTTAGATGTCTTCAAGTCCAACGTTAACAAATTCTTAATGAACCGCCCCCTTAAGTAAACACTTCATCAAATCTCCACACTAACGTAATGTACTTGCAATAACCCTTATCCCTGAGTGGCTTCCGGGCCTTGATAAATGTTGATCACTGTGTAAAAAAAAAGTTACGATAATAATAGTAATAACAGTTCTAACAATAATAGTAATAATAATATTAGTGATGATATTAGGGTTGTGCAAAAATAATGTTTTTATTGCGTTCAATTTCATGTCAAAAGTGACATTATTTTTGCACCAACTGCTAGTATACATAATTGTAAAAATTATAAAAGTAACAGTCATTATTATAGTAGCAGTAATAATAGTAATAATACTAGTAATTAGTGATAGTAATAATTAATAATGATATAATTAAAAGAAATACTGATAAAATTGTTAATAATAATGTTCATAATGCTATTTATAACAATAGTATTAGAAATAATAATAAAAGTAATAGTAATAATATTAATAGTTATAGTTATAATTAATAATAATATAATAAAAATATCCATTATTCATAATACGAATAATAATATAAATTATATAATTGAAAATAATAATAATATTAAGAGTAATAGCAATTTGATTAATAATAATAATTATTATGATGATATTAATGACAATAATAATAATAATAATAATAATAATAATAATAATAATAATAATAATAATAATAATAATAATAATAATAATCGAGGATGGAAAACACTAGCCAGGCCTCTGCTGGCTGAGTGCAAAAAGAACTGGGACCCTAGGTATTCTATTGCCACCAAAATTCCAGTGAAGATCAATGGTTGCCATCAAGGAGAAATCAATGGCAAGCGGCTATTTCGATAGCGCTAATTCTTTTGTGAAGGTTGTCGAAAGAGGTGGTGAGTACCGGAAGTCTGGAGAAACTTGTTGTCACTCAAACTCCTGGGAAAGAGTAAAGCTTGAGTTAGTACTCCTAGTAAGCAAATAATAATCACAACAGTATATAACAAGAAAAAACTCCTGCCAAATTGTAGATTCTTTCAAGTCTTTGGCGTTTTCGTTTTCTTCCCGTCATCACATGACTGCTATGCACGCCATGCACAATTGTATCGTCGATAATTCTATTTTATTTTTATTTTTGACTTGTTGCAGAAGAGAGCGCCGCCTACATGACGACGAACATTGACAAGCATTTTTCAATCCCTGCGAAACACGATAGTTTTTTTTGTTTTTTTTTTTTGTGTTTTTACACTGGAATTACCACTTATAAAGGTCTGGAGGCAACTTGAGGATAAGGGTAAAGGGGTATACATTAGTCAATGTGATTATAGCGTAGTAAACATAAGTAGTGGGAGTTTTTTAAATTGGATTATTTAAGGGACGACTGCGAAAAGAAAAAAATGAGAGCCAGGAAGAGGGGGTGGGTTGAAGTCGGAAACTGAAACTGTAGAATTGCAAGTTAACCCCCACTGCGCTCTCACCTTCCGCCCTGTTTTTTGTTGTTGTTGTTGTTGTTGTTTTTATTTTTGTTCTAGTGTCACGATAAACTGGTGCAACACCGAATAAGTGATGAGGGTCAAAGAGGATGGAAGGACCGCGCGGGAGAAAGCACTGATCAGACCTTCAGTGGATGAGTGCAAAGAGGCTTGGGATATTGGGGAGGCTTATTGTCATCCAAATCCCAATGTAGACTAGTAGTCGCTTCTAATAACAGGAAATCAAAGGTAAACGGCAATTGCGATAATGCAAACTTATTTCCAAGGGTGAAAGAGTTGATGAGTGCTGAGAAACTGAAGAGACTGATTATCACTCAGACTACACAGAACACCATCCTATTGAGCAATAATAATATTAATAATAATTAATTAATTAATAATAATAGTAATAATAATGGTAACAGTGAAATTAACAATAATGACAGTAATAATAACAATACTACTACTAATAGTAATAATAATAATGTCAATAATAAGAATAATAAACTGGACACAGAGAAACTGCTACAGATGCAAAACACAAAGAAACATCACATGAAATCATGAAAACTGAAACTGTATTATTGTAAGATGTTGTTCCCACCTTTTTTGGATCACAATATCCTGGCGACACACAAAATAAGCGAGGAGGGTCAAGGAGGATGGAAAGACTGATAGGAGAAAATATTAGCCAGGCCTCTGCTGATTGAGTACAAAGAGGACTGGGGACTTCAAGGGGATATAGCTATTACAATTTCAGTGAAGATTAATGGTTGCTGACAACGAGAAATCAATGTTAAGCGGCTGTTGCGATAACGCAAATGTTTTTGAAAAGGTCATTAAAAGAGGTGGAGAGTATTTTAAATCTGGGGGAGTGAGTAAACAATAATAATAATAATAATGATAATAATAATAATAATAATAATAATAATAATAATAATAATAATAATAATAATAATAATAATCCCGATTTCGTTTTCAAACCTTTCCATGAAAAGAGTTCGGATTCCTTGTCGAATGATTTTTCTCTTAATCCCGGCTCCAAACAATTATTCCTTAATTGGAATTCATTTTTTGAGATGAGCATTATATATTAATTTATTTTTTATTTCGGACTATTATTCTCATCTTTATTAGTTGTTGTTTTACCACCTGACGAAGGCCAGAGGAATAGTTGGCCGAAACGTTGTGAATAAACAAAACGAATAAAAGATAAAAAAAAAACCAACTAATAAAGATGAGAATAATAGTCCGAAATAAAAATAAATTAATATTATGCATTAGTCTCAGCTCTAACGCAAACGGAGTATAATTGTTGTACTTTTCGTTCTCCTTCTCTATCACATTCTTGTTCAATGGCATTGCAAAGTCTACGATTCGCCAACTTTTTGAAACTTTGTCAATGACAACTAAATCAGAACAATTACTTCCCATTTACTTGGTTGTCATGGCATGTTTGTCCCACCATACATTGCCATCCTCATTTGTTTTCACTTCTTCAAAGCATTTCCCAGCACACTTCATCCCAAACTTCCTACGAACCTCCCAGTACATCCGAAGCCTCATGCGGCTGTGCCTTCAGCATCACTATTTCTGTGCTAATCCGTTACACTCTGCTGCAAGGTGCACAACTGACTTAGAAAACAATCCACTGGACAGGCACAGAGGAAGTTGCCATGTTAGAGATACTTATTGCCAGTAGGGGCCAGTAGTCATTGCTTGCGAGAAATTAACGTCATTATTATAGTACTCAAAAAGCTTCAACCAGAAATAGCACCCATACTGACAAGCGGTTTAAGAATTGTTTTAAGGAGAAATTCTTCCCAATACCCTGGATAACTCTATCAGTATGTCCCGATTTCAAAAATTCAGGTGATGGCTAATCTCCTTCCCAATACAGACCAATCAGCCTCCTGTGCGTCATAAGTAAATTGCTGGAATCTGTGCTAAATAGAGAAGTAGCCAACCATTTCAGTAAAAATAATCTCCTTAATGACACACAATACGGTTTCGTTTTTGCGAGATCCACAACAGATGTGTTAACAGTTATATCTCATAGGATTAGCGAATCTTTTGACAGAGGCTTCTTTTCTAGGGAAATTGCCCTTGACATATCAAAGGCCTTTGATAGGGTATAGCATAAAGGTCTACTCCACAAAATTTTCAGCTACGGTATAGCTGGAAATGATTTTTCAGTTATTAAATAATTTCTTTCTGATAGGTTTATAAAAGTAGTGGTTTATGGACAGAAATAAGAAACTCACAGTATTAATACTGAAATCCATCAGGGGTGTATCCTGGCCCAACTCTCTTCCTCATCTACATAAATGATCTCCCAAATCACATCCTAAGGTCATTCGTAGATCTTTATGCTGACGATACTACCATCTATGGTAACACTTTAAAGGCCAGAAACGACCAAGTTCTCCATGACTTTCTCTCCTCTGGGCTTTATCATGTGGTACAATAGGGAAATTGGTGGCTGGTTAATTTTAATGCATCTAAAACCAGGCTTATATCTTTCCATCATCAACGCTCTGATTTCTGTCTGGCATCAATTTAAATGAGCTTTAGTCTTGGGGAGGCTCCATGTTTTGACAAGCTTTGAGGTAGTATATTTACTTCTGATCTGACATGGAACACGTACATCAAATCCGTTATCAAGGCTGCTGGAAAAATGGTGGGATCGTTCTACCCCTCCAGTAGATATCTCACTGCTTATGCAAATTTCTACCTGTATAAGACCCAAGTATGTCCAACGATGGAGTACTATTGCCAAATCTGGGAAGGAGCTGCTAGAAGCAGCTTCTCCTGCCTTGAAAGAGTTCAAAATAGACTTCGTAGCCTAGTGGAAGATCCCTTTTTTCACTGCAACGTCTTTCCCACACTAGAGACGTTGGATAAGTGCAAAGAGAACTGGGACCTTGGGGAGGCTTATTGCCACTCAAATTCCAGTGAAGACCAATAAGCGCTGCCCACGAGAAATCAATAGCAAGCAGCTGTTGCGATAATGCAAACTTATTTGCAAATGCTATCGAAAGAGGTGGAAAGTACTGGAAATATGGGGAGACTTGTTGTCACTCAGCTTCCAGGGAACACCGTAGTCTGTTTTCAAGGAGAGATCATTGATAACCTGTGTGAAAGCACCTTGTGAGCCAATAATACGTAACACAATATAACCTTAAAAAGCTATGAATGCTGGAATCAATAGAGACGAAAGGGATATGCCTCTAAAGAAATGGGAATAATTCTATAGAAATCTAAGAAACGATATCAATACTTGTTCTGTATCTGTAGTAAAATGCTCTGCACGTTGCATATATTATACAGGAATAGAAGTACATAAAAGTAAGGAGCATTCTAAATCCACTGGACCCGAATGTTCATAGTGATTGATCCTCTGCAAAAGTAATAGAAATAAAAACTAAACGTATGTTGTCAGTCGCATCAAACAACGCAATTACTTTGAATCATAAAAAAAAGCTGAGACAAACAAAACTGAAAAAAAGTAAATGCTGACTACAAGGTCAAAAAGATTAAAATGTGAATGACATCATAAGTGAATGTATCAAACTCGTTCCGAAATACAGAGTGGAACGATTAATTTGTCGCCCTAGAAAAGACCATATGATTCAATTTCCGTTTGACGAAAATCAATTTTCTTTGTTGTTGCAGGCCATCTACTAGTTGACCATTTATGTACATATCCCAAGAGCGGTAAAAACCCGGTCATATCAGAATGTGGCACAATGTTAAACGAGCGAGATCGGAGATGCGCCGCTTTACAACTCATGCTCTCTACCAATCCAAGTTATTATTACAGGATCATTGCAAGCACACTCAAAATGCATTGCTGGATGTTCACGAATAACAGAGGTGTGACCAAGGTGATAAAAATAAAGTTTCCGGTCACGGTTATGGTCTGGGGTATGGTTTAAAGTGAGGTCCACACCATGCTACCTCACATCTTCGAATGGCGTGTGGCAGCGGAGATCGACGCCAGGCCAGAAATCCAAAGAGACTAAAACTTTGCTCTAGAGGGACTTCTGCGACTTTATACCGTTCCCTCACTGCGCCCACCTGAACGTGTTGGACTACTTCGTTTGGTTATACGTAGAGAAAATCACCAACATGACCTCCCAAAACACAACAAAGCCAGCCTGATTACCGCCATCCACCGAGTATTCGCATAGCTCCCACCAGCGCTTGTAGAAAAGGCATGCCTCCAGTTCCTGATTCATGTCGAGACGGGGATTGAGGCTGAAAGCGCCTACATTTGATAGATGTCAGCTATTCTACATAATCAAGTTACCTGAATTGATTTTTATATAAAAGTTTTAAAATAAAGCTGTAGTATATATGATTTAATTGGAATCCATTATTGAGATGAGTGTTATTTATTAAGTTTATTTATCGCGGACTATTATCCTAATCTTTCTTCGTTGTTGTTTCGGCCAACTATTCCTCTGGCCTTCGTCAGGTGGTAACCGCGACGGATAGGAACTCCGAATCTCCTAATTGCATTACTGCCATCAATAGTTATCGTCTCACCATGTTTTTTTGGTTAAGTAAGCCTCTGGCCGGCTTTGGATAGGATTGAAACTGCTATCTTCAGACAGTTCTCACCTGAGATCGTAGAGATTCAACGTCGCTATCCACTGCGCCACGAGCTGACGAAGGCCAGAGGAATAGTTGGCCGAAACATCGTTAAACAACAACTAAGAAAGATGAGGATAATAGTCCGCAATAAATAAAATTAATAAAGCTGTGGTGTTTTCTTTAGGGCGACACTTCTATCGTTCCACTCTGTAATGATACAAACGGATCAGTGAACCGAGACGTTTGTTAACCATGAAATATGACCACAAACGCATTTCAAACATCGGAATAAATTGAAAAATTGTAAACCGAAACTATTGATAGGAAATTAAAGACATAGAATCCTATGGAATATAGGCATGCACACAAAGCCATGTCACATCGTAGTTATGATAGTCAAAAGAATTTAAAATCATACTAAATACAAAATGTTTTCGTCATAAAGATGCAGGGAGATATGATGATGAAATGGAAAATGGTCAATAATACCACAAAAAATCCTCTGTCTAGAAAAACAAACAATATTTTAACAAATATTCGTATTATTTGGATTCTTCGTCCTACTGATCCCTGGCGTAGTCGTTAGTGTTCTTGGAAAAATCAACAGTAAAAGTTATATTCTCTTGAATGTTAAGGGTTCAATTCTCAATGTGGGCGACCGAAAAATGCAATTACGAATAACTTAGGACCTTTATCCAATCATGGTTGATAGAACAAGAAAATAAATAAATGGGTCCGTTCGATATTCCGTCCGAGTTCCAGAACTAGATAGAAACATTCTTGAGTTCGACAAGACACCTGAAGAAGATTGGAGGTTAAATCGACCGAAACGTTATGAAAATGGCACTCAAGATGAGAACAGTAGTTCGAAGAATCCAAATAATACTAATAACCAATCTCTATCTAAAAATATTCAGAAACGTGTTATAAATAGTTAGTTTATATTATTAATTACGAGAAAAAGTTACTTTTTAATTTATCAATCGTTTATGAGGACTAGAAAACAAGAAGATTCTGTCGGAGGAGCAAGAAATCTTTACAATAATGAAATCACTAATATATTATGAGGTTCCGAAGGTTATCATCGTTGAAATATTATGTGTTAATAAAAGGAACATATTGGATTTAAGAAAAAAAAGTAAAAATAGACGATTAATATTATTGTATATATGATCCTATCAAAAGTTATATAAGAATCAAGTTAACACATTTCATATGAATTAATAGGTTTCTCTTTTAGTATATTGCTCGGTTCCCAATATTAAGCACACAATACTCACATCATGAATAGATATAAACTTGAAATATATATATATATATATATATATATATATATATATATGTGTGTGTGTGTGTGTGTGTGTATATATATATATATATATATATATATATATATATATGTATGTATATATATACATCCGAGTCGATTTGTTATGGAAAATTGTGATTATAAGATTTACAAAATATTACTGGTCGTAATATTCTACGTATTATCCCATCTAAATAGGAATTGCACAATATACAGGATAGAGCAAATTATAGTGATTCAATGAAATTTTTAAAAAAACTTTATTTAAATAAAGGATTTTTTATTATTCCAAGTAAGACGAAGAATACTTTCGAAATTTTATCTCCTTATCCTATAGGGTTTCGATGCCTACCATCTCTTCAGAAGAGAAAATATTAGCAAATAGATCTAACGGTATTCACCCTGTTTGCTAAAGTCAGACATGGAACATCATAATCAAAAATTGATTAAATAGAAGTCACATAGCGGGGGAAATTGGAGAAAAGGATATAAAGGTTTAGTTCCAAATTGCGCGGTAAAATCCAAGGTAAGTGTCCTTTAAAGCAGTGAGGTAATGATAAAGTTTGTTTTTTTAATTTCATTGAATCACCATATATATATATATATATATGTGTATGTGTGTGTGTGTGTGTATACATATATATATATATATATATATATATATATATATATATATATATATATGGTAGATCGATAAATTTGTCACCCTAATAAAAACATTACAGCTTTATTTTAAAACTTTTCTTTAAAAAAATACAATTCAGATCACTTGATTATGTAGTGGAGCTGACATCTATCAAATGTAGCCACCTTCGGCATCAATCCCCCCTCGATACGCATCCGGAACTGGGAACATAGCTTTTTGTTGCAAGTGCCGGCGGGTGGTCGGCGAATACTCGGCGGATGGCGGCGATCAGGCTGGCTTTGTTGTACTGTGGGAAGTCATGTTAGTGACGTTATCGATGTATGACCAAAAGAAGTAGTCTAGCGAGTTCAGGTCTGCGGGGATGGAGCCAGTGAGAGACGGATACAAAGTCGTAGCACACCTGAAGCCAAACCTGGGTCTTTTTGGGATTTGTAGGCTGGTGCCGATTTCTGCTGTCACATTTAGAGTCTGCCAGCGACCACCTAGTTGCTCTAAGAGATCACCGCCCTCCTCAGCACATCCACATTTGGCGGTGAGTTTTAAGCCGACTTTGAAGATGTGAGGTGACATAATGTCGCCCTCAGTTGAAACCACACCCAAGACCGTGGCCGGAAACTTAGTTTAGCTGAGTCCTCAAGCATTCAAGCGCCTGGATTTACATTTTGATGGTACTGGCAATGGTCCTGTTGTTATAATCTGGATCGGTAGAGAGCATGAATGTTAAGCAGCGCATCTCTGATCTTGCTCGTTGAACATTATGTAGGCTGCTATCGCTCTTGTACACAACTGTCCAATTAGTAGATGGTCTGCAGCAAAAACAAAAAAAAGACAACAGAAAAACAGTTTTCATCAAACGGAAATGGAATCATGTCATCTTTCTAGGGTGAGAATTTTATCCTTCCATCTTGTACATTGTCATGTCAATAAGGATGAAGATAATTACAATAAGTGAAAAATAATCTAGGCGAAACCTCTTTAGGTCATGGCATTCCAAAGATAAATGCTTCCCATCAGAAAAGGAGAAGAAAACGGTATTGTACTAATGCTCTTACTTCCTTCCCTCTTCAATATGCTTCCCCTGAACTTCTTCATTTCTAATCTTAAAAGTATAAAAATTAGTTGGTGTTGTCTCCTCTTGCACAATACTGGTGTTTTCCTTTCATTAGATAAACATTACTCAAAAGTGTTACCAATGTGAAAATATATTTTAAAAAGTATATAAAAATATATATGAGAAAGAATTTGTAAATCTAGTTTATAAAACTTACACTGTCTGTCTGTCTCCATATTTTAAAATTCTATCTCTCTTGAAACTAAAAGTCGCAGAGCTGTACCAGCGGTTTCAAATGATTGTATTTTTATGGACTATTCATTCATGTGTTTGGC